>NC_140085.1:84539630-85085721 GCF_964237585.1 Gallinula chloropus
AACCAGAAGTGATGTTATTAGGTACACTCACCTATAACACTGCCTAGCAGCTCTAAACGGTCAGAGCCAAAAAAGAGATGAGGTTCCCCGTTAAAATGTGCCACAACAGCAGGCATCCCAAATGCCTATTGACACCATGGAGATGAAACAGAGAATGTTACAACAAGATGAATTTTTGCAGGCATATGATTAATCTTCAGGAATAAAAAGGAAAAACTTTGACTTTTTTTCCTCCCTTTCTTTTCGCAGCCTTCTTTCTTAAATATGAGTCTAATGGAGCCACCAGAAAGTCAGAGACTCTCCAGAGCCTGTGTGCCCCTTTTGGATGAGCAAAAAAAGCAACCTGATAAATCCAGTTTTATGTCAAGTAGCAATAAATGGTGTCTCTTAGTAGTGGTCCTGTAGCTCCTCATCCTTGCTGTCCAGCAGGAATAAGCTGAAGGGGTCAACCTTGATGATAGTGTGATAAACTACCAACGAGTTAGTTTTCACGTGTTTAACAAGCAAAGACCACCTAAGAGTCGGACTTGATGATCCCTGTGGGTTCCTTCCAACTCAGTGTATTCTATCATACTAAGAGAGAGAGTCTACACAGTGCTTTCTAATCATCACCTTCATTGATTCTTGCTTTCCAGTGCTCTTAATAGGGAAGGAATGCATAGCTGTCATGCCAAACAGCACAGGAAGCATCTCACCCCATATTTTATTGCTTCTTCTGTTGACTCTTTCAGTCGGTTCTTCACTGCAGGGGATGAAATCATTTCAAGTAGCTTCTGGGCGGCCTCTGATGATATCCCAGCCTGTTCTGCAACCTGAAAAGAGGATATGATTAAGAGTACCCTAATACTAAATATTCTAATTCCTACTATGGTCTACAGTTTAATCTTCAGTGACATCACTCAAGATCTTTTACCAAAAAAAGACAAAATATCCTTGAACCAATTCCTGCACATTTTCTTGCTATATTCCCAACCAATTTGTCATTTATCAACTCTCAGATACAAAGTAGCAGGGATATTTTAAACTTCCAAGCCCCACATTTGAACGTTTTTCAGGAGTTCCTAAACAAGGAAAAATTAAAAAAAAAAAAGGTTTAACCTCTGATCCAATGACTATCAGATAACATACTGAAAAATAAAAAAAAAAAGTGTTCTGAAAAGGAAAATCTTACTGTACAAGACTGCCAAGACAAAAAGTTAAAACCGGTTCATATGACAGATGTGGTGGTATAGAAACTGTAAGTGATACTGCATGAAAAGAGACTGTAACTCAAGGAGGTCAAAAGAGTTGCTAGTGTATCACTGTATCTTTTTAGCCTACTTTGTACCTCTGCCAGGCAGGAACAAAATAAAGTGGCCAAAGGTAGTTCCAGTGTTTATGGGGTAACATTGAAGCCGTCCTCATGCCTATTACTGATGCAAGCCACTAAAAAGAATCTTTTCCAGAAAAGCAGAAGCCCCGACAAAAAAGGAGTCACTTACAGCCAATATATTCTCCGGTTGACTGATATCTTCACGCTGGTAAAAGGAATAAAGTCAGTCATTTAGTACTTAAAAACCACCTCATCACTGGACTTGAATGCAAGGTTTCTAAGAAAATAGATGTGAGAACAGTACCAGTTGCTGGAGAAATTTACTTAGATAAACTTTTAAGTCACCTAATCCAGGAACATATGAAGTGCTTTTTGATAAGAAACACTAATCCATTTAGCACATATGACTCACCACACATACCTAGAAGGCAAATTAACCTGACCATAAGGTAGTTCTTTCTGTGTAATGTTTCCAGAACCATTACACCTGAAGTTTCCGGCTATGACTTTTAATGAATAGACATTTCCTTTCTCTTGCTCAGCTTCCACATTTGAATGAAGAAGAAGTGACAGAGAAAGGACCAAGAAGTTGGCTTCATAAAATACTGACCTGTGACCAGAAACGGATCCAGAACTCTCTAGATAAGGGTTCCAAGTATTGAGGTTGTGTCATATCAACAGCTGTGATGAAGCGCATGGCCCCAAGGCTGCCTGGGATTTGTGTGGAGACAGAGAAGCACAGTGAAACAAGGCACAGGATTAGGGACAGATGTGGTCTGCACAAGTGCTATCCAAGAACAGTATGATCCTCTCTACAACAGTCCCCAAACAAAACATTAAAGTTTATATTGATTCAAAGTTCTCATTAAAGCCTATGTGGATTTCATGCTGTTAGCATTCATAAGCATACTCCTCCAGAAGTTCTTTTTATGGTTAAAAATACAGTTTTCATCTTGCTCACAGATTCAGGAAGAGGCTGTGGACAGCAAATTCATTTTCATCTTTACCATTAGGGATAGGGAAAACTTGAACTACAAGTGCTGCGACTGAAAGACACCAGCTAAGCTAAGTCTCTTACTTTTTCCAAGAATGCGTTGGAAGTCATCTTCTGCAATTTGTACAGGCACTTGGTAGTATTTTGCCATCCTTTTTATATCCTTCAGCAGGTATTCTGCACGCTTTGGCAACATTGCTGGGGGCTTGTTACCTTTCAGAAAAAGTTGAGATTTTCAAGCGTATTATAAATTATATTTTATAGAATTTTATACATTATATAATTATAAATATATTACCATTTATAAAACAAAATTACAATTCTATAAACAAAGCTGGGAAAATCCAGCTTTGCCTAAGGAAGAGTGTATTTTCCTACTGGCTTACTGAACATACACAGCTTTTCCAAATATAATGCTAGGACTTAAACAGGATTTATTTTGGGTTTTGCACAGATCTACCCTTTAAAGTTAGCAGAAGCAGTTTTAAACCAAGGTATAAATGTTCTAGCAGGGATTTCTAATGATTCAGACAAACGACTTCCAAGCAAAACAACTATTCATGCATGGATGAAAAAAGTAGAGACTTATTAATGTGATGATTTATGAGTCTTAGTGATGACTTCATTCTAACAAGGCCACAAGTACTAATTTTTGGCATGGTCAGGTGCTTCATGCTTGTTACAAATTGCAAGTGTTCCACAAAATTAATTCAGGTTTGAACTCAACACAAAACTTTTAGAAAAATATTCCATGCAGTAATTATTATAATTTAGAGCTGATTGACTTTGGCATAGACTGTATATGTGTTTTCAGTTTGCATGGCAAGCTTTTTTTGCATGGCAGGAGGGGGCTGCAGGGGTGGCTTCTGCAACAAGCTCCTAGAAGATTCCCCTAGGTACGACTGAGCCAGTAGCAGCCTGATCAAGGATGGACCCATCGCTGACCAAGGCTGAGCCCATCAGCAATGGTGGTAGCACCTCTGTGATACATTTAAGAAGGCAAAAAATCTCCAACACCTAGTGGCAGGTTTTTGTCTCCAGAGAAAGGATGTGAGAAACTTTGCAGGCACCCAGGTCAGTGAAGTAAGAGGGGGAGGAGGTACTCAGATGCCAGACCAGAGATTCCTCTGCAGCCTGTGGAGAAGACCATGGTGAAGCAGGCTGTCTGCCTGCTGCCCATGGAGGACGGTGGGAGAGATCCCACATGCAGCCCACTGAGGACCCCACGCTGGAGCAGGTGCAGACACATGAAGGAGGCTCTGACTCCATGGGAAGCCGGAGCTTGAGCAGGCTCCTAGCAGGACCTGCAGCCCATGGAAAGAAGAGCCCGTGCCAAAGCAGGTCTGCTTGTGACCCAATACGAGACCCACACTGGAGCAGTCTGGTCCTGAAGGTCTGCACCCTGTGGAAGTGACACCCGACTGGAGCAGTTTGTGAAGAACTGTAGCCTGTGGGAGGGATTCACTTTAGAGAAGTTTGTGGAGGACTGTCTCCTATGAGAGGGACTCCATGCTGAAGCAGGGGAAGAAGTCGTGAGAAGGAAGGAATGGCCAAGACAACCTGTGATGAACTGACTGCAAAACTCATCCCCCTTGTGCCACTGAGGGGAGGAGGCAGAAAAATAATGACTAAAGTTGAGGCCAGGAGGAAGGGAGGGGTGGGCACAGGTGTTTTAAGATTTGTTTTTTCCTTGTTCTTCTGCTCTGTTTTGACTGGGTAATAAATGAGATTATTTTTTTCTAAAGTTGTCTGTTTTGCCCATAATGATAATTGCTGAATGATTTCTCCCTGTCAACCCATGAGCCTTTTCTTGTATCTTCTCTCCCCTGTCCAGCTGAGGAAGGAGTGTGACAGAGTGGCATCTGACCTCCAGCCAGGGCAAACCCACCACAATGTGCCACAAACAATACAAGCATTAGGGGCTGTGTAGACATAGTCCCTGCGTGTGACTTCTTAGTCACTATTAAGCTCCACAATCCTGTCGTCAATTTGTTACTGGTGCCAGAACTTTGTTTGCAGTTGGCTCTGTGGGATCTACAGTCAGTAAGAGCCTGCCTGTAAGTGTCGTACTAGTGAAGAAGGATTTTCCCTACAGAGTTCATCTCCCTGTATTGCCTACCAGTTGCTTGCATTATGCCACCAAGGAAAGCTGGACGCAAGCGCAGCTCAATACTCCAGATGTGCTGGTACCGGCACAGTACCTGCAACATAAGAAAGCAGCAATGGGTTAAGAGTCAGAGGAGATGTCTGTCAAGCTGTATGCAACTAGGAGACAAGCTAAGGAGTGGAATAGACGCTGCAGATGAATCCTTTTCTTTGTGCTTGCCACAGTTCTAAAATCCTCTCCTGAGTGCTGCCAAAGAACTCTGATCTCAGAAAAACAGAAAGGACCATATTATATTATGACGGTACAGGACTAAGCAGGGATACATAAGGAAAAAAAATCAAGTACACGGCTTGTTAGACATGGAAACTATCCCTAAAAGCAAAATGTTCCCTCCCAAATAAGCACAGGCCACGCAGCCATTTGGCTGAGACACGCGCCCTTCCTTAGTGCCCCTGCTTTTCGACACATGAGGAAATAGCCCACACAAGCGAGCTAAAAATAAAAGCGGAATATGAGGCAGGGATAGTACTGCCTGCGGCCAAATGGGAAGGCACCGCGAGCTGGCTGGACGAGATGCCCTTGAACCGCTCCGGAAGGGGAGACAATGTAGGGGTCCGGCCAGCCCACACCTGCACATGCAGAGGACGGCTGCCGCGGCCGAGACCACGGGGAGACGGCAGGGCGTCCTGGGAACAGTCTCTGTCTTCCCCCCACTCCTCACCTCAAACCCCAACCAGGAGTATGGAGACACCACATCGTAAAAGAGCTCCACGAGCTTCCGTCCCATCCCGATTCCGTCCTGCTGCTCCGCCGCTACCCAATGCGCGCCAGCGGCGGCAGCACCTCCCCTGCGGCAGGAGAGGGGCGTGGGCCGCGAGTGCTTCCGCTTCCGTGGCCACAGTCCCGGTGTCACCCCGGCTTTGTATCCTCACTGGTTTGGGAGCAATTCCGCTTCCGTGGGTTTATTCTCATCAGGGAATGGGTTTTCTCTTTCCCTGGTTCTGGGTCCACAGGTACCGCAGCTGTTTGCATTGCTTGTATAACCGAGTGTATTATTATTTTATGAAGCCAATTGCTCCCAAACCAGTGAGGATACAAAGCCGGGGTGACACCGGGACTGTGGCCACGGAAGCGGAAGCACTCGCGGCCCACGCCCCTCTCCTGCCGCAGGGGAGGTGCTGCCGCCGCTGGCGCGCATTGGGTAGCGGCGGAGCAGCAGGACGGAATCGGGATGGGACGGAAGCTCGTGGAGCTCTTTTACGATGTGGTGTCTCCATACTCCTGGTTGGGGTTTGAGGTGAGGAGTGGGGGGAAGACAGAGACTGTTCCCAGGACGCCCTGCCGTCTCCCCGTGGTCTCGGCCGCGGCAGCCGTCCTCTGCATGTGCAGGTGTGGGCTGGCCGGACCCCTACATTGTCTCCCCTTCCGGAGCGGTTCAAGGGCATCTCGTCCAGCCAGCTCGCGGTGCCTTCCCATTTGGCCGCAGGCAGTACTATCCCTGCCTCATATTCCGCTTTTATTTTTAGCTCGCTTGTGTGGGCTATTTCCTCATGTGTCGAAAAGCAGGGGCACTAAGGAAGGGCGCGTGTCTCAGCCAAATGGCTGCGTGGCCTGTGCTTATTTGGGAGGGAACATTTTGCTTTTAGGGATAGTTTCCATGTCTAACAAGCCGTGTACTTGATTTTTTTTCCTTATGTATCCCTGCTTAGTCCTGTACCGTCATAATATAATATGGTCCTTTCTGTTTTTCTGAGATCAGAGTTCTTTGGCAGCACTCAGGAGAGGATTTTAGAACTGTGGCAAGCACAAAGAAAAGGATTCATCTGCAGCGTCTATTCCACTCCTTAGCTTGTCTCCTAGTTGCATACAGCTTGACAGACATCTCCTCTGACTCTTAACCCATTGCTGCTTTCTTATGTTGCAGGTACTGTGCCGGTACCAGCACATCTGGAGTATTGAGCTGCGCTTGCGTCCAGCTTTCCTTGGTGGCATAATGCAAGCAACTGGTAGGCAATACAGGGAGATGAACTCTGTAGGGAAAATCCTTCTTCACTAGTACGACACTTACAGGCAGGCTCTTACTGACTGTAGATCCCACAGAGCCAACTGCAAACAAAGTTCTGGCACCAGTAACAAATTGACGACAGGATTGTGGAGCTTAATAGTGACTAAGAAGTCACACGCAGGGACTATGTCTACACAGCCCCTAATGCTTGTATTGTTTGTGGCACATTGTGGTGGGTTTGCCCTGGCTGGAGGTCAGATGCCACTCTGTCACACTCCTTCCTCAGCTGGACAGGGGAGAGAAGATACAAGAAAAGGCTCATGGGTTGACAGGGAGAAATCATTCAGCAATTATCATTATGGGCAAAACAGACAACTTTAGAAAAAAATAATCTCATTTATTACCCAGTCAAAACAGAGCAGAAGAACAAGGAAAAAACAAATCTTAAAACACCTGTGCCCACCCCTCCCTTCCTCCTGGCCTCAACTTTAGTCATTATTTTTCTGCCTCCTCCCCTCAGTGGCACAAGGGGGATGAGTTTTGCAGTCAGTTCATCACAGGTTGTCTTGGCCATTCCTTCCTTCTCACGACTTCTTCCCCTGCTTCAGCATGGAGTCCCTCTCATAGGAGACAGTCCTCCACAAACTTCTCTAAAGTGAATCCCTCCCACAGGCTACAGTTCTTCACAAACTGCTCCAGTCGGGTGTCACTTCCACAGGGTGCAGACCTTCAGGACCAGACTGCTCCAGTGTGGGTCTCGTATTGGGTCACAAGCAGACCTGCTTTGGCACGGGCTCTTCTTTCCATGGGCTGCAGGTCCTGCTAGGAGCCTGCTCAAGCTCCGGCTTCCCATGGAGTCAGAGCCTCCTTCATGTGTCTGCACCTGCTCCAGCGTGGGGTCCTCAGTGGGCTGCATGTGGGATCTCTCCCACCGTCCTCCATGGGCAGCAGGCAGACAGCCTGCTTCACCATGGTCTTCTCCACAGGCTGCAGAGGAATCTCTGGTCTGGCATCTGAGTACCTCCTCCCCCTCTTACTTCACTGACCTGGGTGCCTGCAAAGTTTCTCACATCCTTTCTCTGGAGACAAAAACCTGCCACTAGGTGTTGGAGATTTTTTGCCTTCTTAAATGTATCACAGAGGTGCTACCACCATTGCTGATGGGCTCAGCCTTGGTCAGCGATGGGTCCATCCTTGATCAGGCTGCTACTGGCTCAGTCGTACCTAGGGGAATCTTCTAGGAGCTTGTTGCAGAAGCCACCCCTGCAGCCCCCTCCTGCCATGCAAAAAAAGCTTGCCATGCAAACTGAAAACACATATACAGTCTATGCCAAAGTCAATCAGCTCTAAATTATAATAATTACTGCATGGAATATTTTTCTAAAAGTTTTGTGTTGAGTTCAAACCTGAATTAATTTTGTGGAACACTTGCAATTTGTAACAAGCATGAAGCACCTGACCATGCCAAAAATTAGTACTTGTGGCCTTGTTAGAATGAAGTCATCACTAAGACTCATAAATCATCACATTAATAAGTCTCTACTTTTTTCATCCATGCATGAATAGTTGTTTTGCTTGGAAGTCGTTTGTCTGAATCATTAGAAATCCCTGCTAGAACATTTATACCTTGGTTTAAAACTGCTTCTGCTAACTTTAAAGGGTAGATCTGTGCAAAACCCAAAATAAATCCTGTTTAAGTCCTAGCATTATATTTGGAAAAGCTGTGTATGTTCAGTAAGCCAGTAGGAAAATACACTCTTCCTTAGGCAAAGCTGGATTTTCCCAGCTTTGTTTATAGAATTGTAATTTTGTTTTATAAATGGTAATATATTTATAATTATATAATGTATAAAATTCTATAAAATATAATTTATAATACGCTTGAAAATCTCAACTTTTTCTGAAAGGTAACAAGCCCCCAGCAATGTTGCCAAAGCGTGCAGAATACCTGCTGAAGGATATAAAAAGGATGGCAAAATACTACCAAGTGCCTGTACAAATTGCAGAAGATGACTTCCAACGCATTCTTGGAAAAAGTAAGAGACTTAGCTTAGCTGGTGTCTTTCAGTCGCAGCACTTGTAGTTCAAGTTTTCCCTATCCCTAATGGTAAAGATGAAAATGAATTTGCTGTCCACAGCCTCTTCCTGAATCTGTGAGCAAGATGAAAACTGTATTTTTAACCATAAAAAGAACTTCTGGAGGAGTATGCTTATGAATGCTAACAGCATGAAATCCACATAGGCTTTAATGAGAACTTTGAATCAATATAAACTTTAATGTTTTGTTTGGGGACTGTTGTAGAGAGGATCATACTGTTCTTGGATAGCACTTGTGCAGACCACATCTGTCCCTAATCCTGTGCCTTGTTTCACTGTGCTTCTCTGTCTCCACACAAATCCCAGGCAGCCTTGGGGCCATGCGCTTCATCACAGCTGTTGATATGACACAACCTCAATACTTGGAACCCTTATCTAGAGAGTTCTGGATCCGTTTCTGGTCACAGGTCAGTATTTTATGAAGCCAACTTCTTGGTCCTTTCTCTGTCACTTCTTCTTCATTCAAATGTGGAAGCTGAGCAAGAGAAAGGAAATGTCTATTCATTAAAAGTCATAGCCGGAAACTTCAGGTGTAATGGTTCTGGAAACATTACACAGAAAGAACTACCTTATGGTCAGGTTAATTTGCCTTCTAGGTATGTGTGGTGAGTCATATGTGCTAAATGGATTAGTGTTTCTTATCAAAAAGCACTTCATATGTTCCTGGATTAGGTGACTTAAAAGTTTATCTAAGTAAATTTCTCCAGCAACTGGTACTGTTCTCACATCTATTTTCTTAGAAACCTTGCATTCAAGTCCAGTGATGAGGTGGTTTTTAAGTACTAAATGACTGACTTTATTCCTTTTACCAGCGTGAAGATATCAGTCAACCGGAGAATATATTGGCTGTAAGTGACTCCTTTTTTGTCGGGGCTTCTGCTTTTCTGGAAAAGATTCTTTTTAGTGGCTTGCATCAGTAATAGGCATGAGGACGGCTTCAATGTTACCCCATAAACACTGGAACTACCTTTGGCCACTTTATTTTGTTCCTGCCTGGCAGAGGTACAAAGTAGGCTAAAAAGATACAGTGATACACTAGCAACTCTTTTGACCTCCTTGAGTTACAGTCTCTTTTCATGCAGTATCACTTACAGTTTCTATACCACCACATCTGTCATATGAACCGGTTTTAACTTTTTGTCTTGGCAGTCTTGTACAGTAAGATTTTCCTTTTCAGAACACTTTTTTTTTTTATTTTTCAGTATGTTATCTGATAGTCATTGGATCAGAGGTTAAACCTTTTTTTTTTTTAATTTTTCCTTGTTTAGGAACTCCTGAAAAACGTTCAAATGTGGGGCTTGGAAGTTTAAAATATCCCTGCTACTTTGTATCTGAGAGTTGATAAATGACAAATTGGTTGGGAATATAGCAAGAAAATGTGCAGGAATTGGTTCAAGGATATTTTGTCTTTTTTTGGTAAAAGATCTTGAGTGATGTCACTGAAGATTAAACTGTAGACCATAGTAGGAATTAGAATATTTAGTATTAGGGTACTCTTAATCATATCCTCTTTTCAGGTTGCAGAACAGGCTGGGATATCATCAGAGGCCGCCCAGAAGCTACTTGAAATGATTTCATCCCCTGCAGTGAAGAACCGACTGAAAGAGTCAACAGAAGAAGCAATAAAATATGGGGTGAGATGCTTCCTGTGCTGTTTGGCATGACAGCTATGCATTCCTTCCCTATTAAGAGCACTGGAAAGCAAGAATCAATGAAGGTGATGATTAGAAAGCACTGTGTAGACTCTCTCTCTTAGTATGATAGAATACACTGAGTTGGAAGGAACCCACAGGGATCATCAAGTCCGACTCTTAGGTGGTCTTTGCTTGTTAAACACGTGAAAACTAACTCGTTGGTAGTTTATCACACTATCATCAAGGTTGACCCCTTCAGCTTATTCCTGCTGGACAGCAAGGATGAGGAGCTACAGGACCACTACTAAGAGACACCATTTATTGCTACTTGACATAAAACTGGATTTATCAGGTTGCTTTTTTTGCTCATCCAAAAGGGGCACACAGGCTCTGGAGAGTCTCTGACTTTCTGGTGGCTCCATTAGACTCATATTTAAGAAAGAAGGCTGCGAAAAGAAAGGGAGGAAAAAAAGTCAAAGTTTTTCCTTTTTATTCCTGAAGATTAATCATATGCCTGCAAAAATTCATCTTGTTGTAACATTCTCTGTTTCATCTCCATGGTGTCAATAGGCATTTGGGATGCCTGCTGTTGTGGCACATTTTAACGGGGAACCTCATCTCTTTTTTGGCTCTGACCGTTTAGAGCTGCTAGGCAGTGTTATAGGTGAGTGTACCTAATAACATCACTTCTGGTTTCATGCTTTCACCCTCTTTTAATTAATATGTAATACAGCTAAAGTAAAACACTCTTAATGTCTTTCAAACATTAAACAATGTTTAGTAGTTACCTCCTTTTCAAAAGAAAAGTAAGAACAGTCATCCTACTACTAAAATGCCAATCACTTCTATCTGTTAAAATTTAACTTTCTCTTTTTTTCTGGCTTGTCTTGCAGGTGAAAAATGGCTGGGACCAGTTCCATCAGTTCCAAGTCCCAAGATGTAAAAAGTCCTGGGAAAATATATGAGTGAAAATATACATATACATATACATGGCAAATTTTCAGTGATTATCTGATTTTATCCAATTTTATGGAGAGACAACTTTCTCCTCCTCAACATCTAACTTTACAGCTCAGTCTCCTCTCTAATTACACAGAAGTTCAAGGTTTGCCAGTATTACCAGTCTGGTGAGCTCTGTACCAATACAATTGTGCTTCTCTTTATGATTTAACGTTAAAGATTAAATGTTAAATGTTTAACTTCTATTTACAGATAAACCTTCTTTTCTGATTAATTCTTTCTCTTACTCCAAAAGCATAAGGATTAAATTGTGGCTTGTCCTTTAGGAACACACACACGCATACAGCCTAACAGAAGCTGGCTACATTCTCCTTTTATTTTAAGTCCAAGCTAGGACATAGACACTAGAAGCACAGGACAAAGTATTCATGCTTCCTTTTACTCTGCAGCATGGCAACTGGAGAGAAGAAGAAAAGGAAGAGGGACAATTCAAGCTGAAAAGTGAAGTCTGGGGAACCAATCAGATATTTAAAAAAGAACTGCCTCCTTCCTGGACAGTATTTTATATGCCTTGCTCTGCAGTGACTGACGCCTGAGTAGACCAACACACACACATGCATTCTCAGGCACCAGCCTTGCAGAGGGGTTTTACAGTACTGTTTTTGGAGGGCAGTGCTGAATACCACCTAAGTTTAGTTGGTAATTGAACCGGAGTCCACCTTAGCTTAGCTTCCTTAAGGATGGCCTATCCAAATGCTGCCTATCCAAAGGCGATTTCATTATGGCTATGAGGAACTTACCATCATTCGGTCTGCACAGGTAAAGACAGACAAACATTAAAATTTTTTACTCTCACCTCCGATCATGGTAGTTAGAAATTCTATACTGAAATATTTTGAATTGGGAGTAACAGACTTCAATTAATTTGATTTGTATGAGGCTTGATTTTTCAGTGATTTCTGGCATGCTCTGACGCATCAGTGAAGAAAGCAGAAGAGCTAGCAAGCAGCTGGAATTCCAGTTTCTGTCTCTGAACTTTAAGCTAAACCATATTCATGGTTGTTCACTTGAACAGCAAAACTTGGAAAAAAGTCTGTATCCTTCATGTTCTTACAGCTATAAGTGTTGTAGGAGGATCAGTTGTTCTCCCACCCACAGTTTTTCTTTCTTACACCTCTTTCAGTTCTTTAGGAAATATCCTGTAATTTGAGAACTCCTTCCTCCTTTCCCCAAGCACACTCTTTGAGCAAATCCAGCCTGGAATTTAAGAAAATTTTTGAGATAGAAGAGGCTACATTCATTCAGGAGTTAGAATGACAGGGGAGTCATGTATGTGATGTCATAGGTTTCTTTTTGTCTTTTGAAACCATGTTAAAGAAATTTACCATTTTCCCATTAAAACTTGCTAGTCTCCAATTTATGTTATCAAACGGATTTAGGCTGTGATAAAACTGAAGCAACACATTAAGCCTGATCACCTCACTGACCTGGAGCCACTGCCATAGGTAGTACTGTCTCAGAAATGAGTAAAATGCTCTTTTGTGGATGTAATGAACTCTGGTGAGCAGGTCAGGAGAATGCAAGGAACATCTTGGAGTAATTTCATGGTAAAAGCCAGGGTCTCATGAAACTTTGTCCTTTGAACCCGCCAGGCAGATTAAAACAAACCAGCCTTTGTGCCAAAGCTATGCTGATTTTGTTAAATGGACCAAATTAGATGGATCGTTTATAGAACTACAGAACGCCAGGGGTTGGAAGGGATCTTGAGAGATCATCTAGTCCAAACTCTCTGCCACAGCACGATTACGTAGGTCACACAGGAACATGTTCAGGTGGGTTTTGAATGTCTAGAGAAGGAGACTCCATGACCTCTCTGGGCAGTCTGTTCCAGCACTCTGTCACCCTCACAGTGAAAAAGTTTTTTCTTTACGTGTGTTGCAGTTTTGCGTAGCAATGTGTTGGTAGAGAAAGGGGGGCTGCAGAGATGGCTGCTGTAAGAAGCAGCTAGAAGCTCTCTGCAGGCCCCAGAGAGTAAACATCAGCCGATTCAAGGCCAGAGTTGCTGCTGACCAAGGCCGAGCCCTTCAGTGATGGTCACGGTGCCTCTGGGAATCACATTTAGGAGAAAAAAAAAGACCACAGGCAGGTGCATTTTGCCAGCAGAGAAGGGAGTGAGAAGATGTAAGAAGCTATGCGGACACCAAGGCCACAGAAGAAGGAGGGGCAGGGGTGCATGAGGCACTCTGGGTGCCAGAGAGAGAGATTCTCCTGTAGCCTGTGCACCGGGTGTCCCCTTGCAGCCCACGGAAAAGGATGGGGAGCAGAGACCATCTACAGCCAGTGAAGAGATTGACCCGTGCCACAGCAGGTTTGCCAGGGGACTTGTCACTGTGGGGGAACAGGCTGGAGCAGTCTGGGCCCAAACATCAGCACCCAATAGAAGGGAGCTGTGCTGAGGCACGTGGTGAGGAGATGACTCCCTGATAGAGACGACTCACACTGGAGAAGTTTGTGGAGGACTGTCTCCCGTGGGTGGGACCCCATGGTCCCCATGGGGGAAGGTGCTTTAAGACCTGGCCCGTACTTCTCAGTACCTGACTCTGGTTCACTGGGTGTCTAGTTGTAGTGTAATAAATGAATTTTCTTTATTCCACGTTGAGTCTGTTTTGCCCATGACACTAATTAGAGAGTGATCCCTCTCTGTCCTTATCTCAAATCCTAAGCCTCCCAATATATATTTTCTCCCCTTTTCAGCTGAAAAGGGTAGTGATACAGCGGCTTTAGTGGGTATCTGGCCTCTAGCCAGGGACAAACCATCGCAACGTGGAACTTCCTATGCTCCAGCTTGCATCCATTGCCCCTTGTCCTATCACTGGACATCACAAGGAAGAGCCTAGCTTCATCCTCCTGACACTCACCCTTTACATATTTATAGACATTGATGAGATGACCCCTCATTCTCCTTCAGGCTAAGAGACCCAGCAGCCTCAACCTATGTTATTTCCCATCATTCTCTATACCTTATACCTATATAGCCTTTATACCTTCTAGAAATCAGGGCAAAATTAAATGTTTGAGGATTTAGGTACTAAAATAGTACTTAATATCCACTGAGATTAACAAAATCCAAACTCGTTTTTTTCCTTGTGTTGCTTATTGCCTGTGATAACCATTAGTAACTGGTTACAACCTTTGCAATTATATCAGTGAGCATGCATATTGTTGCAATTCTGACTGCTTACCTACCAAAGGGTGCCTGTTGGGGAGGAGAACTTTGAGGAAGTTCTGCCTCTTTTTTCTTTTTTTTTTTTTTTTTCCTGTTATTTTATCTTTGGTATTAAATGGGACGCCTCTAATCTACTCTTTACTAATCCAATCAGTAATCCAATCACTAATCCAATCACTCTGTTCAAGATGCTAGGCCCAAAGGTTAGAGTGAGCATCAACAACGTTAAAGGTCCAGCAATGGTTGACAACAGTGTAGTTAACCAGGGAGAATGATTAAACCATGATTCATACCATCCTTGAGCATCCCTTTCCTTCTTGCGTTTTTGAGACCTTCCCGCAGTTTAGCCATCGTGTCTCGTACTACCCCTGATGTTCTGTAAGATCTCCCATTCTCAGAATGTTCCAACAGGAGTTTCTGAAGATGTTGGTGTGATTTGTTCAGGTTAGTTTCTGTGCGAAAGCAACAGAATATTTCCTGAGTCCACAGTCTTCTGTGGTCTCACCAGACCTTAATTAAGTATGGGTTTGAGACTGTGATACCCACCTGACTGTATCCTTTAAGGAACAAACACCAGCTAAGAAAGCAAGATAAGTGCTTTCTTTATCCGAACCTTTTAAATAATTCATCTTTCAGAAATTGAAATAAATAGTACAATATGGAAGTAATAAAAAGGCTAATCTGGTCATGACTGCCACACATTTTGGTACTTGGAAATTAAATAGGTTGTATTTTGTGACATTTATATATTTCTAGATACCTGCAGCCTTTCTAAAGTAAATCCAAACTATCTCTACTCTTCTGTTGCTTTGCAAGTTCTCTGTAACAGAAACCATTACATTGTCCGGTGCATTAGAATGGAACTTTGTATGTTGACAGCTGGATTTTCTTCCTGCAGGTAGCAGGCAGATCAGGCTGGTGAATGGAACAATTAGCTGTGCTGGGAGAGTAGAGCTTTATCATGATGGCATTTGAGGCACCATCTGCGATGATAACTGGGGTCTCTCAGATGCTAATGTTTGCAAACAGCTGGGATGTGGACATGCCATCAAGGCCTCTGAGTCTCCTCATTATGGCAAAGGCAAGGTAGCTAAAAGCTGAGCACTCCCTGAAAAAAATGGAGGATTTAAACTGTTGTGTCTTTTTTACTAGGCAAGGGGATAGCTGGTAAGCAGTAATAACTGCCAGCTATTTAGGAACACCTGGAAAAATTTTCTTCTATAAGATGATTGAAGACATAGCTATATACCAAACTACCAAGAGCCTCACATTCACATCATTTACAAGGAAGCATGCTGCTTAGCTGTCAAGCCAGAAAAGATAGTGGGGACTTTGAGCAGAGAGACTCTCAGTGATGCAAGAAAGACTGGACTATGAACTCTAGGGAACAAACTTGGAGGTTTGTTCCCCTTTTTTACAGACCTCACCAAGAGGTCCATTCCCTGTTGCCATGTCTGGAAAAGCTGTGAAACTCACATAGAGAAGTAGGTTACATCAATCCTAGGCTGAAAGCAAACAAGCAAGCACAAAGTTAGGCAAAAAGTTCACAAAATAAGCAAACCAGAGTGGTTCAGTAGAACAATGAAAGGAAGCAGAGGGTAAGTGCAGAGAAATCTGAACAAAGCTGAACAAATGAAACTGAACGATGAAAGAAAAAGAGAATGAAACAGCATAGGTTAGGGCAGAGAGAGATGTCTCAATGGAAAATGCTGTTCTCCGAGAAGGAGCAGGCAACCAGGAACTTGGATCAAACAGGCCAGAGCTGGCCACAGAAGATCAGTGGGGGAAGAAGGTATAGGATTAACTGTACTGTGAAACCATACGGTACTTCCTGCATTCTTTCCATGAGAACAGGTATGGCCCTGGGGCCTGCCTCCATCTTGAACCATGGGCCGAGGGCGCTTTATGTCCACTACCTGTGCTCCTCTGCCAGCGTGCACTGAGACAGTCCTCCAGTGGTGACCTCATATGTGACATAGAATGGAGACCTGCAGAACAAGGCAGTTCTCCTGAAAGCACCTTCTTGCCCTTTCAACTCTCAGCCTCCTAAATGAAGTCTGTCTCTAGGACAGATAGGACTCTGCATCTCTAGGCAAGTGAGAAGAAAACATTTTATTAAAGCACTTACTGGATTACAGTGCTGAGCATCTGCTTTGCTGCCTTTTCCTTTTCCAGTGGAGCCAGCAACACTGCTGGAAGGAAGCAACCTACTTCCTAGAAGGGAATCAAGCACAGAACAACAAAGAAATAATCAAGAGGCTATGCCAAGAGCTGCACACAAGAGCTTTACCCCAAACTTTCACAGATCTGTAGTTCATTTGTAAACAAGAGTGAAAGGAATGTGTCTAAACCCAATGTGACTTAATATTACCTTGACCTATTTTTCATGCCTGTTTGAAAAAACAAAGAAGATGACTACTAATTAAAAAAGTCATTTGCCACTCATTCCAGATCATATTTCAATGCCACATCTGTTCTAACCATAGCTTCTTTGCTAAAGAAGCTGTATCTATAGGTATTTAATGAGTAATGGAGGCATTCTGCAAGTTCCCAAATGTTTCCCACAGTCCCTTTTTCCATTTCTGTTATCAGTTTACACAAAAGACAGTTTAAACAATACAGCAGATTGCAGTAGGTGACAGTGTCATGCAGTTAAGCTAAGAAATGCCATTCTGAATACATCTGTGCAATCCAAATGCCTTATCCTTAAGAATACACTTTGTGAAGCAGAGCCTTATCTTAGACTCTCCGTGTTTTTCTTCCTCCTCTCTTCTGCTCCCTCCCTTAAAGATTGCCACACCTCCTCTCAGGGTTTAAGGAATTTTCCTATCATCACTTCAACACCATAGCAAAAACAGGGGTGAAATAGTCTAACCTCACTGCAGTAAGCAGGGACACCTTTAACTAGATCAGGTTGCTGAAAGACCCATCCAACCTGGCCTTGAACACTGCCAGGGATAGGGCCTCCACCAAATTTCTGTGCAACCTGTTCCAGTGACTCACCACCCTCATACAGAAGAACTTCCTAATGTCTAGTCTAAACCTACCCGGCTCTAGTTTAAAACCACAGCCACTTGTCCTGTCACTACATGACCTTACAAACAGTGCTTCCTGTAGGTCCTTTACAGGCACTAGAAGGCCACTATAAGGTCTCCCCGACCCTTCTCTTCTCCAGACTGAACAAGCCCAACTCTTTCAGCTTCTCTTTGTAGAAGAGGTGCTCTGCTCATCCTCATGGTTCTCCTCTGGACCTGCTCCAGGAGGTCCATGTCCTTGTGCTGAGAGTTTCAGAGCTGGACACTGTATTCCAGGTGGGGTCTCATCAGAGCAGAGGGGGAGAATCACCCCTCTAGATCTGCTGGCTTTTGATGCAACCCAGGACGCGACTAGCTTCCGGGCTGCAAGAGCACATTGCTGGCACATATCCAGCTTTTCATCTATCAGTACCCCCAAGTCTTTTTCCATAGGGCGGCTCTCTATCACATTATCCCCCAGCCTGTACTCATAAAAAGCACTGTCCCAACCCATGTGCAGGGCTTTGCACTTGTTCTTGTTGAATTTGTATAGTTTCTGGGAGTTTATGCATAGCTGTATTGCAACAGTAAATTTGTATTGCAACTTATTGGAATCAGAGGAAAATTAAAAGAATTTCAATTAAAGAGTTGGTATCAGTGTGGAATATGCTAAGGGGACAGAAGGAGCAAATTAATTACTTTGATGGCATGCCTATCCATCATTCAATTAGGAAAGTTAAGAAAGCTGTAAAATTCAGATAATGAGGGATTCCTGCAATAAGACGGCAGGCCAAGATCCTCACATGAACATTTTTTCTTTTTGAACTATACATGATCCTACCAGTATTTTCTAGGTAACAGGTGAGATACAATGGTGTTCTGGCAGTTTTTCAAAGGTAGACTATCCATTTTCCCAGTTTCATGACGCAATTTAAAACTCTTGAATTTTAAAAACAAAATTGGCAAATCATTGCCATTGTTACTTAATTGTGGCTGTAAACATCTATTTGCAATAGCTGGGTTTTTCTCCATTTTGTATATATCCCAGCTACGGTACTCTGAAATGTAATTATTATGCCCATTTGTTGGTAAAGATTAATAGACCAAGTAACTGAATAAAACCACATCTAAAACAACTATGCAGATGCACTAACTTAGAAGAAAAATTTAAGGAGAGTTAAAGCTGAATTTATATCGCAGCCATGAGGCTAGAGGGAAAGTCACCTCTGCCTCATGTGATATGCACTATTCATATAAATGATAAGATATGTTAATGCTTTAAAGGCAGCTTAGAAAAACAGTTTTGGCAGTGACAGTTCTCTATGTCTATCTAGCTCTGGCAGCGTAATCGCCACAGCCTGCTGCCAATTATTTTTTTCTTGTCTGTTCTTTTATCTCACAATTTGAATGCCAAATTGGAGAATCCAGGAACATGTACAAGGGTTAGGAATTCTAGATCCAGACTTAAAGTGGGCACCCAAAACGTCTTCATAAAAAAATCAGTTCTGCCTGATTTTACACACTACATTAATTGTGGCTGTTATTGGAGAACTCACTGAAGGGGAAAAAAAAACACCTAGATGCCTCTCTGTCCCCCAAGGTGTTTTCTTTGTTTTCAGTTTAGTTTAACTGTAGCATTTCTTCAGTTTAGTATGCTTGACTATCTATGGTTTTTCCCTGTTGCTTAGATTAAACCCAAATTACACAAACACCTTATCACAGAATGATAGGGGTTGGAAGGGGCCTCTGGAGACCACTGTCCTGGTTCTGGCCCGGCCAAGGCAGGTGGTATGTGCTCACGATGGTAGAAGCAACCACTGACTGGCTAGAAACTTATCCTGCGCCCTGTTCCAATGCCCAGAACACCATCCTGGGCCTTGAGAAGCAAGTCCTCGGGTGACATGGAACTTCAGAAAGAATCAAGTCGGACAATGGAACCCATTTCCATAATAATTTCATAGACACTTGGGCCAAAGAACATGGCATCGAATGCATACATCGTATATTGTACCATGCACCAGCCTCTGGGAAAATTGAGAGGTACAATGGGCTGTTAAAAACTACACTAAAAGGAATGGGTAGTGGAACCCTATAAAAACTGGGATATGCATTTAGCCAAAGCCACATTGCTAGTTAAGTCCAGGGCATCTACCAATCAAGCTGGCCTTGCCCAATCAAAACTCCTATGTACTGTAGAGGGGGGATAAAGTCCCTGTACTGCGCATGAAAAACCTGTTGGGAAAGACATTCTGGGTCAGTCCTGCTTCAGGCAGAGAAAAACCCATTTGTGGGACTGCTTTTGGCAGATGGTCTAAATAATAGATAAATGATCTTATGACACTCCCAAATACTCTGAAAATGAAAGATCTCGGCACAATGTAGATGGTGTGGAAAAGAGGGTGTGTGGTGGTTTAGCCCTGGCTGGAGGCCAGACACCCACCAAAGCTGCTCTATCACTCCCCTTTTCAGTTGGACAGGTGAGAAAACATATATTGAGAGGCTCAGGAATCAAGATAAGGACAGGGAGAGAGATCGATCATTCTGCAGTTAGCGTCACGGGCAAAACAGACTCAACACAGAGTAAAGGAAAGAAAACTAATGTATTACACTGCCCTGCACACCCAGTGACACCAGAGTCAAGTAATGAGAAGTGCGACCAGATCTTAAAGCACCTCCTGCCACCACTCCTTTCTTAGCAGACTTCACTTTAGTCATGATTTCGTTCCCTTCTTCCCCCAGATTGGGGCAGGGAATGGGGGATATGGCGGGGGGGAACGGGTGTGTGTGTTCTTTCTCATGAGTTGTTTTCCTTCTTAGCCAAGGGAGGGGGAGGGAGGAGGTGTTCCTCACACTCTTCCCCTGTTCCAGTGTGGGGTCCCACCCACAGGAGACCGTCCTCCACAAACTTCTCCAATGTGAGTCTTTTCTCGCAGGGCTTCAGCTCTTCACCAGCTGCCCCGGTGTGGGTCACTGCTGTGGGGTGCAGTCATAAATCATAGAATGTCTCTCGATCTCTCAAGAGTCACAAGCTCCCACCCCCAGCAAACCTGCTCCAGCGTGGATCTCTCTTTCATCTCTGTGTGTCTCTCCTCTCTCCACGGGCTGCCAAGTGCTGGCAGAGTCTTGCTCCAACATGGGTCACAGCACCTCCTGTATATCTCCTCCTGCTCCATCACGGGGCCTCTCCATGGCGGGGCAGAGGTGGGGTCTCATCCTTCTCCATGGGCTGCAGGGGGACACCCAGTCTCCACTCCACCATGGGTTTCTCCATGGGCTGCAAGGGCACCTTTCTCTCTGGCACCATGTTGGGCACCTCATTCCCCCCCTTCGATGGTCTTGGTGCCTGCACAGTTTTTTACACCTTCTCACCTCCATCTCTGGAGCAAAATTCAGCTGCTTGTGGGGTTTTTTTCTCCTAAATGCAATTCTCAGAGGCACTGTGACCGTCGCTGATGGGTTTGGCCCTGGTCAACAACAACTCCAGCCTTGAGCCAGCTGGTGTTTATCTGTCAGGCCTGCAGAGAGCTTCTAGCTGCTTCTTGAAGAAGCCATACATACAGTCCTTCCTTCTCCACCAGAACCCAGCCACGCAAAACTACAACAGGGTGGATAAAGTCCTGGTTCTGGCCAGGCCAGAATTAACCTCCCCAAGCATCCAGCCCAGGTAAGCTGAGTACAACTACCTAGGCCAACCCTCCCTGATAAAACAGGTTCACCTAAAGCCAATTGTGCCAGAGCGTATCTAGGTGGCTTCTGAGTATCTCCAGAGAAGACAACTCCACCTCCTCTCTATGCAGCCTGTACCAGTGCTATGTCACCCTCAAAGTGAACAAGGTTTTCCTCATGTTCATGTGGAACTTCCTGTGTTCCAGTTTGTGCCTATTGCCCCTTTTCCTGTCACTGGGCACCACTGAAAAGAGTGTGGGTTCATCCTCTTGACATCCAGCCTTTAAGTGTTTATCAGATCCCCTCTCACTCTTCTCCAGGCTAAAGAGACCCAGCTCCCTCAGCCTTTCCCCATAAGAGAGATGCTCCAGTCCCCTCATCATCGTTGCAGCCCTCCACTGGACTCTCACTAGTTCTTCCTTGCCTTACTTGAATTGGGGAGCCCAGAACTGGATGCAACACTCCAGATGTGGCATCACCAGGGCAGAGTAGAGAGGGAGGATACCATTGGGCACCTTGGCCACAATGGCACACCGCTGACTCATAGATAACTTGTTGTCAACCAGGACTCCCAGGTCCTGCTCTGCAGCACAGGTTCCAACCTGTCAACCCTCAACCTAGGTTATTCCTCTCTAAGTGCAGAAGCCTAAACTTGTCCTTGTTGAATTTAATTTGGTTCCTCTCTATCCAACTCTCCAGCCTGTCCAGGTCTTACTGAATGTCAGTGCAGTCTTTTGGTGTGTCAACCACTCCTACCAGTTTTGTAACATCAGCAAACTTGCTGAGGGTACACTGTCCCCCCACCCATGTCATTGATGAATATGTTGAATAAGACTGGAGTATTAACATGCATTGCCATACTTGATCTTCCAGTAATTAGTCTTCTATCAAGACTGGCTATAGTAGATAGTAGGAAACTTCTTAGTATTTGCAAAAACCACTACATCATCCCTGTTGTTTGGGGTTTTTTTCCTAAAATTTTAGCACAATAAATTGCTCTTAATCTTATCTTTATCTAGTTCAAGAACAAGATTTCACTTTGTGCACACACATGAGCAGCCCCCCCATTTTATTTCCTTGCTGACCCTTCATCTATTACCACAAACAGATTCTAAATGCTGCAGATGCTGAAATCAAGCTTTCTTACTGCAGTCAATGGTGGCACACAAGACTACATCTCTACAGTTCCTGATGAGGTGAGTTGATTTCAACTACTCAGAAAAGTATGTTTACCCCTTCTAACCATGGCTCTCCTGGCATAAGTTAGAAGTCCATGTACAAACTTGCATGTTTGTTGGTGTACCTTTACATACACATCTCCCCAAAAAAAACCAGAATCTCTGCTCTGAATATTTAAGAGTAGATCTGGTACAGTAAAAAATAACTTTTCCTGCAGGGTGCAGTTGCTACCATGCTGAGGTACTGAGAAACTGTAGCAATGTATTTTGAGAGGAGTGGGTTTGTGGCCCATCCAGATTTATTGCTGACCCCCATATAATCATTCCAGAGGAAGCTAGCAGAGACATGTAGGTATGCAGTAACAGGAGAGCAGATGTCTATGAGAACAGGAGCTTGTAAGAAACAATCCATGAGATAAGAGACTGCAAGAATGTTAACAACTGCCTTAAAAAGGAACAAGTGACTATGTAGCCTTAACAAATTATTAGCAATAGTGAGACACAAGTAAGGCAGGTGAACACAGCATCTAACCAATAGCAATGTAATGTAACTTGTGTACTGATATAGAAACCAATATGGTCTGGGTCCTGCAACACAAGAAAGATGTGGAACTGTTGGAGAGGGTTCAGAGGAGGGCCACAAAGATGATTAGAGGGCTGGAGCAGCTCCCCTATGAAGAGAGGCTGGGGGAGCTGGGCTTGTTCAGCCTGGAAATTGCAGGCTGCAGGGGGACCTCACTGCAGCCTTCCAGTACCTGAAGGGAGCAGAGAAACAGGAGGGGAATCAACTTTTTAAAAGGGTAGATAATGGCAGGACAAGGGGGAATGGATTAAAGCTAAAGGAAGGAAGATTTAGATTAGATATTAGGGGGTAGTTTTTTACAGAGGGAGTGGTGAGGTGCTGGAACAGGCTGCCCAGAGAGATGGTGGATGCCGTATCCCCCGAGGTGTTCAAGGCCAGGTTGTATGGGGCCCTGGGCAACCTTGTGTAGATCCAGGCCTGGAGGTTGGTGGCCCTGCCTATGGCAGGGGGGTTGGAGCTCTATGATCCTTGGGGTCCCTTCCAACCTATGCCATTCTATAATATGTGTGTGTTTAAATAAACGAGCTCAGCATTGATCACATTGATCCGAGTTGAGTCCGCAAAACTTTGGCTCCAGCAAGAAACCACAGTGAAAGTTTTGCAGTGTCTGTATCAAATTGCTGTCATTCAGAATGGAGTATGCAAAACCTAAAATTATGTTGAATTTCACATCATGAATTTCACATTATTCTCAGTGATGTATATTTGCCATGTATATACCTGTGAGACAATAAGGAGGCAGAAGATACAGAAACTACCTGAAAACATCAACAGAGACCACTGGAAAGCATTTGTACTTCCAGTATCTTTAACAAAAGGGGAACTGCCCGGGTGAATAACCTAGCATGCTTCTACTGGAGACTGTATCAAGTCAGCAGCTTTTCCCAAGGTTGCAAGCTGAGACCCCAGAGAGAGTTCAGCTACAGCTCTAGGATCCAGTAGGATTTTTATGGCAAGAATAAAGAATCCAAGAAGGATAACGTTGCACAAGTACATAGAGAGGTAAAAGGTGAAAGAGACCAAGGTAATACCATAAGAGTTTATAGTGGATCAGATCACTTCCACAGGGCTTTACATGATGCAGGCAGATGGGGGCTGATAAATGGATTTATGAAAAGATCACACGGCTTAAACTACAGGTAGGGGAGGTGTACAGCTGTTAAACAGCACTGTGTTATGCCTGTGCCTGTACGTGTTCTCAGAGGAATGGAGGGTACAGGAGCTCTCATAGAACACTGGTCTCTGCACATCTCACAGTACCATGTCTCTGTTGCTGTTGCTATGATACAGGCAATTTTAAGCAGGGCCACTGTTGATATCTCACAGAAGGGTGATGCAGAGACTGAGACACCTACCTCTGTCCTTTTGGTAAATTGTCTCCACTTTCTGACCCTTGTCATCTTGTTCAACAACCCCTTTTCACATAATTCCTGTAACAATTTCACTGTTTCTTCCAACCAATTCTCTTAGCATCCACATAATCCCTAGTATCTCTTACCATCTCAACTTGCTCCTACTCCAGAAACTTTTCACTACAAATGTTGAATTTTCCTTTCCACAGATCGTAATGACTTCCTAATCTCAAAATCTTAGTTTTTTCAATCCCCCAAAATCTTACAGTTCTTTTAGCCTCATTCGCAGAAATAGAATGAAACTGATTTAAGTCTTCCATAATTTTAGCTTTAGGCTGATGCTCAACTAGAAATGCTTCCATCTAAACCCTTCCATTTAACAAAGTGAAACACAAGTGCAAACAGGGTCTGAGATCATGCCAGATGATATAATTTCAACCACAGATATTGCAATAGTTTTGCCTGCTATGAGACTAAAGAGAACTTACGATGTTTATAATCATCTCTGCACTGTGAATCGATTCAAGCTGACTTTAATCAACTACTATACTAAGAGCTTAGCCTTAGTAGTCAAAAAGCTCAATGCAGGTTAGTTACCTGATTGCGCACCTTTTCAGGAACATACTGCTTTGTTCAAGCAGCACTGTTTCTGTAATTGCAATATCCAAACTATCCAATTTATAAAGCATGATGGGCACTGTGTTCAGAAAAGTAACCATTGAGATCCATGCTATCCCTATAAACATATGAACACATTCATTCTTTGCAGTCTTCTGTAATTCCTTCTGCAATGTGTACAGAATTATTTATTTATGCTGCTGAAACACCCATCCCCTTCCCATTCTCTACCCATCAGTTTGCATGCTAGCTTCCTTCCCCATTTCTCTAGTAACTATAATAGGTTTAGAGAAATCATCAGCCTATCACCTATGCTTCTCAAATCTTAAGTATAGCAGACAAAAAGATTTTGCAAAACAAATGTGGCTCTATCACATGTGTTTCTAGAAGCATAAGCAGAGGATTCTTTCTTTCTTATCTGGAAATATTTGGTGTACAGCCACTGTCATCCCAGCCACTTCCTCTGAACTACTGAATCCTGTTTTGGAGAGTCTTTATGAGAGCAGGTCACCTCCTGGAGAGGGCAACAATGTTGTGTTTTAATCAGGCACTTGGTAAAATCAGGGAGGGTAGCCTGTTTGTTAGAGATCATACACACACCCTGTCATTCTCCTCTTCATCAGATGTTTCATTTACCCCTCAAACCACTACAACAATTGCTTCCACTGGATGACTCCTGAACTCCTGGTCTGACATCTGAGCATTTTGTGAAATGCAAGCATTTGATATCATCACACTTACTGTTACACATAGGCTTGCATTTTTTGTAATATAGCTTTATTACAGAGCAGTCAAACGTTCCGGAGAAATTATTCGTCCACAGCTAGTTTTTCAACCTAGAAACAGAATTCAAGTGAACTGGCTTGCATCCCTTAATTTCTAGTTGCTATCTCATTTAGTAGAAACATCACGTCTTGTTTCCATTCTGGATAACTTAGGAAAGAAGAAGAATAACTGAATGTTTAAGCCACAGACGTAGGCATCTTAAAACAGTGTGAGCCTAATCATCTGCATTTAAGGAGTGTTTACTTCTAGACAATTAATAAAATCAACAGAAGCCTTCATTTTGGAGTTCAGATAGGTTAGAAGCCTAAATACAACATGGTGAGGTGTTAAACTGAATATATAGAGCACTACCCAGCCTAGGCCATCCATTCCCACAGCCATGTTTGGTCTTACATGAAATTCCTGACAGTACAAGAGGACCTTAAAAAAAACCCAACAAGACAAAACAATCACTTTTTTGTGTGTCACAGAGCTTATAAACTGTTCCTGCTCTGTTTCTAGATGACTGTAACAGGAGCAGTCAGGAAAGCATACAGACACTAACCAGATTAACCAGCACTACAAAACAGTTAACTAAGAAAGTTTAAGGAAGCAGTGGAAGGTAGAAGCAAATTATGGAGATCTGCATTAATTTGGGTTGTCTCAGTGCTAAACTATTAGATTCAAGTGTCCAGCTCTTGCACAGAGAGGTGAAAATCCTCATCCTGCTTACAGAGAGAAACATACCTCAGTCAGGATGCCCAGTCTGGTCACTTTGCATATGCCCAGTTGCCAGTTGACTGGCTCCTGTAAATCCATCCCACTAGACTTTTAGCTCACACTGGGTCATTACAAAGCAAACATTCAAAGCAAACTATCGGATTACTTGACCACCACTCTTTCACATGTCATGGACACCGAGGTAGCCTGGTGCATGTTTTGTATCTGTCAATACCGATCCTTAAGGGCCGCTTCTCTCAGCTCAGAATTTGGGATACACTGCTTTCAGTCATATAGGAGAAAGAGCAGTCCACAAGGCTGATATACTTACAAGGCAGATGGTGCACTGTGCATCTAAGCCTAACATCTATGGTGAAATACCCACTGCCTGCACAAAAGACCGGCCAATAAGAGAGATGAAGTGCTCAAAAACATTAAGAAAGCCAAAAAAGCTGCGCAAGAAAGATAATACACTTTTAACATACTAAATATATTTATTCCTTCCGAAACACTGCAAAACGTGGCCAGTCTTGACCTACAAGCAGTAATGAAACCTAGAGTCCCAAACATATTACATGCCAGCATGCAACGGGGAAAACAGTAAAGATAGGGCCAATAGAGGCCAAAGATATTTCCTCAGGAGACTAGGAAATATATTTTGGAGGAAATGAAGGCAAACATGCTTCTCCCTCGGCAGAGCAAATCAATAACATGAATTTAAGTAAGTAGGGACCTAGGCGTCCACAAAGAAGGTCCTTATCAGCATCCTTCTTTAGCAGGTTTCACCATACTCATTCTTTGCACTGCACTTCCTGACCTATGTCATCCAAAGGCACTAGACAGAGGTGGAAACACATTCTTCTGCTCTTGCCTTCTGCAGGTCAAGCTGTTCTCCTCTTGCTCATCTGAGGGGAGGGGAAGAGAAGGGGGAGCACTCAGGGTGACCTCCTTCCCCCATAATTAATAGAGGTTGGTTCAGTGGTTGCTGCTTTGGCAATGGGAAGGGCATGGAGCCAAAAGGCTCCAATATAAGCTTTCTGTCCATCTCTCTTTCCCAGGATTCCTGCTCCAGGAACTGCCAGTGGAACATTACTTGGTGCCACTTGGTCCCTCCAGGTCCTTGAGGTCTTCGAAGTTCATGTTCCTCTTAGTCAGGACTCTAATTTCACCCCAAAAGTCTTGCCAGTATCTTCAGTGAGGTAAGGAATGAAAGATCAGAATCCGGTCCACTCCTGATTGGTTTAATGTCCCCACTCAGATGTGTCTGAGGAGGGAAAACACATACACACACAAATGGCCCCATGTAATTTTCCAAGGATTTGGACATACAGAGTAAAGTGCTTGATTTTTCAGATGTAACCCAGAAAGCAGACTGATCCTGAGATTTGCTACCTGTTTACTTAGGCTGAATTAATTCACATGATTCTATCCCTTGGGAAGAATCATTATTTGGTAGGCTATCCGGACAGTAGAGCAGAAAAACTAAGGACAATGGAGAAGACACCATTAGCCCAAGTCAACAATGCAGTTTCATGGATTGTAGGCTGATCACTGCAGAAACACGTCTGAAATCAGCATGCAAGGAAAGAAAGTAAGCACTAGTTTATCTCTACTGCGAAGTATTTGATCTTTCATTTATGCGTTCCCTTTGCATTATTTCCAGGTTGGTCTCACTGGAACACAGGTTAAGAATTAGATATTCAAGTCTGGAATCTGAAATCATTATTTAAAACCAGCAGCAACATTTTTGCAATAGAGAAATCTCCTGTGACTCTACTCCCTGGAGAGAACCAGGACTAAATTGATGACATGCTACAAAAGATAACATTTTTACTATAGGCTGCAAAAATTACCCTAAAACTAGCTGGAATTCTTTTTGCATTAGAAATATGCTTGTATTTGTCGTTCCACAACTAATTAATAAGTAGAATATTTCAGTAGAACATTCTCTGAGACAGACTGTTAGAATTACACTCGTAGCCTACTCCTGCAATACTGTGAAATATTGTCTTAGTCAAAATGTTGTGTTTTACATGGTGTGATTACAGGCCCTTTATTTCCTGTCCCAGATATAATGCAGAAGATATAACTACATGTGGGCTGGTCCCTAACTCTAAAATCACAATTTGCACCAATTGTGCAAAACTCCACACTACTTCATAAACAAACTGTGCAGTAATGGGCTAAACTACCACACATGTGAAAAGACTTTTTCTAGTGATCACACAAGTAGTTTTCCATGACTGGAAAAATAAACAGAGAGAATCCCAGGGACAGAAGTAGACAGACTGCAAAATTGTACAGGTCATGCCTCACATGCACAAACAATATTCATGCAAGTATTGTTAAGTGAAACCCCATGCTATATTTGCTCTCTGAAAGCATGTAATGAGCCACTGCAGATAGCTCACCTCCTCCGCTGATGAATAGAGAATGGGAGTTAGGATAGTGGGGGAAGTCCACAATCAGATGCAGAAATAAGATGTCAAGAAAGCTTAATCTTTTTGGTTTTTTCCACGTCATGAATACATTCTACAGTAGGGTAATCAAGCTATGAGATGTTTTCTTACCAGCAGGAATTCTTAAGAATTATGTGAGTTACTTCACCTGTATATTAAGAGCCAGAATCTCTCACATATGCCTAGCCAGGAACTTCTAGTTTACTAACAAGGTCCCAGACAATGAAGATGAGGAGGTAGAACAATGTGGTAGTGCTGGAAGATGGGGGTTGCTGACCAATCAGCAGTTCCATGTCCTGTATTGTCTCTTGTCCTTGCCTGCCAGAGCTAGCATCTTAAATGGTCTTTATCTCCTAGATGGGCTCCCAATCTCCTCCCCAATCAAAATTTCGGACACCCACTCAATCCAGAAACTAATACTATAAAAATATACGTACCAGAACTCCACACCTTGGCTGTGACAAAATTCTGGGCAGACCTAGAGCATACAATTGAGTAGATGAACTACTGCAGATAGTCACCAGCCTGCAATTCTCAGGGAGCATCTAAGTCTAGTTGGAAGGAAGGCCCTTCCTTCTAGACTTGGCACCTGGAGGAACTAAAACCACAGAGGTTGGGCTCCAGAGCACATCTTGAAACTTTGTTATAGCAACCCCAGTCCTGAGAAAGGGACATGCACAACTAGAAAGTACTCAGCGCTCTTCCTGGCACGGATCACATTCAAGTTCCCATTAAAAAAAAAAAAAAAAAAAAAAAAAGAAAACAAAAAAGTTGTAACAAGCTATTCCAGAAAGCTAGCCAGTTTTAAATTTAAAGACAAAGTGCTCTCAAATCTTAGAAATGTAAATCTGTAGTTTCTATGAAGTCATGAAGTATGCTAAATCACATCACTACTGCGATCTGTAGATCACTACAGTCCCCCACACATCCTTACCTCTAAATTGGAGAGATGTGGATTTGATGGGTGGACCATCCAGTGGATAAGGAACTGGTTGAAAGAACATAGACAAAGGGTGGTGGTCAATGGGTCTATGTGCAGGTAGGGGCCGGTGACAAGTGGGGTCCCCCAGGGGTCTGGTACTCTTTAAACATCTTTATCAGTGACATTGATGATGGAATTGAGTGCACCCTCAGCAAGTTTGTGGATGACACCAAGCTGAGTGGTGTGGTTGACACAACAGAAGGAAAGGAAGCCATGCAGTGGGATCTTGACAGGCTGGAAAGGTGGGCCCAGGTGAACCTAATGAGGTTCAACACTGCAAAGATGTGGAACTGTTGGAGAGGGTTCAGAGGAGGGCCATGAAGATGATTAGAGGCCTGGAGCACCTGCCCTACAAAGAAACAGGAGGGGAATCAACTTTTTAAAAGGGTAGACACTGGCAGGACAAGGGGGAATGGATTAAAGCTAAAGGAAGGAAGGTTTAGATTAGATATTAGGGGGTAGTTTTTTACAGAGGGAGTGGTGAGGTGCTGGAACAGGCTGCCCAGAGAGGTGGTGGAGGCCCGGTTGAATGGGGCCCTGGGCAGCCTTGTGTAGATCCAGGCCTGAGGTGTGTGTCCCTGCCTGTGGCAGGGGTGTTGGAACTCTATGATCCTTGGGGTCCCTTCCAACCCATACCATTCTATGATTCTATGATCTGTACACTACACCCAGCATGCCACAGCTTAGCAATAGCAAAGCTGCACTACAAGGAAAATGCAGGATTTTCCAGGTTTTAACAATGAGAAATGGGAGAACTATATTGCAGACTACTGCATGAAGTGTTTTGCAAAACACTGGTTGTACTTTAGCAATGAAACATACAGTGCAAAACCCTGTTCTACAGCTGCTTTAACACTTTGGGAAGACTGAGGACAGGTCACACTAGATGGGAGCAGTACCATAAATCCTGCTTAACGGGCAGAACTTGAGTACAACCCAACATACCCTTGTCCAAGCTTCTCCATGAAGCTCCGAAATCAGTCCAGAGCAAACTACAGAGGAAACATACACACGAGTAAGCATGGATAGTTGTATAGCTACTGTGTATCCTGTTGGAAGCTAGCTACCATTACAATAAAGATTACCTTTAAATGGTTGAATCCTTCTTCTCTGTCTGTTCAAGAAAACTGAGTTTCTTTCTCACATACTCTGAATTACTGTGCCATGGCCAGACATTTAACTTTTAAGATGCTGCAATGTCTGATGTGGAAAATCTCAGTAAAGCCTCCAACAGAGCAAGACATGCACCACACTTAAGCCAATAGCAGACACAATGAGTTTCTTTCAAATAATAAAATAATTTTCAACTCACTTGCTCTTCCTGATGGGGAACTGTGGGGAGCTGGGACTGGATGGTCCATCTGACTTCAGGTCAAAGAAAGTTCCTGGACTGTCCAGTACCTTCTGTATCCTCTCTGCAGCACCTCTGCAAGGATAAAAGAGAAACCAGTTACACCCCAGTGCATGAATTAACTATTATCTATTCTAATACTTCCACTCAGTACCAATACAGAACTGGATCTCACACACACATGAAAGGGAAGCAAATGCAGTTATGTTGAAAAGGACAGACTCCTTAGATGACACCTGTTGAGGCCAACTTTATGCTCCTTTGAATGGTTACAATACCTAAACTAGTTTCAGTACTCTCCTTTAGTCTCCCAACTTTTTCTTCTACCTTTCAAATTTAATGGTTAAGACACTGTTCCTCATATCTAAGATTACAAACAAGCCAGAGGAAAGCTAAACAAACCTAATAGTTTACCAATTTCCTACTAGCAAAAAGCAGAAAAGAAAATAATGTTTTTTTACGTGTTGTTGAAAGCTTTTACATAACTTTTAAGGGTATAGCAAAGGATGTTGTACACCAACTGACTGAGGGGCATAGCTGCAGAAGGAACAAAACTATGTGAAGTAGTGAGGAACTATGGCTATTGTGTTGCCTTAGACTGTTAACATGGAAGTGGTCTCAGAAAAAAATACTTTTCTCAAAGTTCTATACTATTTTTGTTCAGATTGGGTCATAGGCACCTCATTAAAGAAAGATCCAAGAAAATAACTGGAAAGAAGGGAAAACACAGTAACTGGAAAGAAGGGAAAACACAGTAATCTTCCTGTTGTGAAATCACTATTTTCCACATTAAAGATGGTCTTTTCCCTTTTACATTGAGTTTTTAAGATGTTCCCTGGAACTCTTTCAACTGGGAAAAATGCATATTAGATGTAGAACACTCAGTGTGACTGTTGAGGCTTTGTATAATCTTAAAAAGGTGTCTCAGCTACAGCTGAGACAAATTTATTGATTTAACTAAGCAATCTCTCGTGAGTAGTAGACAACTTTTAAATGGTCATAATTCTGTAAAATAATCCAAATCACTCCTCGAACGTGTATGCTACCCCTGAATTATTCAGACCATCTAACTTAAACACTAGTTGTTTTGACATACAACTTTTTTTTAATAAAAAATATTTCTTTTAAAGATATTGGAAGTTTTGGTATTTAAACTTTTTAACATGAAAATAAAAAGCCAAGCAAGCACCCAATTCCCCCTTCCCAGGTAAAAGCCTTTCACCTGACTCATCTAAAAGCAGTGAATACAGAACAAGGGAACCAAGAGGCCTGGGATGTATTGCACAATGTTTAAGAGTGATCTTACTATGTTCTTCCACCCATCTCCTCCTTTCTTCCTCAAATGTTGATTCTTCCCATTTCTAAATGTTCTTTTTTGTTTATTTCTGTCATTTGTCCATTTGTCTCCACTAGTCGATAATCAGGCTTTTCTTTCCATTCCAACAATTTCCATTTCAGTTCTCATTCTTGTTGATTCCCTATAAGCACCTGTCTCCCTTTCCTCATGTCCTCCTGCTTTTTTCTGTCTCATCTTCCCATGGCTCATACCTCTTTTCCTCCTGCATATTCTCAATGCCAATGGCACTACTCCGTCGCCCATGGAAGCAGCTGGCTCGAGTACGTGATGGGCTCCTACCAGGCAAGGCAAAAGACTAGAAAAAAGGAAAGTGTGACAGAAAGGAGGCAGGGGAACAAGACAGGAAAACACTATGGAGAACTGGAAGTTCGGGAGAGGGAATTTGCGATGTGGATCCAGCTTCTCTCCTATATTCTGCAATACGATACCACAGCCCAGGTCCACCGGTGCGAAGAGTGAGAAAGAGAAAGGGAAGCTAGGGCTTACAAAGGGTGGTATGAGAAAGAGACATAGATTGAGAAACAAAGGCAGAACAAGCTACACAGCCAGTGTACAGAGAAAGAAGTTCAGGAAGGGAGGTATCCTCACATAATGAAAGAAGGAGAAGCAGAAAGGTAGAGGAAACAAAGGAGAGAAGGAGGCAGCAAACCCAAGACACTACTATTCTGTTGTGCTGACATAAAGAACACATACAACTGAGAAAACTGTCACCAAGAAATTGTCATGTTGAAAGGCGCTTTCTTGGCTTAGAGATGGGTTGTTTTGTAGTTTGTCTGTATTGCCATCACCATTGCAGAGACCATATTCAGCTGGATGCACTTTGGCCAAGGTAACCATAATTCCAGTATCAGAAAGATGGATCCTTCTGTGGAAATATCTGTTACGGATTTAATATGCTCATACTGATCATGTATGCTTAGTATGCCTATCAAATAAGAAAGGCTTCGATAGTGACTAGAAATATTCACTCTCTTACCCCAAACTTGATTAATTCTCCTGTTTGTTCCCAATGTGCAAATTCTACTTACAACAAAACAGCACCTTGAATAAAGACTGTGCACCTTTTTATAGTACAGAAAAGAATATGATTGGTGAAACTGAAGAAAATCTAACAGATCTGGCAACCTTATGTTCTCATTTCTTCCCATATAACAAAACGGTACCACTCCAGCGAAACTTCAGTACATGCATTTTTTATGGTATGGCAACATACAGATTGTAATCCAGGAAAGCAGAGATGGACATCTAATGTAGAATCATATCTGGCTTTCTTCTCCCAGTCTGCATCAATTTCAGCTCTAGTATAGATGACTTGGGGCTAGAGATAGGCACAGACAAATCAGACTGCAACATATGCTGTCATCACGTGCAAAATGGGATGATATGAACAGAAAGAGATTCACAGAAGGACAAAAGGACAAACTAATAGGGAAAGAGAAATAAAATGTATGGGTGGGTCATAAAACTACGCCAGGTTTTCTTCTTACAGCCCACCTGAATACCTTACCACAGCAATGGCCTTAGGGCCCTCGGCGACACTCTGGCTGAGGGCAAGGCCAGCTGTAGTTGGGCGGCTGGGCAGCGTGGCTGGCTGCTGCTTTCTCATGGATATTCCCATGGTATCCAGGCTCTGGCTGCGGCCTCTGATCACCCGCTGAACAGAATGGAGGCAGGAAAACAGACAAACACAGATACACATATAGGCATGCACACAGTAGGGCAGTATGAAAGCAGCACAGATCGGGTGGAAAGTTGTGACAGACCAACACCAGAACCACAGAAATCCTAACTCCAAGAAGGCAGCATCTTAGGTAGTACCCATTTTTGGACTTAGACAATTCATAGAGCTCACTGCCAGGGAAGAAATCCTCCTCAACTATATTCTCTACTTTCACCTCCCTTGTCTTGTTGCAATGAATAGATTCTGTAACTGTATCTCAGCATACTGGATAAAACAGCATCGTCTGGAGCAGTCCTACCCCGTAGAGACTACAAAAGACAAAAATCAAACTCCTGTTCAAAACTGTAAGGTTCAGTCTTGCATGAAGTTGAGAAAGCAACCACATAAATTTCTGCAGCATTTGAAAAAGCTGTTTTCTGAGTTTACTTGGCTTTTTCCAGCCTTTTACAAAGGTCATCTGTATACATGGCATGCAAATCACAGCATGTGCTAGAAGTCAGAAAAGGACATTTTGGTAACATTATTGTAAGAGGTGGATGGATATAAAATTCCAGCTAGCAGCACCGTCAGGGTAGATGTCTTACACATCACCAAAAATACACCTCACCAAAGCATGCCAAAATACACCTGACCAAAGTTACACATATAGCTACCAACACTCTATGTTGAATGGATTCATTTCAAAGCCTTTAACAACTCTAACAAGTCCACCATCCATGTAAAGCAGGTGGAGGTCATATGAAGAAATGCTCCTTGTAGTATGTCCAGACAGATACTTAAGAAGTGGTGAGGCACTTCCCACAGAAGTGGGAAAGGGGAAGTCAATAGAAAAGCAATACAAGATTCTCTCTATATAATCAGTTCAAAAATCAGTTTGCCTGTTCATAGAAAAACTTTGCTTTCTCATATCATCTTGATAATTTTTAAAAATAAGTTTTGTCACCTGATCCTAATTTATTTTAAAAAAAAGGAAAAAAGTGCAATCTGCACTGAGCTGTGGCTTTAGAGGGTAAGTAAACCATCACTGTTTTTCTAGACAGTACTTTCATAGGTATGTTAGAATCTTCCTTGTGACTTTTTCAGTTATAATGAAAATTGCTTGGAAGAGGTCTGCTGTAGGAACTGAAAGCTGATTGCTACTAGTTATTACAGTTCCGCTTGCAAACACTCCTTTATCTGTAAGTCATGGAGTGAAACCCCAACGCTACACACCAGCATAAACCATATAGAGTTTGACTTCTCAGGGACAGTATGGAATTCCACTCTGGACCACACTGTAGCTCTGTAGAAAGGAGCACAGGAAAAGTAAAAATATCTTCTTAAGCAATATGGTAAGGCACAGCTGAAAATGCTCTGAAGAAAGACTGCTGGATGGAAAAACATTTTTCAGCAGGGTCAATATTCTTTGGAAAGACACACAATGAGCTTGAGAAAAAGGTATGAGCAACTGTAAGGAATCAAGTCACTATGACTAACCTTGAAATTCTCGAGGAAGCCTCCACTGCCATTCTCTATCTTGGCATCCTCCCCTATAGGCAATCCCATCATACTGCGGCTGCGAAGCTGCAGCTCCTTAAAAAGGCTCTCCAAGAGGGCACTCCGGGTTCTTTCCTGCATCGACATTGGGAACAAAAGCACAGCTATTATTTGGAGTGATTTTTTTTATTTTTATTTTTTCCCCAATGTTTTACATTGGCCTTTAAAAAATAAGATCACTATGTAAAACTAATTTAAACAATATGAAGTTGTTTTAACTGCACAGTTTATATATATTATAGCATATTCAGCCTTTTTAAACTTTCTAAAGTAAGTCATGAAGGACATCAGTACTTTATAGAGGCATGGACTGAGGGCAGTTTTTTCTAGATCATGCAAGAAGCAAAGTCTGGAACAGAATTTTGGTACCTTGAATCAAAACCAAGTGACATTGGTATGCAACCTGTAGCACAACAGGGAGTTTCAACTAAAACAGAATTTCTTCCAGCAAAATGTATGCATCATATTCCCACATTTGAGGGTTAGATCTTTACATTAGAATGCACCTGTTCATATTCTATCATGCCGGCTGTGAAGTACAAAAGAAGCACCACATAGCTGAGTGTCATTACATTTGATCATTCCTTTTTAAGCAACACAAAATCAGAAGTAGAAGTAAAAATAAAAAATACTTCATTTTCTTAATCTGACAGCCATGTAGTGTTACAATTTTTAATGGAAGCAACCAGGTAATAGACCCACCTCTAATTTAGCAAATTTCTCAGCTCGATAGCAGCTGTACTCAGCATTGATAAGCTTGACCAGGAGGAATTCCCGAAAGTCTGTACTCTAAAAGACAAGATGAAGACCAGACTGGAGCTAGAAACAGTAATAACAATATCACATGAGAAAAGCTCTCCCTTACTACTTTTTAGACATCCAAAGTCATCTAGCCAGACTGACAATACTGACTCAGAACACCACGGTGCATCACATTCCCTTGCCAGACCAGAGAAACAAACCTTTCTAAATATGGCTGGATTTGGCAGAGGGGGTCCAAAGAAGGGGACATCATCTCGGGCTGTGACTGAAACCTGGAATAATATAAGGGGAAAAAAAAAAAAGTATCATAACACAAACAAGACTATCAAAGCCTTCCAACTGCTATATTAGAATCATAGAGTGCTTTGGGTTGGAAGGGACCTCAAAGATCATGTAGTTCCAAGCCCCCTGCCATAGGCAGGGACACCTTCACTAGACCAGGTTGCTCAAAGCCCTATCTAACCTCGCCTTAAAGACTTCCAAGGATGGGGCTTCCACAACCTCCCTAAGCAACCTCTTCCACTGCCTCACCACCCTCATAGTAAGGAATTTCTTCCTAACATCCAATCTAAACCTACCCTCTTTCAGCTTGAAGCCATGCCCCCTTGTCCTATCACTACATGCCCTGCTGAACAGTTCCTCTCTCCCACTTTCCTGTAGGAACCCTTTAGGTATCAGTGTGCTGCAAATAGGTCTTCCCAGAGCCTCCTCTTCTCCAGGCTGAACAAGCCAAACTCTCACAGACTGTATTCCTAAGAGGGGTGCTCCAGCCCCCAGTCATCTTCATGGACCTCCTCTGGCCTCTCTCCAATAGCTCTGAGTCTTTACTGTACTGGGGACCCCAGTACTGGATGCAGTACTCCAGGTGGGGTCTCACGAGAGCCAAGCACAGGGGCAGAATCACCTCTCTTGACCTGTTCTTGATGCAGCCCAGGGCACAGTTGGCCTTCTGAGCTGCTAGCACACACTGCCAGCTTATGTCGAGCTTGTCATTGATGACCACCCCCAAATCCTTCTCCTTAGGGCTGCTATCAATCCATTCTCCACCCAGCCTGTAGTTGTGCTTGGGATTGTGCCAACCCACATGCAGGACCTTGCACTTAGCCTTGCTGAGCTTCATGCAGTTCACAGGGGCCCATCTCTCCAGCCTTTCATGGTCCCTCTTGTGCTTGGGATTGTGCCAACCCACATGCAGGACCTTGCACTTAGCCTTGCTGAGCTTCATGCAGTTCACAGGGGCCCATCTCTCCAGCCTTTCATGGTCCCTCTTGTGCTTGGGATTGTGCCAACCCACATGCAGGACCTTGCACTTAGCCTTGCTGAGCTTCATGCAGTTCACAGGGGCCCATCTCTCCAGCCTTTCATGGTCCCTCTTGATGGCATCGCTTTCCTCCAGCATGTCAACCGCACCACACAGCTTGATGCCATTGGCCAACTTGCTGAGAGTGCACTCCCTCCCACTGTCCATGTCACCAACAAAGATGTTGAACAGTGCCAGTCCCAATATTGATCCCTGAGGAACAACACTTGTCACAGACCCCCACGTAGACATTGAGCTGTTTACCACAACTCTGAGTGTGACTATCCACCCAGTTCCTTATCCACTGAGTGGTCCATCTATCGAATCAATGTCTTTCCAATTTAGAGACAAGGATGTCATGCTGGACAGTGTCAAATGCCTCGCACAAATCCAGGAAGATGATGTCCGTCATCCTTCCCTTGTCCACCATCTCTGTTACTCCATCATAGAAGGCCACCAGATTTCTCAGGCATGATTTTCTGTTAGTGAAGCCATGATGGCTGTCACCATCACCTCCGTATTCTTCATGTGCCTGAGCACAGTCTCCGGGAGGATTTGCTCCATGATCTTGCCAGGGACTGGGGTGAGACTGACCAGCCTGTAGTTCCTTAGGTCTTCCTTTTCCCCTTTTTAAAAATGGGGGTTATGTTTCCCTTTTTCCAGTCAGTGAGGTCTTCACCAGACTTCCAGGATGAAGCTTAGCCACTTCATCCACCAGTTCCTTCAGGACACGCAGATGCACCTTATCAGGTCCCTATGATACCTCTGATTCCTCCTGAAACATTTACATATCTAAGAGTTGTGATATGCTGTTCCATGCATTCATCTGTTTCTGAACTCACTAAATGGATGTGCAAATTTACCTCACAGAAATTCAGTGAGCTAAAGACAAACACAGTAAAAGTAGCAAAAAACTGAAAGTATTTTTTTTTAAAACAGTGAAAAAAATTAAAATGCTCTTTTCAACCTACCAGAAGAGCCTTTGTTAATATGAATGTACTGACCAATATTTGGTGGAGATATACTCTCAGTGAAGCATATCTCACTGGAGATATACTGCACGCTGAGGGGAGTATTACAGTGACACCACCTGTCTGAATTACATGTTGCAAACACACAAAAGCAATTTCCCACTAAGAGATAAGGAAATCCATGCGTCCATGCTATTTTTTTTTTAAATATGCTTCAATCTGACATACCAATGCCAAAAAAAGTAATTTTAATGCAGGTCAATTTTTACGTAATGTCACTTGGCTTTTCACAGCACTTACCTATAATTACATGCAGCTATCTTATTAGATTCATACAATACTTGAGAACATTTCACAGAGGATTTTTTCATTGTGTTTGAGATGGAGCAATACCAATATCTGCCATTCATACCACTGGGAGTAATGTCAGAACAACTGAACAGAACTGACTCAAAATAGCACTCCAATGTAAATGTCAGAGACAGTGAGAGGCATGAGATTAATGGGGGGAAAAAGGAAAGGGACCCTCAATTTAGTTCAGATTTCCCCCATTGTAGGCCAGCTTCCCTAATTACAAGGCCTGTCTCTCCCTCCCAACAGATATCTATCAGTTAAAATCATGCTTCATTTTCTGATTGAAAAATATTATTCAAAGAAATAGATACCATTAATATTCCAATGTAACCACTACGCACTAACGCTTAAGTAAATGGAACAATGAATGAAAAAAAAAATAACCTTCCCAAACAGCAGACTCTTAAGTACTAGAATGCCCTCAAGGCAGAACAAGTTAAAACAACTTTGGAAAAACATTTGCAGAAAATTCTGTATTGGGTCTAGAGTCCTGACTGGGACTATTTATTTTTCATTGAATGATACAGGCAGCCCTAATAACACTGACAAAACTAGCGGCATTGGAGATAAAGATGAAAGCAACAGTAGGAAGAGACAAATTACAAGCTTCACCAGCTCTTTCTCTTCATTAAAAGAATCCAGATAATTTCTGTGCCCTACAGAGGGCAAGAGGAGAACTGGAACCCCATGAGGCAATTGTTTCAATACAGACCTCACTACTCATACATAGCATAGGGAACAATGAAAGGTGGTTGTTCCACCCCCAGCACTTTCTTTGGTGAGAAATGGGATGGAGGTCCTGCTCTAATTTTCATATTTCTGGTGTTCTTGTACATCTCCAAGGCATAAGGACTCATCATCACCAAATCAGAATTTCTACATAATACAAGACAGCACTTTGATTAAAATGTTTCTGCAATAGAAAACCTGTCACAGAATGCAAGCTTCTATATATTTTCTGCACTCTCAGCATGACAGGAAGTTGAACATAGCTATACAGATATCCGGAGTCATGTGACCAAGAAAGAACTGTGTCCCAAGGCTGCAGATATGGAATTCACATTTCTAGAGGGCTTCTTCAACTGGAGGGCCCTAAAATGTTGCACTTCCCTGCCAGATGGGCATCAGTTGTGGGATCCCCTAAAGCTGGTTTGGATTCCAAAGATAAAGCCAACCAGCTGTATCTGTCCTGCAGTCTCGAGCAGCATAAGCTCTCGGCGTGGTGCTCTACAGCATGAGCAATACAGAGATGGCTGTCAGGTGAATGAGTTTACCTGAACTATATAATGCAAGCAAGACATTCCCCATAACGTCAATTGTTCCTTGTACTCTTTGATGTAAACAAAAATTTTAATCTGAATACATCCTGCTTTCATTCTTCAGGTTTAAACTACAGAAATTCATCAGCCACTTTGAAAATCATGTAAATACATTCTAGTTTTATGTTTAAATACTTCAAAAAGAGATCAAATTATTCTTTAACCTTCTATTTGCTAAGTAGATTCAGTAAGCTGTCCTGGATTCTTTTCAGTAAACTATTTGTGTGTCAGAATTTTAACCATTCTAAGTATCTCAGCTCCTAGCTACATCTAGCTTATCATTATCTTTATGAAATACAAATACTTAACATGAATACAGATTGTTAAATAGTGGCAATTACATCAGAGAAGACCTCTGCAAACGTAAATAATAGAGAAAAACAGCACTAGGAGACACTTGGTCAGATGTCAAAGAGTGGGTGAAAGGGAAGGAGAGCCAGTGGCTGCTACTGGATTTCTAGGTTTACTGGTATAGATTTAATTACTACCTTTCACTGAAAGCACCGGTCAAGTTTACTAGAAGAGTAAGCATCTGTAGGCTGAACCTGTATCTTTCCCAAAGTCCCAAGAACAGGTTCATTTCAAGGAACGGTATCAGTAAATCAGTACAGAAGGACCTATGGGCTCTGTTTACCTTGTAGAGAGTGTCTCCAGTGGTGCCATGAGTGAGCTGAACTACCACATAAGCATGAAGGAAATTAGAAGCAATCATATCAGGGACAAAAGGTGTGCTTTCATCCTGGAAGATGATGGCTACAATGTCATTCCCAATGTGACGCTTCCGCTGAAGCTGAAGAGAATTAGAAAGGCAAGTGAAAAACAGTAAAACAGTACAACTGGGCCTCAAACACTAGGCCCCAGCATCTCCAACCCATCTGTTCAACCAAATCCCTCATCGCTACTTTTACCATTACTCCATCCACAAGTCCCAACATTATGCAGTTAGGCATTCTCCCCTCTAACTAGCCCTTCAAATATGCCTCCCCTCTTAGCCACACTGTTGAATTCCTTCATTCTCCTTCCAGTACCTGCTGGGAATCTCCCTCTGTGAAGGGCAGCTTTGTAGACACATGAAACATGATCTCCTTGCCCTGGAAATTTGTATAGACTGACTCAGTGCCTGTTTGACCTCTAGTGACATCCAAGCCTCCCCGGAACCTAAGCAAATCCACAGCATATGCCAGAGAGGACAGAGAAAAGAAAGTGGAGAGAGTAAAGAAGATAGCATTAACAGTAGCTTGGTACATCAATATTATCAAAGGTGATTTTTATGGTATCAGTGATAGTGAGGCACCAAATCTTCCCAAAAGAAATGCACTGAATGAATCTGCAATGTTTCTGCTGATGAACATACTTACTTGCTAAAAGCTATGAAGCTAACCTAGGGATCCTCAAAGGAGTTTTCTTTGGCTTTCTTCTGAGAAACACAACCCATATTTTAACACTAAATACAAGACAGGCTGTCCCACAGAAAACAACTAAAATAATAATGACCATTGTGAAACAAACTTACATTCACACAGTCAAATAAAACTATCTTTTGCTGATGCTGTGGGTCAGACTGAGATACCAGAAGACCTTCAAATGAAAATACCAGCAGAGACCAACTGGTTCCCAGCCAGGTTGGCTGAAAAAAAGTATTCTGGACTTGTACACCTGTGCTGGAATTCAGAGGGCAGAGATCTTTTTTCCAGAAGCAGGGCTCTAACAGAGTCGCAGCAACTGATCACACTGTGTTCCAAACTCCATCTGACTTTCCAAGTGTGCTGGGTACGCACCCACGGAAACCTTGCAGCTGAATCTTGTCACCAAGAAAATCCAGGAATTCCAGGAAACCCAGACTCTCTTCTGTGTTGCTGAAGACTTCTTCTTCAGTTGTCTTCAAAAGTAAAGGAGAAGTCATAAGGAGCACAAGCAGTACAAAGAACAGGCAGTAATTTCTAAACAGTTAAATCAGCTTTGAACACCTCCACAAAAATACTGATCAACATAATGCAAGCTTTCTCTTTGTAGCATCTATACTTTTCACAGGACAGTACAATTGTAGTTATTACATTTGAGCTAAGGAAACTGACTCTTTGTTTTGCCTCAAGCATCATGGGATCTGAGGGAGCTTACCTGTCCAGATTTCTGGTAGATGACCCCAAATTTGAAGTTATTACTTATGACATGTTCATCAAATGCAACAATAAGCTGTGAAGCCTGAGGTAATGAAAAAAAAAATTATCAGTAGGACATCATTATCCAGACCTTCATGAAAAGGGACATACATACATATCAGAACATAGTACCTTGGGGTAGAGGACAGGAAAGAAGCGTTCAACATTCACATCCTCACACAGTAGCTGTTGAGTAAGAGAGAGGGGGGAAACAGGAGTATGATTATCACGTGCCCGAGTTTGCTCCAGACATGACAGAATAGCATTGTTTATAATTATCTGACAGGAATCCCTTCAGGTACAAATTCTGAGGTAAAATTAGAAGAAAAAGAAGTTAAAAGGAAGTGTAAAAGGGAAGTATGTGACAGTACTATTGGGATATAATAGAAAATAAGGAAATGGGAGGACAGAGGTGAAAACTTGAAGAATGAGCCTCTAAGGCCAAGCAGGCAAGCAAGAATCTCACCTTTGCCATCTGGACAGCATTGGGAAACTCAGTTAGACAGGAAATGGGGATCAGGTCATGTTTGGTGCCAGTTCGAGTCCTGACATAAAACAGAAAAGGCATTAGATCAAAGGCTGAAGGGAGACAAAAGAAACACTGGCTTTTTAAAACAATGAATAGCCAATCCTTCAAATTACCCTTAAAGCAGCTAAATCCAGAGGATTAAGACTGGTGCATAAAACCACTGGAAATGAGAGGTATTTACTCTCTTTAATTGATTGTCACTTGTGGAAAGCAGAGGAAGACAAAACAGGGATGCTTTGTCTCTTTCTCCTTTGCATTCTTTTCCTGCTTGAAGAAAATATTTTTTCTTTCACAAAAATCTAAATGTTGAAATACAATTCAGGACACAGTCTTATAGTGGACACATAAGATCATACTTTGTTAAAAGGTCTGTTAGAGACAGCCTAGAAAGCAGATCAATGCAAAGTGTAAGAGGTAGAATCTGGTGTAGAATTGCTCCAGAAAGCAATTCTATACAGAGAAAAGCTTCTTTTCTCTGTATATGTATTAAAGGAAAGATGTTTTTCTACAGGAGAATAAATGTTGAACTGTCAGAGTCCTCTTCAAATCATTATAAACAAGCTATTGAGAAAAAAGTTCTGCATGTAGCATGGTATCTTAATAGATGTATTACAACCTTTAGTTCTTCAATGGTCTCTTCCATGTAGGAAAGTTTCTGGGCTCAGACAAACATTCCCTGGTATAACTCATAAATAAGCTCTTTTCTTTTTTTTTCCCCAGATCATTGCTTCACCTGGCATTCTGATGTGTTTTCTGCATGCAGTGGAGGAAACCCACAACTGATTCTCTTATGGCTGACTCCTATGCAGCCAGTCCTAGGTGAGTCCTTGTCAGCAACAACTGAGTGTCAGTTGCTTCCAGTAGCATGTTGCCTACTGGAAACACATCCAGCCCACAGTGGGGAAAAAAGAGATTGTGCAGTGTGCTTCTCAATTTAACAAGATCCATTTCTGCTCTTACTCTAGCTCATTCAGCAGCTCTCTCTGGGTAATGGCTCTATGTAGAAGCCCTAAAAGTTATGGCATTTCAATATGCTGTCCTGGGAAAGCTCAGGAATGTCGATTTATTGTAAAGAATCATTCCTTTTTATATGCTCTGCAGACATACGGTGTTCGTGGGCTACATCTGATTGGTCAACGTTTTGCTGTCGCAGCAGCATCATTATCTTATCATGCTAATAGAACTTCTAAAACCTCGTCAGACAGCAGCTACACCTTAACAGTAGAGGACACTTTTTCCTGGAGCCTGTCCCAGCAGGGGGCCGGCAACGATGCTGCCACCTTGTTTAGTTTCCCCGAGGTTCATGGCCTAAAGGCTCCATCCTGTTATCTGTTAACCTGGCAGTGCTTGAGGCTTTGTTTCTCAAGCTGCATGCCGCACTAGACAGTACTCACATGTCTCTAAGTAAACAGAATAAACAGAAAAACGTTCCTTTTTGTGAGGGAAGAAGAGATGTTCTTAACACAGGAACTATAAAGATTGCCTGAAAACCCCACTTCAGCTTCCTGAAGGAAAGTGCTGAGAGAAACTCAGCAGGGAAGGCAAGAAAAGAAGGCTCAAAGTTTCTTTGCTGTTCTTTCTGGGAGAGAGACATGAGATCCATGCCCATACTCATGCAGAGGAAGCTCAAGGTAAGATGAAAGACACAGCACAGTAACATATACTTTAACAACAGGCACTGTTACCTCAGCAACAGGCGTAGATTTTCCTGTTTCTCAATCTGTTCATACTTCACAGAAAGTACCAGGTAGCCCAAGGACATGTCACTGGAATAAAAATTCTGGTGCTCCTAAAAACAGGAATCCAAAAATGCATTATTCTTCACACACTTCCCAGAGAAATTTACCGCATTTTTTGCATAAAACCTGTCACTCTAGATTAACTAATTTTTTCTTTAACCAGCAAAAGCATCCTTGAAGACATGCAGATGCTGTCTCCCAGCCCCCTGGGTGATCGATGCATGAGCATATCCGTCAAAGTTCATCCACTGTCACTTCAGTTTCACCTCAGATGTCCACCACCAGAAGGACTCCCAAGAAGGAGTAGGATGAGAACATCTGGCAACAAATTTTGAAGAAATCAAATTTCTTGTAAGTAAATTTGTATCTTTCATGGACTTTCCCTGTATACATTCAGACTCTGAATGGATAACAAATGGTCTCCACCACATTCAAGTGGATGTGGTCACAAGAATTACTGCAAACAGTAATGGCAGGATTGTTATACTATTGTTCTGAGAGAACACCTCAGGGAGGATGCAGTCAGAACTCCTTTGCAGATGAAGGCTGTTCGCAGCAGTGCCACTAACACTGCTAGAGCTTTAGTTAGTGTGCCTCAAACAGAAAGTCAGTAAGTGATCCATAATGCAAATGTTTTCACTCTATATAGAAACAGCTGTGGCCATACATCTCTCCTCAGTATACAGCCATGTTCCAATGTATTAATTTATATATATATAAACCATAATATATATATACACACAAATAATTATATATAAAATATTTTTTTACCTGAAATAGGTTAATGCCTTTTCACGAGGGATTTGAACAGAAACCTCTAGCATAATGAAAATAGTATATAAGTGAAATCGTCCAGAAAGTTTATGGAGTATGCGTACTCAGACTAAACAAAGAGATGAGACTGAACTCATGTTTTCAGCAAGCAGCCCAAAATTACTGGGATTGAGATCTAAGCAGGACAGAGAGACCAATGAGAATGACATTCATGAGATCCAATTCTTTGGATTAGGTTTGATTAGATTAATATCTTAATCTCTTGCTGCGGGTAAAACTGTTGGAAAAGAGAGTAGTACATTCCAGTATTTAGTCTCCAAACCAGGAGAATCTAGTGAAACTGGTATGGTATTTCTGAGCTACAAATGATGGGAGATGAGGTAAGACTCTTCCCCAGCAAAGCAAAGTCATAAAAAATTAATAAAGAATCCACAAACAAAAATAAACTCAGCTATCTGACAGCAGGCAGAATTATAAGTGCCTCCTTATGCACCGTATTATCAGTGCCTGATTGTGAGCATGGAAACCAGGAGAAAAATCATACAGCCATCTGCTGATGGTGGAATCAGGAATATGTCCACTGAGATCTTCAGTGCAAAACAGTTCAGACAACAAAAATAATGGCTCCCTCCCCCCCACCCAAAAAAAAAAGAAAAAAAAAGAATAACTAAGATTACAGTCACTCCTTGAACCTGGACATGAAGTTGAACCTACTGAACTTTTTTAAGTATTAGAGATATCATCGTCCTCAATTCCTCTTTAAGACAGACCCAATACCCAGAACTGCTCTGCTACTGACTTACAGGGAGAAAGTTTAATAAATTCTGGTGCTAGCACAGTCTACTGTCTGCTGAAGCAGACCAAACAAGTGGGTCCTGAAAAAGATACCGTATAATTAAAGAGCAGCAAACAGGAAAAAAGAATAGTGTGGTGTCTAGCTGCAGTGTTCAAATCACAGAAATCCAAGACATAAGTCAACAGCAGTGACTGAACCTATCTGTAATTGGAAGCCACAGTCTGAGAGGACTGTTTATTTCTTCTGACCATGACTTTTAGGATACTCCTTTTTAGGATGTGAACCAGAATTCAGGTGTATCAATGTCATTGTGACCAAGGCTAGAGCTTCCTGTGACACCCTGTATTTTTCTGACACTGGCTTACTCCAGAATGTGCACATTTAATGGAACATACACATGCATTCATGTCAATTAAGACAAAAAAACACTGGACACTGTAAGAAAGGAAGAACATAGATGAGAGGTAGTACCGAAGCACTGATGCTTAAGCTGTTTGCCAATGTATAGAGTGTGATAATATGGGAATTCCTGGAACTCACTTGGAAGGAAAAATGATGACATGGCCCTGCTTGAGGCCAGGTATGGACAAGACAAGCCGCAGAGCTCCCTTCCAACCTCAATCATTCTGTGACTCTGTGGTAACAGGTCAGTAGTGAATTCTACTGAAAAAATGTCCAAATTTGCCTCTGATCCTTGCTGGCTCTAGAATCCTTCAAGCACAACCCTAAACTTACCAGGACAGAAAAGTCATTACAGTTGGCATACTGAAGGCTTCCAGAATGTCATAGGGTAAATGCCCATTATACAGATCTGCCAGTCTAGAGAGGAAGTCTCCCTTCCTACTTTACATTTAAATTATATTAATATGAGTTTCCCTTGCTGTATACTACATAAGAACATTCATACAAGTCCAACTACTGCAGAAGAGGTCCCCAGCACCGCCCAGAGTTTCACCTCTTCCTAGTTTTGACCATATTAAACAGTTGCAGAGGAAGACTGCTGAACAAGATGCGGTATGAGTACACCTGTCAGGCTTTCTTATCTCCTGCCACGAAGTGAATCTCAGAAAAGATCTGGAGCTTTTTCTCAGTAATCCCTGATAGTTAATATCATCCTGAGATCCAGTCTGGAAATCTAGCAACTACCTGAACAGGCCAACCCAAATACACCTTAATAGCTAGCCAAAAAGCATTTACTTAATGAGGCCAAGTTCTCTCTCCCTGTCATGCTGAAATTTTTAAAGTTAGGCAACACTTAGCACTAAACTTACTCAAATTAAATAACTATAAAATACATTATCCAGTTTCTTTTAATGCTGAGGAGCTTGCCCTGTCAGAGACGAAATATCTTCTAAAAATACTATTCTCTTCATCTACAACATTATTACACGTTTTTCCCCTTTTCATCCCAAGGGTGGTATCTGTCCAGGCCTCAAAAGAGCTTCTTAAGCAAATATAAGCATTTCCTGTGCTTAGAAAATCAGCATTTCTCTTCTGTTAACGTACAGGATGATGCTTATATCACAAGGACACAGGAAATGCCTAACATACTACTGCCATATGGTAGTTCAAGGCAGTATGAATTGAAATGGAGTGGCTATGTAGTTATTACTATATCCACCAGAAAAAGCCTCAGATACATTTCAACCATGAGGCTGGGTAGGCAGAGAAGGCTCTGAAGATTAACGTTACCTTCCCCAGAAAATGTTTTCGGTACAGCTTGGCTGTAGGGTCACTCTCCAGTTTCACTTTACCACGCCAGGAAAAGGGTACATCATGCAGAGTTGGACTCAAGCTGGAGAAGTTGTGGCTGGTCCCTTCAATCCAGTAGCCGCCAAACTGGGGTAAGATAATGAGAGGATATGGCAACCCTTTCTGTAATACCTATTCAGAAGAACAGATCATGAAAGCTGAAATGCCAATAAGCTCGAAGGCCAATAAAGTCCAAAAAAACCCCAGAGAGCAGTACTAACTCACCTCATGGATGCTGGGGTAAGGAATATACTCCTCTTCTGTCTGAAATTGGAAAAGACTATTGGCAAAGATGCATGAAATCATTAAAAGTCTTATGTTCTCATGATGACACAAGCTGTGCACTCAGCTTCCACTCTACCCTAGTCCTTTAAGAGTTTTGCTTCAGGATTTAAGGCTAGACTACATTTCCCAGGTGTCAGCACTATAACATAGAACTTTAAGAAATATAAATTTAGGAGTCACATTTCACCCACCTTCCTCCTTGAAACTACACTGAATACAGTCATGCAAAAATAAGAGGTAGGCAAATTGGATGAGGTTACGAACAAAAGTCTCTCTCCTTTCCTTGCACAGTGTTTGCTTCAGACAGAGACAACAGTAGGATGGTAGAAGTACTGTATTTACAATGAGGTCAAGGTTGTGTCATCTCCATAGCTAGACCTGTGGTATACGATCAAGCAGCGCTGAGGCACGACTGCAAGAATAGGAGAAGTATCTGAGCAACTTTATGCCACTTGGGTGCTGCTTCCATCACCACAAAGATCACTGACTATCTCTGTCAGAACTGAGCTGTATCAATTCTCTATATGGCCTTTATGTTTTTTTAGGGTCAGTCCAAGATTGAATTCAAAGCCAAGCCTGATTCTAAGGTCATTGTGGCTGAGCTGAGACTGAAAGAATGGAGAGGAAGAGTTGAGAATTTAAAGAGAGAAATCTGTTCTTATTGCCCCGATATTGAGGGATACAGACCAGATATCTAGTAGCATCTATGAATCCTCAAGCAGACTAATGAAATAAATACAATGAGATTCCATAAATGCTATTATAGCTCTTAAAATTGAATAAACATTAACAAATCATTTAGTCAAAACTAAGATTGTTAATAATAGTAAATGCTCATTGGAACCACGCAGATTTGGAAAAGGGAAGCATTGATTCTGTTTCAGATACATAGTACCACCCTCTTCTGTAGCACCTTAAAAATACCAGAAAAAAACAAGCATATATATGTTCTTGAGCTGTTCATAAGCTCCTTGTTCACTCCAAGACAAAAATTCAATGCAGGCCAGATCACTTATCTGCTACTCTCAGCAACTTAGGAGACAACAGCTTGGCCTGACCTTGAGAGGAGCTGGAAGGGAACATCTTTGTTCATCCAGACGACTGCCCTGGAAACAGAAAGTCAGAGACATTGAATCTTATGTTTTAGCATGTCTGTTTCATTTACCCTCTGTGACCTTCTCTACAGCCCTCATACACATAGTTTGTCTTTTGCTGTAATCTTCTATTTTATGTAAATTTGGAATAAAGAGAAGGAGTAAAGCTAGAACTTGGTCAGTCCCTTTGTTTGGCATTAAAACTGAAGTGTCCTCCTCCCACACCCTTACATCTCTTAAAAAGCTGGTAGAAATCAAAATCAATCTCCCAAACATTTTCTTATTTAATTCTCTAATCTCTCCGAACTACTTTACTTCCTATCCCAAGCAATAAAAAAAGACAAAGGTAAAGACAAAATGCAAAAGAACAGTACTTCAGACCATTCACTCCTATTCTACCCTTCCCTCTTCCTTGATATTGTCAGACAAAGCAAAAAACCCCAGAGCAGGGTTAAGATAAGTAGCAAACACTTGATTTGAGGATTAGGGGTAGGTAAGAAGACTTTTAAGCAGTTTACGTGCCTTGCTTTCATCCACATAAGAGAACATATCTGTCTCCTGGAGGAAAAAGAAAAATCAGAGCTGCTCTCCATCCACACATCTGACTAGCGCCACAGACTCCTGCAGGCAGCAAAGCAGCACATAGCAAAATCTTCAATGTCTGCTTCCTTAGGCACTTTCACTGTGAGGTGGGTTGGAATGGCAGGGCAAAAGACTAGTGGATGCCTAGTTTTCCTGCTGAATCAACAGCTGGCAGCCAGACTGGATTCTCTTTCTTAAGACTAGTCTATTCTTCTTACCGTGGCAAGCAGGATCTAACATAAAACAGCTATGTCAATGCAAGTATTCTACAATGGAACTATCTTACAAACTACTATCTGGTAGAAACATGTACGTCTGAGTGGAGCTCTACAATGGAAATGTAAGAAACTCAAAAGCCAATGTTCTAGCCATATAGGGGAAAAAAACCTGCTAGTATAGCAACAACATTAACACTGAGTGACAGCATTATTAGATCAAAGATCAGGATGATCCTTTCAGGACCAACAAAAGAAGGGGGTAAAAGAAAAGACCAGACCTCCATTATACCTAAAAATGAGGTCATAGAAAAATGAGAAAGCTTATTAAAAGAACCTAAAAATGAGCCATACCCCCCCCCCAAAACTTTCATGAAATGATGAGGAGTCAGACTTTGAACACTTTAAACTCACTCCTTCAGAACTCTTAGAATCACCAGAGGTAAACCTGTATAACGAAACTCCAGGGTAATGGAAATCAGCAGCAGATGCAAGAGGGCATTCTTTCTCAGTCTGAACTTGAGTTCAAATATAGAAAATAGCAGTAACAACAAATTTTAATTGGCTAAATATAGAAACATGGTAAAACAAGTGAGGAACAATCTGCAGGTAACATAATAACAGGGAAGGAAAAAAAAAGTATATTCCTTAACTATATTAGAAGTTTGTCCAAGTATCTACAGGGTTCAAACTATAAAAGCTGAGCTTAAGAGAACAACCCTCCCACCCTCCCCCCCTTTTTTTTTCATTTGAATTTTCAACAGCGGAGTCTACCAGCTTAGAAGTATTCTTCACAGGGAAACATCAGACCTGTTTCAAATTGCAATGTCAGCAGGCAGCAGAGACAAAAAACCAAAATATTACTAGGACATGATAGGTTGTGAAATTAGGATAGAACAGAGGCTGAAAAGTGCTATTTACCTTATGCAGAGGTAGTAGTGACTGTTTTGTGTTTGAGGAAGTCATAAAGCTGAGAAAGCAAGTGGACGTTTTACTTATGTGAACTGAAGCTCACTTGTCAACCTAGCATGTTTGGGCTCATGAGGAAGGCTAGGTTCTGAAACAGGTGTCTTGGGCACAGTTCTATGCTCTATCGAAATAGGATTGAGACATGCAGGTAAAAAGCAGCCTCAGCCTTCTGGAACAGACTGTGGAAAGTACAGAGACAAACTTGCTATGCACCAGAGGATTTCTGCACAAGTTAATGGAAGTTCTGAAACTACAATTTTGTAAGAACTCTCTCCCCCTCACTGGTGTTTTTGGCAGATGTGGTAACTGCATAAAGTTACCAACCTCTCCTGTAGAGTGAGGCTTAAGATACTGCAAAGATCTAAGGCAGCCCTGGGCTGCACAGTCCAAAGCTTTCATTTGGAGGGTAATCAGGACCATCGGGAACTTACACCGTAAGTTGTTTAAGTGTCAAAGCAGGGCAGACAAGTGGTTGATGATCACTGATACAGATTAGCAAAAGTGATTTATATCTACCAAGGCCAGAAAGAAGAACATCAAACTACACATCAGAAACTAAGAAGGAATGCATTCCTACCTGGGCCACAGGTAGGAATGCAATCAAACACAAATTTTACAACCATGCCTAACATCCTGGAGGGGTACAGATAAACCACCTGGGTCCAAGATAAGGAACTTAAGCCAGAAGTGATAAGCCAAGGCAAGACCTTATAAGGAATAAAAGACTCGTCAGGGTTCATGGAAAGGACACAAAGAAGTACCATTTCAACGACCACCAGCAACCACCAAAGGTCCCCATAGAAGTTTTTAATGCTTAGGTTGCATGTATAAGTATGTAAATATGATAATTATGTAAACTAAATATGCATGGGCATTTTGAGATCTAATGCAAATTGAATCATATAATGGTTTCAGTTGAAAAAAACCTTCAAGACCATCGAGTCTAACGGTCTACCCAGCCCTACTAGGTCCAACACTAGACCATGTCACCAAGTACCTCATCTACTCTTCTTTTAAACACCTCCAGGCATGGTGACTCAACCACCTCACTGGGCAGCCTGTTCCAATATCTAACAAGCCTTTCAGTAAAGATTTTTTTCCTAATATCCAACCTAAACTTACCCTGACACAACTTCAGACCCTTGTCCTGTCACTAGCTACCAGAGAGAAGAGACCGACTCCCTACCTCACTACAACCACCTTTTAGGTAGTTGTAGAGAGCAATGAGGTCTCCTCTCAGCCTCCTTTTCTCTAGACAAAACAATCCCAGCTCCCTCAGCTGCTCTTCATAAAGTTTTGTCTTCTAAACCCTTCACCAGCTTTGTAGCCCTTCTCTGGACACACTCAAGCATCTCTATGTCCTCCTTGTAGTGAGGGCCCCAAAACTGAACACAGTACTCCAGGTGAGGTCTCACCAGCGCTGAGTACAGGGGAAGGATCACTTCCCTACTCCTGCTGGCAACACCGTTCCTGATGCAGACCAGGATGCCATTGGCCTTCTTGGCCAACTAGGCACACTGCTGGCTCATTGTCGCAGTTTTGTGTAGCTTGGTACTGGGAGAGAAGGTGGGGGCTGCACAGATGGCTGCTGCAAGAAGCAGCTAGAAGCTCTCTGCAGGCCCTACAGAGTAAATATCGGCCAATTCAAGGCCAGAGTTGCTGCTGATCAAGGCAGAGCTCATCAGTGACAGTCACAGTGCCTCTGGGAATCACATATAGGAGAAAAAAAAAACACAAGCAGCTGAATTTTGCCACCAGAGAAGATGTAAGAAACTGTGCAGGCACAAAGACCGGTGAAGTGGGGGAGGAGGCACCTCAGGTGCCAGAGAGAAAGATGCCCCTGCAGCCTGTGGAGAAACCCATGGTGGAGCGGGTGTCCCCCTGCAGCCCATGCGGGAAAAGTGCCTTGAGGCACTGGAGTTCAAAACAGACAGTTCACATATAAAAGAGGGGACAGGAAAAAGAAAAAAGGAAAATAAAAACAGACAGTCGTGAGAAAATAAGTCTGAAAGATATATTGAAATGGTATGAATGCAGAATAGAGGTAGTGAACATCGGATGATAAAGATGAAAGCAGGTATATGAAGAGGGATTGGCTGTGAAAATATGTCAAGACCTGAAACATCAGCTGAAATTAGATTTGCTTCCTTTTCACCTAGTTGCACTGCAGAGCACTGTAGGAACAGCATACTCCTAAATTACCTAAACAAAATATTTACTGTGACCTGAACAATCTGTAAGCATAGGACAATGTGGCCAGTAGCCCATTTACTTCAAATAATGATTATTAAGATTAAAAAGAAAAAGAAGACAAACTTCATATCCAGATCTCAAGGACAGGTTTCAGTTTAAAATGATAGCACAACTTTACCTGCTAATTCATCACATATAATGTGAAATGGCTATGTTAATTTTCACTCAAACAATTATACTCCAATTCTATCATTAAAGTACTCAAAACCTAATTCTACCCTGTGATAGATGTTAGGAGTTAATAAGAAAAGGAATATTGGCACAACACCCCCCTCCTTGGATATGGCGATACACAAGATACAACCGGGTGACAAAGTCCTGATAAAGACTTGGGAAGAAACTTCTTTAACACCTCAAAGGGAGAGATCTTTTCTTGTCTTACTTACAACAGATACAGCCATTAGGACTGCTGAGTGTGGATGGACACATGCCAGTCGAGTGAAGGGACCTATTTCGGATTCAACATTGCAAAAGCCATCCTGGAAGGTCACCAATTCCCCTGGAAGTCTCAGAATGACCCTAAAGAGATCTTAAACACCGATGTTCTTATACAGATAAGTGATGAAGGAGAAACTTGTAACTCTAAGTGTGTAAAAACTTTACAGTTAAGTGTGAAGTCAAACGTTGTAATTGTTATCGTTTTGTGTGTTTTATTTGTAAAATCTGCCAAGGACAGTGGTGGTCTCATTCTTACGAAGGAACCCCTCCTAGGGGAATTTATGGGAATAATTACACACAAAAATTGAAATTGACACAAGAAATATTTGAGTATAAAATAGCTTAAGGGGAAATTGAAAAATGGTCACCACAGTGGTGGAATATATATAGGTTACCAGAATATTATTGTTTCCACCCAAACGAGCATGTTCCTCTTTCAATAACTATTGTCCAGGTGTGTTGCCGGAGAGACCTAAGTGGAGTATGGTGCAGCTCCCCAGAGTAAAACGAATAACTGGGAGAAATTCAAACGAAGGTGCGCTAAGAGAAAAATCTCGGAGCCTCCTGAAGAATACCCCTGCTGCCGGGAAGATGGAACACCCCGTGACTCGAAGCAATCGAGCCGACGGGCGAGGCAGAGGTGTAAAAAAACTGTGGAGGACGGAACCCCGAGATTAGAGTAATGCGCAAGCCTCGGAGGAGCTGTCCTAGTGCAAATCCCAGCTTAACACTGCCTCAGGAACACACCCACCTAGGAAAAGAAAAAGGGGGGCTTAAAGGGCAATAAATGGATCAAGAAAAACCTTGTAGGAAGTCGGAATACCACCATCCATCCTGGCTGATTATTTTAATTATTGTATGTATCTGGGAGCAATTAATTAGACCATGTCAAGGACCCTTGTTAGGTGGGAGGATTCAAAGGTCCTTAAAGTTAATGTTAACGGAAAAATCCCTAAGATCACGATCTGAGGTGGTGTTACAGAACAGGAGAGGTTTAGATCTCCTATTTTTAAAACAAGGGGGATTTTGTGTAGCCTTAGGAGAAGAATGCTGTATTTATGCAGATCATACCGGCATTGTTAGAGATACTGTGGCTAAACTTAGGGAAGGGTTGGAAAAGAGATGACAAGAAAGAGAATCTCAACAAGGCTGGTATGAATCATGGTTTAACTCTTCCCCTGGTTGACTAAAATTTTATACTAAGCCACCGAGAATTACAATGGTTTACTGAACAAAATGGTGATAAAAAGAAAAAAGGGGGATTGTGATAGATGAGCCTTTGTTCAGTAAACCACATGTACCTTGAAACAAGTCGTAACGTTCTGATTTTGTAAGAATGATTGTGTAACGTATATTGTTAGTTGCTAACGAAGCATAGAACTGAGTTATAGGTAACTTAGAAGTGGAAACCATAGAAATTAAGTAGCCAATGAATGAGCTTGCTGTTAAAGATGACCAAATATGGGAGAGGGGTCAACTAAGGGACAAGTGAGGAAGAGGAGCAACTTCATCCCATCGACCACTAGAAGGTAGAAGACGACCCCCTAACAACAACTGGCGCATGTGCAGAATAAGCCTCAGTGAAACAATCGGGACCCAGAACTAAAGGACTATAAAAACCTGAATTCGGAGAGGGACGGTGCGTGCCGTTGGTAGAGCTGAGACTCTCCGGCCGCCCAGCGCTGTTTGCTTAATTGCCGCCTGCTAAATTAATAAAATTAAGTTTGTAACTGAATTAACTGGTTTCCGACTGGTGACTGGGAAACCCACGATAACATACCCCGTGGCTCTGTTGTTTCTATTTTGCAGGAGAAATGTCCAAATATCCTGCTTTGCCTTTCACTCATTTGATTGCTAATGAAAATCTCAGACTTAATTTTAAAGAATGATTCAACAAATCAGAGGGACAGCCAGAGTCAAATGGAAGGGAAGGGAAAACAAAAACAAACAAACAAAAATAAATAATTAGTAAAAATATAAAGAGAGATCACAACAAATAATAAAATGAAACATTTTGGGGGGAAGTCTTTTCTTTTGAAAAACACATCTCTTCCCTTCTTTCAAAAAATCTGTCATACCTAAGCAGCAGTTATTAATTCACATAGTGCAAATCAGGTGATCAAACAAGGTAACTGAAAACCAACCAACCAAAAAAAACCCCCAAACCCAACAACCCAACATTATACAGTCTTAACAATGGGCAGCCAGGAAAAAAATATTGATGCAAAATCTGGTGGTCTGCATATGTTGTAAATTCTCTGTTAAAAAAAATCTACATCCAGTGAGAGAGAGTTTCATGTGGTAAACCGGGAGCTGAGAAAACACCGAGAATCTGAAGCAACACAGTCTTCTAGCAATCAAACCTCTGTTAGTGATTTCTGCTTATACGTATTTTAAAAGGCCTGGAAAGGATTGTCATGCCTTTTAACGTGTTCTTCAACTGAGCAAGAGGCTCTGCATGCTCAAGCTTACTTTCTACCACAGAGTTAAGTGTGCCTAGCTCATATACAGAGTTTATTATTCTAATATCCCATAGTTCAGGTGTCAGTACTGGTTTCAAGGACTGTGTCTGCCTACACATGAATATTCGGAAGATATACCTTCAGCCTCTCCTTCCCCAACTTCTCCTCTCTGCCAAACAATACTTCTGCCTCTTAAGTCTATACTTTGCCTTTTGTTGACACCTGCCACCTCCTCACTTTCATAGTCCCACCGAAGTCTTGCATTTTCCTTGTATCCACAGTTTAATTACACAAATTCCACAAAATAAATAATTTCTTTTAAGCTTCCAGAACATAATAAAAGGCAGGAGTTATGTGCTATGTTACATTTTATTTTAGGTTACAATTATTTAGATTATGTTTCTTTAAGTTAATTTAGGTTATATTTATTTAAGTTAACCACAGCATTTTAAAGAAGGTGTACCACTCAAGAAAATATTGAGTCTGTCAGGATGCTCTGACAACAGACCATCTGAAAAACATACTTTTAAAGATTTTGCTGATATAAAGTGCATATAACATTATTATATTATTATTTCCTCATTTGGTAAACCAGGGTTGTTTTTTCTCTTACCATGTAACACACGCAACTAAACGCATGTTTTTTCATAAGAGAATTAAGGCAGAGCCCCTCCTTTCTTGTGTGAATTACAGACAGATGCTCCCATAGTTATTTATTAAACTGTTTGACCATTACTAAAGGACATTATATTAACATCCCACTAATCACCGGCCACTAGCAGCTTCTACCCAGCACAAACATAGTTTCTTGAAGAAGTTGCCAGAGGTACCTTAACACAAATTTGATTTTCTCTCCAAATCTCACTTCCACAAAGAACAGAACGAGTTATAATAATTTGTGTCTATTCCTTCCATCACACTACTTCAGAAAATGAACACAGGAGAACACTTCTGAAAACCCATTTAATAGTAAGTATGGGACCCTGGGCCTAGAAGAGCTAAATATTCTGCAAGCCCAAATTAAAGGGTATTGTGAGTGAAGAGGAAAGACAAATACCAGCTGATTATTTGTTTAGCTATGAAAAAATCAGGAGATCCTGAAGTCTGACAGAATAACTTCCTCTTACCTGCATTTTTTCAATCATCTCAAACAAGTCCACAGTCTGTCACAAGGAAAAGACAACAGGGAAAAGGATTTAACATTTGCAGAAGCTAACATTATCTTCTGTGATAACCCAGATATTGAAGGAGCCAACAACTCCTTCCATGTTTTGGGACAGTAACTACTTCCTTGCTGAAGACAGAATGGAATTCTTCTTCCTTTATTGATAGCATGGACAATACAACTGGCCAAAATGTCTTCAGCTTGTGTTGCAACAGGTTGAACTGGAACCTGATCAGACAGGTATGAGAAATTTCTCTTTCAATTGGTCAGACTACTGATTTGATAACATAAGAAATTATTAAATGAACAATTTTAGAATTGTCACACAGAATTGAGCAACTATAGCTGTAGCACACACATGCACACAAGCTTGCTTTCAGTCATTCCTTCTGCTCAGTTGTTCAAGGCACATTCCAACCCTGAGGCAAAAGAATGTGGATGGTCTTTACCTTGCTGGGGACAGCAGGAGCAACAGCACATGGAATGCCTTGGGTGGGAGAATCTATGACATCCCTGAAGCAGCGCACCTCCTCCTCAGACCTGCTGGAGAGAGAGGCAGAAGGGATGAGCAGAAGAGAGAAGGGGAAAAAAATGAAAAAAAAAAAAAAAAGAGGAAAAAAAAAAGAGAGAGAGAGAGAGAGAAATCTCTAACTTTTAAGTAACTCAATGCCTGTGCTTGCCTGTAGCACCTCCTTTACCCTTCTGCTGTCTTCAGCTTACTGATCCCCTCCCCAGACCATTTCTTGCCTATGAGGTAGCTGTCATACCCTGACAGACTCCCTGGGCTGCCTAAACTTATAACTTGCCACCTGCAAATGCCCTGGATAGAACAGCAAAAATCTTAAGGTCCCAACCGCTCTGTCTCTGTTCTTATGCACTATATTTCTGACAATTGTTGTCTAAGTCCATGATCTGTTTTGCCAAGTTCCTCCCCCACCACAGATTTGCAGCAGAACAAAGACAATTCTCACAGGAAGCTTTGGGATCAAGTCTCAAAACTGAGCTACATTAAAAGAGCTGGAAGTTCTAAAATATCACTGAACTCAGCACCTAATCACTCTCTAAGTCGGGAACATGAAAGAAATGGTGCTAGAACAGAACTAATACACCTTGCAGGAGAGATGCAGGTGCAGTTCTATGTTACCACTGTTGGCAAAGCCAGCATGCACATCAGATGAACATTTGTCTGTATATCATCTATTTAAAATACATTATTTTGGCCCTTGCTCAAGCAGCAGCACATAGAAATAGCAGCAGTACTTATTCGATTTCATAGAAAACAAAAAATAACACAAACAATACACTGCAGTGTAAAAGACATGCATTGCCCACTGCACAGTAAGAAGTCTCACCACTAGCTGCAGCTCTCTTATTGAATAAACTTTTCATGCCATTCACAGTTTTCACAAGCAGTCACAACCAAGGTCGAAGTCATGGTAAAGGTCTCATAGGTTTTGCTGGGAGCAAAGGCCAAGTTTCTAATACAAAAGACAAGGCTCACTGACTTTGTAATAAAATTGGGAGTATGCTTGTTATGTGATCATATAATGCAATCATCAATTATCATCCTCCAGTTGTTAGATGCATGGCTCCTATCGCTTCCATGCTAAGCAATCAGCATCTGTAAGTCATGCAGACTCTTGCTCTGAAACCAGTGACTACATTCCCCATTGTATGGAAGTAAAACACACTTTTATAATCATGAAGCCTCATTGTATGACAAGCTCCAAGAACCTCTGTATCCAACAATTCTCTGACAATTCACAATTTATTTTGGTAGCCCAATGGCATCATATAACATCAACTATCTACACAAAGCAACACAATGCTTCAATCTCACAATTTTATCCTAAAACTCAAATGAGAGATCTTTGTAATGCATCTGAAGATTAAATCCATAAGGTATATGGGAGGGAAGGAGTTAGTCTTGACATCCTCAAATAAATATTGGAATAGTTAGATGACAAATTGACAATTTTTAAAAATTAATATTAGTATAACACTAACATACTCTTTATTTATTATCTTGTGCAAGTCCTTGAAGCATTTTGGGGCTAAAAAAAATATGGCCATTAAAGATTTTCTTTCTTTCAGAAATCTTAAGTTTCTGTTCTGGTAGCCTAAAAAAGTAAGAGTTCAATTTGATAAATGCTGATTTACAGAAACTAGTCATCTCCAGGTAAGTGTTAATAGTAGAACTTTTGCACAGCTGGATGCCCTGGAGCTTTGTTGAGTGAGTCTTTTTGTTTGGCACCTCACCCATTGGAATCCTGAATCATCTGGTAGAGAATGGAAACTGGCAGCTCCTACACAAGGTCCGTGCGTTCAGTCCTGCTTCTGCTCTCTCATCATAAATTCGTCTCACACTTTGGACTGATGGGAGCACTTCATGCAGCAACTGCTCCTTACCACTGAATCCTAGTACAGCTCTATTGTCAAAGTTATTCCAGCACATGCCAAAACCACCAGTCTCCTCATAAATTTAGAGATGTTCTCAATTCTGTAATTACCCAAGATCAGGAATATCCTGAGCAACTTTAAAAATCCAGGACAATGACTTACATTTTATGGTATCTTTTACAAAGTACCACAAAAATTTGGAGGCATTATAACTATTGTTTGAAAGTCCGTTTGTGAATTTTGAACTTCCGGAATGAAAAGCACTAAGCTTTATTTATATAGAGAGAATATACTTTTTTTCAAACTGGAACTTCCAACTCTTTGAAAAGCAGATCATCCTGCTGGAAAAGAAAAGCAATTCTGCAGACTAAAAGAGGAGCATGTATGTGCACACGTACATTTGATGTAGTTTCATTTTTAGGAAATGGCAACAAGGGAAAGTAGAGGGCCTGGAAAATGCTAAAGACTAAATCGAGTTTTCACTAGTGCCAGTAACCACTGCATTAATTTCAAGCAGGTAGCCAAACTAAAAGTAAGCACTGGTGATCTGCTGCTATAGACTCCACTCTCAATTCTGAAATGGCACGAAAAACACATCTTCAGACCTCTAAACCACAATCTCCAGACATACTACTCAACTTGCATCCTGTATTCCTGTCTGGCAGCATCCTCTGCTCTTTTTAGTCCTCTGCTCTCAAAATCATTCCCATCTGCTATAACGAATTCAGTGAAAAAACTTGCTCTGAGAAAAACACAAATTGGAATTGACAGATTTCATACATCCGTTCACCCATCTTTGATAAGTATTCCAGGGTAGGGGACATTTCTTGTGCTCTGAAGAGACAAGTGCCCCAAATCATCAGATTGCTATTTTCCTGAAAGTTCACAGGGAAACAGGTGTATACCTATTGTAAAAACGTTTGCTAATCTTGAAGCCTTCCAGCAGGACAAGCAATATGGCATGACAAGCAGGTAATTACAGAATGACAATCAGTATAACAACTAGCATCCCAGCCTAATAAGCAATTCTTCAACGAGACACTGATGACGTATTTTAAATCATTCACTAGAAGGAACTGAAAGTTATGTAAAACAAGAATAGGCCTGAAATGCTTGTAAGGAAAATTCTGGGCAACCACTTCCCTTGAGCAACAGCTTCTGCTCTTTCACTCCCTATTTCTCTCTTAGAGAGAAATAATTGCTCTACCAAATACAATTTCTGGGTATTCAGTGAAGATCGGTGAAAAAAGGACATTAATTGCCTTACTCTACTATTGACACCAATACGTGTAGAAACCACAGTTTTGAATTTTGCTCACACACAGATTCCTAAAATACAAGAAAAGGCAGACCCAGCCAGAACTAGAAAAAGGAAGCAATTACTACAGATGAGATGTAGTTTGCTCGCAGCTAGTCACAAACTTTTCTGCCCACAGACTCTGACTGCCAGTTAGGAATGTTGTTTCCTGCTGCACTGCCCTTTGTGACTGCTGGGGAGCAGCTATGGCCACCCTCGTGAATGCCCCTGCTCCAACACACGGGCCATCCGTGCTCCCTGCTCGGGACCCTTGGTTTCCTCTTGCATGGATCAATTCGATGGAGAGCTGCTCGAAATGGCTCCTAGAACCCAGCCAGCTCTCTCGCTCCCCACCCGGCACTTCTTACCCTGCAGCATGGGAGAAAGGACTCCAGAAATTAATCTCGTCAGGTATTCTCACTTCCACATCTTGAGATGTACAAACTGGGGCTCATCCGCTCCCAGGGAGGCAGGAGAAAAGCAAGCAAACCTCACTCGTCTCTTCTCTGCCTTCAGCAAAAGGACCGCCGCCCGCCTCCTCCCGAGCAGAGCGGGGCGGGCCGTGGCCGCTCTGCAACTCTCCACTGGCCCCAAAGTCCGCCGCAGTCCTGCCGCGCTAGGGCACAGCCATTGCATTTCCCTGCCTCAGCTCCCTGCTCTTTCTTCGGCTCCCACAACGCGACGGCCGCGGAGGGCGGTACCCGCACCAGCGCTTCGCTCCGGGCGCCTACAGCCGCTCTCCTGCCCCATCCCCCGGCCACTGGGAAACGGGCAGGGCCGTCCGGTATCTGTACGTACCCTCCGCAGGCTCCGGCAGGGAAATCGTGCTCTCGGGAAGACATGCCGGGTTGCTTCGCTGAATCAGTTCCCGAGTTCCCGCCTCGGGACCCTCCTCCAGCCTCGCCATGAAGCGAAGGTTCCCTCCCGGCCCCCTGCAAAGCCCCAGCTCCCGCCTCCACCCCTCCTCTTCCTCCCGAGCTGGGCTTCAAAGGAGACACTACAAAGGGCACCTCACGAGGAGGACCAGGCCGCAGCACTGGGAACAACAAAAGAAGAAGAGATGGAGAAAGATGAGACAATGGAGCCTGGGGTGATTACTGCTGCTTCTCTTCTGCTGTGAAAGATCAGTTTCCCTTAGATTCCTCCTTTCTGGTACAACTACGGGTAGTGGGCAGCCTGAAGGAGCTCTCTGCTGGGACAGCCAGCAGAGGAAAATGTACTCCAAGCTGTCAGGGATGTAAGACAAGCAAGCAACTTTGGACAACAACAGCAGAGGGCTCCCTTATTAAACTCTTGTAGAGTAAGATCTCCCTGAGTTCTCAGTATCCAGTGGGAAAGGCAAGCATCGTGACAATCCTCCACTATTTCCCATTCCTTTCAAGAAAAGATGAGATACCAAGACCTCTTCTGGAGACATGTTCATCCGTGACTTCAAATTTAATTCCACAGGATGATATAATGTTTCCTCTTTACATCAAGACTGCATAAGACTGCAGCTACAACGTACACCAAGCAGTCAGCCTCACACTGGGTCTCTTCTAACTCATGAAGAGGTAGTAAGAAATGAGAATGAGAGACAGAATTTTACAGAGCCAGAGAGATATGAAAAGATGCAAAGGAAAACTGAGAGACCAGACAGAAGATACGAGATAGCTGATACAGATGGATGAAGAGAAGATAGAGAAAACAAGCATCTACATCAAACTTCTAGGGATAAGAGTGCAGCAATGTCATTCTAATGCTTCCTATAAATTCTACTCATGAAAGACCTGGATAGAAATTGTTAAGGGAATTTCAAAAGTCAGTGAGTGGAAATAGAGACTATAAGGAGTAAGGAATCAATCAAGTTAGGTGACAACTTTGAATGTAAGAAGAAAGGATCTACTTGATTTTTTTAGAAACTTGTGTGGAAGCCAGGCATTTCCATTTCCTGTTGTCTACCCTTTTTTTGGCCCATCAGATCTGATGCTGAACTGTGGGCTAACTCATAGTCCACCTCCTTGCTCCAACCTGAATGGCTCCTAGGCCTGTCCAAGGCACTGAAGACAGCAGCTTCTCTCTCCACAAACAGTTCTTAACTCATTCACGTGAATCTCTGTGCAGAGATGTGACTGGGCCAAGGCAGAAACCAAGTTTGCCACTTCTGCTGCATCCAGGAAGGAGAAAATACCATTTTCTGCTGCTAGAGCGGGTTGTCAGCAGTAACTACTGCCTTCCCCCATCCCAGGGTCATTATTAGCAGCAATGGTGAGTCTAGCCATGGTGAAATAAAAGTATACACATAGGCCCAGATCTTTCTGCCATTATTTGGCAGATTCCCACTACAGATAGGAGCCAATTTAGTTCACATTCAAAACCACATTGTGCTCAGCTTTCATTTAACCATCTTACACCCAAACTCCTGTGCAACTCCACTTGTATATGAAGTCCCTGAGACCCACTAGCTAACAATTATTAAAGTACCCTAATTACTGTTCTAAATAGCTTCTTTTAACTGTAATCATATGAATAAATCACTTCCACATTTAGGCAAATCACAGGCCTCCTTTCTTCTTACTGTTTCTCAACTTACAATCAAGCTAACAGTTGTTAATATTTACACAGCTGATGCAACAATATCACCTAATCTAACCCTTTATTTGTACTAAGTAGATTCAGTTCCTATTGATACTTGCATTCTTATATCATAGAATCATAGAATTATAGAATGGTATAGGTTGGAAGGGACCCCAAGGATCATAGAGCTCCAACCCCCCTGCCACAGGCAGGGCCACACACCTCAGGCCTGGATCTACACAAGGCTGCCCAGGGCCCCATCCAACCTGGCCTTGAACACTTCCAGGGACGGGGCATCCACTACCTCTCTGGGCAGCCTGTTCCAGCACCTCACCACTCCCTCTGTAAAAAACTACCCCCTAATATCTAATCTAAACCTTCCTTCCTTTAGCTTTAATCCATTCTCCTTTGTCCTGCCATTGTCTATCCTTTTAAAAAGTTGAATCCTCTCCTGTTTCTCTGCTCCCTTCAGGTACTGGAAGGCTGCAGTGAGGTCCCCCTGCAGCCTTCTCTTCTCCAGGCTGAACAAACCCAGCTGCCTCAGCCTCTCTTCATAGGGCAGGTGCTCCAGCCCTTTAATCATCTTCATGGCCCTCCTCTGAACCCTCTCCAACAGTTCCACATCTTTCTTGTATTGGGGCCCCCAGATCTGGACACAGTACTCCAGGTGGGGCCTCACAAGGGCAGAGTGGAGAGGGACAATCACCACCCTGTTCCTGCTGGCCACTCCTAATGGAGCCCAGGATACCATTGGCCTTGCGAGCTGCAAGAGCACACTGCTGGCTCATGTTAAGTTTCTCATCCACCAGAATCCCCAAGTCCTTCTCAGCAGGGCTACTCTCAAGGAGCTCTTCTCCCAGTCTGTATCATGTCTGGGATTCTTCCAGCCCAAGTGCAACACCTTACACTTTGCAGTGTTGAACCTCATTAGGTTCACCTGGGCCCACCTTTCCAGCCTGTCAAGATCCCTCTGCATGGCTTCCTTTCCTTCTGTTGTGTCAACCACACCACTCAGCTTGGTGTCATCCACAAACTTGCTGAAGGGTGCACTCAATTCCATCATCAATGTCACTGATAAAGATGTTAAAGAGAACCGGTCCCAAGACAGACCCCTGGGGGACACCACTTGTCACCGGCCTCCACCTGGACATAGACCCGTTGACCACCACCCTTTGGCTACGGTCTGTTAACCAGTTTCTTATCCACTGGATGGTCCACCCATCAAATCCACATCTCTCCAATATAGAGATAAGGATGTGATGGGGGACTGTGTCATATATATAAAAAAATATATGACTAATTCTATGTACTTATAGTTTCATTTTTAATCATATATTTGTCTATATTTGCATATTATGCATTTTATAGTTATATGTTTTAGGGACTGGCACACAAGTTTCTGATCTCTCAGGTATCCTTGTAAGTATGTTAATACATGTATTACAATAATTGGTGTCTATACCTTTTGCTATATAGTTTCCCAGTTTTCATTAACAGAATTTTTTCATTCTTATAAATGCATTAGCATTATCTTGCTCACATAAGAGAAGTGTGTATTAGATGTAGCACATAAACTGACCTCTGCAATTTTAGCAATTATTTGACTAATTGTAAGAACATCAGCTGCACAGAAGCTGCGCAGTACTACATAAACACAGCAGCACATCATTCAATGATAAACTCTTCAGGGCAGAAACTGTCTTCTTTTAATGTATTACTACAATATCACACTCTATTGTCACAAACTCATAGATGCACACAGAAATTGAAACATATTTTTTCACATCAGCTATTTCCACAGATCTATGCATGCAGCTTCTAAATATAGTACTGAGTGTACACAGACAGTACCTTCCATTGCCCACTTGGACTTATCATTTTATGTCAAAAAGGGTGGGGTTCCTTTGAATGTGGATATGCCCCTCCATCTCTTCAGTTTGTCTCATTTCCTATGGACATCTCGTCTTCCCACCTCCTTTGTCCCTCCCCGCCCCCTCCCTCCAACTGCTCTTCTACACACTGCAGTATAGCACAATGTCTTTTAAAAAGCATTTTTAAAAAACAGTGCATTTCAAAAAGCATTCCCCACTGAGGCTGGAACTGCCCCAGGATCCATCCATTACACAACACCAAACAAGCTGTGGAGAAGATCAGGATCAACCCTCCCCCAGCTCTCTTTGCTCCCATTCCTTTTAGATGCAAAATATATTTAATTGGCATTGCAAGCAAGATGAGAATAAAGGCAGCTAAGCTGTTTATCCCCTACCTGAGCAAGGATCTCTCATCCGCAGCTGGTGAGCGGATGCAGACAGGGGAACCCAGCTGCTCTCCTTTCCTTGCACTATCAATAATTCACATAGGTTGCAGTGTCCTCCCTCTCCCTCCCTTCCTTTCTCTTCCACTGCTCCCACCTGCAGATGAATGGAGATGGAGCAGGTCAGTGCTGTCATACTTGAAATTAGAGATCATTTTCAATTGAACAGCCAGCCTGTGAAGCAGCTGTGCTCTTAAGCAGAGAAGCTTGGTCCTAAGGGAAGGGGCCAGACTGGCAGCTCTATAGATAGAGCATGGGCAGCTCTGTACACCCACATCCTGCTCCTGGCACTTCTAATCCCAGATCTATATGGATGACCTTTCAAAATTAGAGGGTTTTTTCAACAGGAAAGCGTATTTTTTTAGTCCTCTCATGTATAATGACAGCTATTTGGTGACAGTGAACTGGGCATGTGTATTTATGTATATGGATCAGAGTAGGAAGCAAAGTAACAGACTGGAAAAATCTGAAACATGCTTACATAGGCGTCCAGACGGGTTTGAATATCTCCAGAGAAGGAGACTCCACAACCCCCCTGGGCAGCCTGTCCCAGGGCTCTGTCACCCTCACTGGGAAAAAGTTCTTCCGCATATTGGTGAGGAACTTCCTATGCTCCAGCTTGAGGCCATTGCCCCTTGTCCTGTCTCCACAGACCCACTGAAAAGAGGCTGGTCATTTCCCCATGTGTCCCACACTTGAGATATTTATAAACATTAATAAGATCCCCTCTTAGCCTTCTTTTCTCAAGGCTGAACAGCCCCAGTTCTTTCAGCCTATCCCCATACGGGAGATGCTCCAGTCATCATCTTCCTAGGCCTTTGCTGGACTCTCTCCAGGAGATCCCTGTATACCAGGGAGCCCAGAACTGGATACAATACTCCAGGTGGGGCCTGACCAAGGTAGAGTAGAGGAGGGAGGATCACCTCCTTCAACCTGCTGGCCACACTCCTTTTGATGCACCCCAGGATCCCACTGGCCCTCTCAGCCACCAGTGCACACTGCTGGCTCATGGCCAACCTGTCATCCACCAGGACCCCCAAGTTCTTCTCCACAGCCTGTGCTGATACAAGTGGTTATTCCTTCCCAGGTGAAAGACTCTACACTTACTTTTATTAAACCTCATCTGGTTTCTCCCTGCCCAGCTCTCCAGCCTGTCCAGGTCTCACTGAATGGCAGCGCAGTGTTCCTGCATGTCAGCCACTCCTCCCAGCTTTCGATCATCGGTGTATTTGCTGAGGGTGGACACTATTCCCTCATCGAGGTCATCAATTAAGATGTTAAACAAGACCAGACCCAACACCAACCTGGGGAACACCGCTAGTCACAGGTCTCCAGCCAGACTCTGCTCCACTGATCACCACCCCCTGAGCTCATCCTGACAGCCAGTTCTCAACCCACCTCACTGACATGGTACTTTCTGCAAATGCTTTTAGTAATCAGGTGTAAGTATGAACACCATCATTCTGAACAGCTCTTCTACCCTTCCATCTTCCTCCTCCAGCTGTAAATGCTGAGCATGACACCAGATAGTATGGAATATCTGTTTGGTCAGTTGGGGTCAGCTGTCCTGGCTGTGTCCCATCCTAATTCCCTGTGCACCCACAGCCTATTCACTGGTGGGGTGGGGTGAGAGTGGACAAGACCTTGGCTCTGTGTAAGCCCGGCTCAGCAGTAACAAAATCATGCATGTGTTATCAGCACTGTTTTCAGTACAAATCCAAAATGCAGCACCACACTAGGTACTATGAAGAAAATTCACTCTATCCCAACCCAAACCAGCACATTCTCTACACATTATTCTATACCATTTACATCATACTCAGATACCATACTATCCAGTACTACCTCATTTACATTGCAATGGCGTTTGTCTTCCCAAGTGACTTACACATGATGGAGCCCACTTTTGTAGAGGTGGCTGGACACCTACCTGTTGATTGAAAAATGGTGAATTAATTATTTGTTTTTCTTTGCTTAAATGCACAGCTTTTGCTTTATTTATTAAACTGTCTTTATCTCAACCCACAAGCTTTCTCTCTTTTCCATTTCTCTCCCTCATCCTGCTGGGAAGGAGCAAGTGAACAGCTGCATGGTGCTTAGCTGCCAGTTGGGATTAAACTATGATATTCATGGATTGAGCTTTGCCAAGCTTTTCTCCACAATTATGCAGACTGAAAATGCTTTATTAAAAAAAAACCAAAAAAAATCAGAAAAAGTCAACACCTTTTTGTTTGCATATGAACATTAGAACCAACAAGTTCTGTAGATGGAACAACAACAAATTTCCCATGGATTTGTTTTCTCTAGTTGTTCCGGGTCCAAGAACTCTGAATCTGCTGGAGCACTTACAAGACCCTTCTCTTGTGCTGAATCTTTAATGAGGTTCACTTTGCAAACTTTCCCTATTTTGTGACAGTCATGCAATTTTTTTTTCCTGGTTGATGGTTTTAATTAAGTTTATAGGAACCTTTTATCTGAGATAAGAGAACAAATTATGTTTGAGATAATTATAATATATAATTATCAAATTATCAAAATATAATTTTGAGAAAATTATCAAAATATAATTTTGAGAAAATTATCAAATTAACAAATTATCTTTGAGAACCCCAATCTTATCAGAAAATAAGTATTCCAAAGGCCACTCATGGATAATGATGTACAGACACACACACAATTTAAAATGTATTTTATTTCCAGAAAAGCATGATAAAATTCAATAGAAGTAAGAAAACTGGCATTGTAAATATTAGAAAAGCACTCATGTCTGGCTTTTCAGCAACCAGCAGATACCGATACCTGTGCATCTACCTTCAGATACAGGAACAGAAATGTCTGCATTTTTATTCTGCATATTAGACTCATACTGCATGACTATTCTGGTATCTTACAATTTTAAATTAGTATTATTAATAACATGATTAATGAAATTATAACCTGCCATTTCTACAAGCCTTTAAATGACACTTAGATTATAATCTGTCTTCACATTTGTCTATAAAGAACATAAAAGAAATTGTTTCCATATAAGTACTAATACTTCACATTTCCTTCCCACTTTTTTTCAAAGATTTCACAATATGTTATTGATACTGTTTCTCGTTATTTCACTGTTCTACAGACAGATAAACTGGCAGAGAGAAATGAATTATCACTGTCACGTAGGGCCACTAAAAGCAAATGGAGCTCACAGCCCATCAACACAGTAGCATAAACAAATTGTGATGCCTGCATACCATGTTGACACAAGAACAGTCCCACTCAGATCAGCCAGCCTGAATGCTAATGCTGGTAAAATGAAGGGGACTTGAATAAGTGGTCAAGGATGGAAATGGGAGTTGGAAAGAATCTCTTTTTTGCAGGCAACAGTACTTTAAACTGGCCCATGAAACTCTGTTATCAGTCTCCTGGCAGAGCCCCTAGATAACTCAGTTTATTTTCAAGCTTTGACAAAGTTGTGTGCTAGTAGAACTTAATGATATGAGAAGTATTTATTTTATTTAATTAATAATTTAATTTACCTGACTGTTGGTACTGTATGAATTGGGAGAAATTTTGGCAGTATAGCTCTTGATATTTGTCAACAGGGAAAATTCATATGGACCTAAATTATGGAATTACTTCTTAATTTCAGAGATGCCTGGAATGGCCATGATTCAGGAAAGAGGAAAAATCTCCTCAACAGAAATGACTTCTGCATTCTCATATATGTGCACAGCAGAAGGACAAGAGGTAACATTCAGGTTATACCAAGGCAAAATTCAGCTATCTGTAAGGAAATATGGGTTCCTCCTGCTAACGTGGTTCGTACTGGGAAGAAGTTCCAATAAAGGATGAGGAATCTCCACCCTTGGAGGTGTGTGAACAAGGCAACCTTTACTAGCTTTGACATTTTTAATTTTGTGCAGGGCAGTTGACCTTTCCATCCTAATTTACTCTATGATTTTAGTGCTTGCACGTTATAACACCTGTGGCATGAAATGTCCAGTTGCTGCAAGTTCATTATTTCAGTATTAAATGTAACAGCTTCAAGTTCTGCAGTGTATCAGTCATAACCAAGCTGAAATCCTTCACCACCAGTTTCCACCCAGAAGTCATCAGATTTTCTCATAATTCAGCAGGGTTTTTTTGGGGGGGGTTTGGTATATGTGAGAGCACTCTCTAAATCAGAGAGAGTTTTTAGCATCCAGCAACTCTTGCCCTATAAGTGTATCATCTCAGGTGCTCAATGAGGATAATTCAGGCAGAGAGAAAACATGAGATGTGAGGACAGCTCTAGTAGAGGAAAGTACTTCTATTTTGCAAACAGTAATGCATTATAGAATCATAGAATGGTTTGGGTTTAAAAGGACCTTAGATACCATCTTGTTCCAACTCCCCTGCTATGAGCAAGAATATATCCCACTAGACCAGGTTGCTGCAGCACCCATCCAACCTGGCCTTGAATACTGCCAGGGAGGGGGCATCCACAACCTTCCTGGGCAACCTCTTCCAGTGCCTCACTACCTTCACAGTGAAAAAATTCTTCCTTATATCTAGTATAAATCTACCATCTTCCAGTTAATAGCCACAACGTCTTGTTCTATCATTACATGCCCTGGTAAAAAGTGCCTCCCCAGCTTTCCTATAGGCCCCCTTCAGGTACTGGAAAGCCACTATAAGGTCCCCCTGGAGCTTTCTCCAGGCTGAATAACCCCCAACTCTCTCAGCCTTTTGCTTATGTTGGGGTCCCCAGTACTGGACACAGTACTCCAGGTATGACCTCACAAGAGCAGGGTAGAGGGGCAGAATCACCTCTCTTGATCTGCTGGCCACGCTTCTCTTGGTGCAGCCCAGGATCTGATTGGCCTTTTGGGTTGCAAGCACACATTGCCGGCTCATGTTGAGTTTCTCATCAACAGACATCTCCAAATCCTTCTCCTCGGGGCTGCTCTCAAGCCATTCTCTGCCCAGCCTATATTTGTGTTTGGGATTGCACCAACCCATGTACAGGACCTTATGGATTTGTGGAATTTCATGAGGTTGGCATGGGCCCAACTCTCAAGCCTGTCCAGGTCTCTCTGGATGGCATCCCCTTCCTCAAGCGTGTTGACTGCACCACCCATCTTGGTGTCATCCATGAACTTCCTGAGGGTGCACTTGATCCCACTATCCACGTTGCTGTCAAAGATGTTGAACAGTACCAGTCCCCGTACCGATTCCTGAGGAACACCACTCATCACCAGTATCAATTTGGCCATTTAGCCGTTGCCTCCAACTCTGAGTGGGACCATCCATCCAGTTCCTCATCTAGTGAGTAGTTTGTCAATCAAACCCATATTTATCCAGTTTATTGCGGGGCAGTGTCAAACACTTTGCAGAAGTCCAGGGAGATGACATCAGTTGCTCTTCCTTTACCGATTGATGTTGTAACTTCATCACAAAAGGCCACCAAGTTTGTCAGGCATCATTTGCCCTTGGTGAAACCATGTTGGTTACCAACAATCACCTTGTCTTGATTTGTTTTATTATGTATATAATAATCATGCCTAAAATAAATTACTTATTTCCTGGGCTTTACTGCACAATTAACTTCATAATTAGCTTTAACAAATAATTTTAACAAAGAAAAGCTTTCTTTATACTCTGTCAGCCCAGTTCCTCAAAAGCAGTAATATATGGATATACAAAGCCACTTAATGCTTGTGAATTACATGTGAAATCAAGGCAGAGAAGTGAAAGGGCTGCCAGGGTCATGTTAAAACAGACAGATGGACAAACCTTTTTCACAGCAGAGAGGAAAATCAGTAGAAGGAGGAAGGGCTGAAGAGCACATAAGTAAAGACACAGGCTTTGTCTGGCTCGGGTCAACCAGTTTAACAGTTTGTAGCAATGAAATGGTATTCAAGTAAGGGGAATAATAGTCTAATCCAAACAGAAAGAAAGGGCACACGTGCAAAGATTTTGTGCTTTGTATGTACCCACAAGTTTCCAATCTGGTACTGGAACAGCAAGAAAGATATGAGGGATAGGGAGGAAGGGAGGTCAGACCTAGAGGGATGCAGTGCAAGTGAGGACCACAGGGGACTGCCTGGGTGTAAAGGCAATCATACAGTTAAATTTCTTTTGCAGAATTAGGGGTAAAGCAGCTCTCAACTTGTCTCTGTCCAGATAATCTGAATCAAATGGCATTATTATCTAGAAATGTCTCCCTTTGTCCTGAATCTCTGAAGGGAGCAGAAGGGGTTAAAGCAGTCTGCAGCAGAAGGGGTGGCAGGAAGTGGCACCATCAGGCCAGAACCCTCTCCTCTGGCAGAAGCCCCGCCTCTTTTAGGCGGGTTCCCGGGAAATGAGAAAGATACCACGGCCCCTTTAAGAGCGGGAGCAGCTGCTTTTTAGTGTGGGCAGCACGGTTCACTGCGGTGCTGAATCGGTCGGGGAGCTGGAGCATTCGCACACTCTCCTGCCCTAAAAATATAACAGAAACCTTATAGGACATACACCCCGAAGGATGAAAGTTCACTTATCAATATATGGGTGGGTGAGGAATTCGTGCTGCTAATTTCTTAGATTTCATCAACACCTGGAATGTTGTAAAATTATAAAACACTTCTTTCTTCACTGAAGGAGGCAGCAAGACAGCTCAGTAAGAATTTGGCCCTATTTGCAAGGCACAGAATAAGAGTCAGTTCCCACTCTAAAAAAGAAAATCGTTCTCCAAGAGACCTGCAATGAGCCAAGGGATTTGCTTTAAAGTCACAGCCAAAATGTTTATAACAACTGGAAATTCAACTGAGATTACCTGAATCAGAAATCAGTTCCTCAGTTACAAGAATCCTTGCTTCCTCATTACTCCTCAATAGAAGAAAAACATGAAATACACTGCCTTTCTTTATTATGGGGAGGACATCATTACTTACTTGAATCAGGGCAGTAAACAAACAATATGCAGACTATTCACAATTACTTCCTCAAGAGAATTTAATCAAAAAGCAGCTACTGATTATTCCATAATGACAGGCCACAAGGAAGGTGGCAAATACGGTTTATGCAGAGCATTAGGAGATAAAGTAATGGATTATGTTTTTGTCAATCAACAAAGACCTGTGAAGAATAAGGAGGGTCTAGTAGTGTATGTATGACAGCAGACAACAGCCAAAACTTGCTTTGACAAACACATCTTAAAAAAATAACTTCATGATATTCAGTAAGAAAATGTAAGAAAATGTCTACCACTTAGTAACGATACTGTCATTTGTTAGGCAGTAAATGTTTATATTGTGTTAGTGTTCTAACCCCAACTGGCTTGGTGTGAACACTTTGGAGAAAATGCAGAAGGGTCAACAGCTACACTTGAGAAATATCAACACCACCCAATTACTCTCTCATCCTGAAGAATTTTCAATAGGTATGTCACGTGAGCAATCAGCTAACCACACACAGCCTCTTTGTTTACAACACCAGTATTTAATCTGTCAGCCCAAACCAGTATTTTTTCCCTTCATACATTCATTCACTTAAAGGCCAGTGTTGATTTGGAGAGTATCAGGTTTTATTTTTTATCTTTGTCTGTACATTCTTCAAGCTGTTCCACTTCAGTTATATCTTACTAACCTATCACAAAAACTCCTTACCATAGCAATTTCTACCCCAACCTTCTCCATTTAGAGAGCCGCAGTTCACAATAAGCATTGCTTTTGTCTTTGGCTTGTTTGGAAGAGTGTTTGCAGTCAGATTCTACACTTCTTTGACCTAACAGTTTCAGCACAACCTCTCAGAAAAACATTCAGGGTGCAACAGGAGCATAAAAATATTCTCTGAAAAGATCTCTTAGAAGTGTTTTAATGACTCCTATTTTGGTCTTGATTACATTAAACGTCATACATAGTTTGCATGGTATTGTATGTATTTCTGTCTTCCCCAGCCCCACGATGAAGTGTGTTGATTTGGTAGAACCTTACGTTGCCATTGTCATGAACTTCAGGTTTGGAATTTTAGAAATTTTGAGACAGGTTTAGCAAGGTTCATGGTACCTGCGCTGCCACACAAGGACACTTCAGGGCAAGGCAGCAAAGGGAAAGCAGCAAGCAGGAGCTGCAGAAAGGTGTAGTATTCAATGTAAGAAAACACTTTGCATAAAGATCAGTTTGTCATTTGGCCTTTATGATGCTCATATAAAACTGAACAAATCATGTAAAGGCTATAATTCTCCTCCACCTCCATGCATTCCTCATTCTGCCTTATCCCCTACTTTGAAAAATGCCATTTCAAGAAGATCAGGTAAACATGGTATCACCGAGGAAGCAGAGTCATCAGCTCTCATTGTGAAGATCCTTTTATCTTCCCTTCAGATGGCCCCATAGCAGTGGCTGAAGTAGAAATTTAGGACATCTTGATGATGGAGAATCAAGGTTAAAGCAGCACCACCATGTATCAAAAACTTGGAAACTTCATCAATATCAATGGCAACTTGAAGACTGTATTAATATCAATCTATCTACATCCAGATGTAGACTGGAAACTTGTAAGAAATATGGGTGTCACACACTGACACACTTTCAAGTGTGAGAAGTATAGGGTCATATGACAGTTAACACTGAGAAAAAAAATATTATCCCATTAATGTAATCAAGCACAGCAAAATTAGAAGGCAGCAAGGAGGAAAGGAACAGAAGAGGCAGTGCACAAGAATAGTATTTCTCTAGTAGTAGAAACTACTCATCAGTAGTTAAATATACTCAAAGACTTCAGCCAAAACTATGATCCCCCATGCACCAAGTGTCAATGACAGCTTTTGATACAGCTAACACATTCTCCTGAATCACTCTGACATCTTTCACCTCAAAGGGATTTCACAGAACTCTTACGAATCAGGATGCCAGTAGCCAGTAGATTTGACTCTTCTGAAGGAACAGCGGCACCATCACACGGATCGTCTTTGGCATCAAGTATGACTTCATGCAACACAGATGGCCATGAAATATAGACTCTGCTATCCTGAAATTCTCCCTTCACGGGCAATCTTTTCACATCGTCCTGGTTCTGGCCAGGACACAGTTAACTGCCAAGCAGCCAGCACAGTTGAGCCGGGCTGTGTGACTCACGTCCCCCCTAAAAGGGGCGGGGCGGAGAGGGGAGGGGCAGGTCCGAGTGCAGTTGGGCGTCGGGTCGGTCTCCTTGGTGTGGTGGAGCATGTTACTACCGCGTGTGCTCGGTAAAGTGCTTAGAGTTGTTACCGGGTGTGTGTATTCTGCCACGGGCTCTGTTGTTGTTTCCCTTCTTCGGTGCTGTGTCAGTAACCTGTCCTCAACCCAACCCGCAGGGCTTTGTCTGTTTCTTTTCCTGGGGAGGGGTGAGCAAAGCCTGGGGCTGAACCACATAACTCGTTCGCAGGCCCTTGACAGTGCTCCTCATGAGTGCAGACGTGCTGTGGAACGAGAAGACTCGCAGTTACCACCCTTAATAAATTTTGTCAGGACAGTTAGTTCAACGTTTAGTTTCACACATTGCATGTCCTGGGTGGGGTTTTTTTTGTCACTGTGTATAAGAAAAGTTACCTGTCAGTAACAAGCCTTGATAACAGAGTTATCAAGAGCAGAAGTGGTGTATTCCTTTCACAACAAACTGCAGCCTGCTCTGGTGGCGATGTGGCATGGTGCTCTTTATGAGACTGTTCTTGCAGCTGATGGCTGGCCTCAGAAACAGTATTTCACCCCAAGGGAAAAGAAAAAACATCCAACACCATCTTCACAGTGCCATGCTAGAATGTGCCAGGATAATAATTCAGATGCCATACAAACTGCATTATTACATGGCATGATCATGACACATACCAGAAATTCATTATGATGTGGTCTTGCTAATTTGTCAGCTTCTATGAGAAACGTAAATCCACAACAGGACTGGATAAAACCAGAGTGTATCACTAAATAAAGTGATATCTTGCACATTGAAGAATGACATCAAGATAAAAGCAACATTCTTTTCAGCTCATGTGTGTATTTGTTTTCATACAGAAACAAAGAAAATGTTCCTTCACTGACCCCTGTGAATGCCTATTTACAGAGATGTAACCAAAATTTGACAGCCATTTTTCTTAGGCAGATAAAGGAAACACATAGAGCTTCCTCTTTCTGAGATGCGCTGCCTTTATGGCACATGGCTGCAGAAAAACGTAGTGAAAACTAGTGCTAAAACTAGTACTGAAACATGTTGTCTTTGAATTGAGAATATCTAATGAAGTGAAAAAAGGATCACTGTTACACATATAGTTTTCAAGCAAAAACTGACTTTATTAAAGTGGATTTTACTATTTTTTATTTTTTATTTCCTTTCTTACCAAGTTACCCATCTCTGGCCTCTCATACTTGAATTGTTGTTCTGTTGCTGTACCACATAGAAATAGGCCAGGAATTCCTTTCTCCTCTGTTGTGGCCATACTGTCGTTTCCTGCATGTTTTTGTGACTGTTTACTAATCCAAGAAAAAAATAGCTCCTTTTTTCCTTTTTACTTGGTTAGTTTTATGCCTTGTCAGCAGTTCAGAACATGACAGGTGGGATCATGTCAGGCTCCATGATAACAGGTTTGGCAGAAAGAATACGTGGCTAGGAACAGGGAGGAAGATAGGGAACAGAAACTCTGAGGCAATTATATGATAGCTTTTCTCACTGCATCTGTTATCCTTTGGCTGAAAATTTTCCCATTTTGGAATGGTGAAATTACACCTAGAGTAAAAGGAATGCAAATACTGTTCTACAGTAAAGCAGTTCAGCTTTACTAAGTATACAGGTCTTATTTTCTCTTATTTTCAGAGACACCTACAATAACAGCAAATGATCTTTCTCTGGTCTTTCAACTATTCTCAACTGATTCCTTAATTTCATCTTGAAACTTTTTTTATCACTTGTTCTTTCCACACTAAGTATTCTACTTGATTTCTTTCACCATATTGTAACAGTAGGATCTTAACTGCTTTCCTTCTTCATCTTTATACACTGTCAAGTTCTCTCCTCCTTTTCCTGATCCACAATAGGAGCTCTAAATTAGCACAAAAGAAGTTCAATTTAGCAGCATTACAGTCACCAGGGTAAAGTCAAAAGACTGTGTACTGCCAATTTACATCCTGTATACAGCAAGGTGAGATTTTTTCCCAAGTAGAAGTACTGCAATGTGCAGAGATTCTACACAAGTATAGACAGTCCTCCAACAAAAAGTAAATTATACAGACCACATGGGGCTCCATTATAAAACTAATTCATCTGCAGAATGTTCTGCCAATGCTAAAGAACCTCAGAGTTTTAAGGCTATTGCCCTAAGAAGAATTCAGAATAAAAAAGATAAAGAGTTTTCTAGCCTCTGCTTTCTTTGTTGCAGGAAAAAAATACAAGTGACATAAGTGAATTTGAAAGGCTGTAAAAGGAGACAACAACCCTTCATATATCAGTCTTCATAACTGCTTATTGCTTTTCTATCACTCTCATGGCAGAAAAGGCAGTGCTATTTTGTTAATTTTGAGTACAAACTTTAGGGGTGCAGAAAGACTTTTCACCTTAAATCAACCCCACTGTCAGAAAATAGAAACCTACTAGTTCTGAACAACATAACAAGTGTCTCTGATGTAGTATCTGTAGATTTATGCTTTTCTTTTCAGCTATCTCTCAGACAAGAGAGGAACTAGGTAGCAGCAGAAGCTCTTCTTGCAGTATCAGTTCTTTGGTGACCACATCTCAACCTTTATCTACAGAAAAAAGCCACATCCATGCCAACCCTCCCACCCCCCCAAAATGATAACTTTCAACAACTGTCCTGTAAGAACTGGAATAAACTGGAAGACAAAGAGATTGCCAGATCCCAAGAAATATATGAATATGGCAGGCTGTGGTGGTTTAGTCCTGGCTGGAGGCCAGATGCCCACGGTCTATCACCCCCTTTTTCAGTTGCACGGGGGAGAAAATACATATTGAGAGGCTCAGGAGCCTAGATAAGGACAGGGGGAGATCATTCTGTAATCAGCATCATGAGCAAAACAGACTCAACACAGAACAAAGGAAAGAAAACTAATATATTACACTGCAGTACACACACAGTGACACCAGAGTCAGGTAATGAGAAGTATGATCAGGTCTTAAAGCAACTCTACCTCTACCCCACCCTTCTTTGCAGACTGCACTTTACTCATGATTTTTCTCCCTTCTTTCCCCACATTGTGAAACAGGGAGGGGCAGGGACTGGGTAAATGGGGGTTTCAGTCAGTTCCTCATGAGTTGGTTTCCTTTTAGCGGGGGGAGGGAGGGGGTGTTCCTCACACTCTTCCCCTGTTCCAGTGTGGGGTCCTACCCACAGGAGACAGTCCTCCACGAACTTCTCCAACATGAGTCCTTTCCCACAGGGCTTCAGCTCTTCACCAGCTGCCCCGGTGTGGGTCACTGCTGTGGGGTGCAGTCATAAATCACAGAATGTCTCTCAGTCTCTCAGTCCCAGTCCTCTACGGAGTCACAAGCTCTACCCCCAGCAAACCTGCTCCAGCGCAAATCTCTCCCTCGCTCATCTCTGTGTCTCTGTCTCTCTCCATGAGCCGCAAGCGCTGGCAGAGGCTTGCTCTAATGCAGGTCTAATCTCCTATATGTCTCCACCTGCTCCAGCATGGGGCCTCTCCACAGGCTGCAGGTGGGGTCTTGGCCTTTTCCATGGGCTGCAGGGGCATCTTTCTCTCTGGTTCCTGAGGTGCCTCCTCCCCTCCTTCACCGGACTTGGTGTCTGCACAGATTCTTACATCTTCTCACTCCCTTCTCTGGTGTCAAAAAGCATCTGCTTGCATTTTTTTTCTCCTAAATGTTATTCCCAGAGGTGCTATGACCATCACTGATGGGCTCGGCCTTGGTCAGCAATGACTCCATCCTTTAATTGGCTGATGTTTACTCTATTGGGCTTGCAGAGAGCTTCTAGCTGCTTTTTGCAGCAGCCATCTCTGCAGCCCCCCCCTTTTCCACCAGAACCCAGCCAAGCAAAACTGCTACACAGGTCAAGCACAACTGGTTTTCTCAGTTACACATAGTTTTTGAACAACCAAACACAGGCATAACTTCCTCAGGGTTTTGCTTTCTTCTGCTCAGGACATTATACTGACCAGAAACATATCAAACATAGGCCATGATATGGGGCTTTCTAACAAATTGCTTGCAAAGGGTTAAAGGGGGCTTGCTAACAAATATGCTTGTTAAGGGGGGGCTTGCTAACAGGATGGTTTGTGTCAGAAATGACCTTGCATAAACAATGGCTACTATGTGCTCTGTGAAAATAAAATGATTTCTTTGAGGAGTTGCAGTTCCCTATCGGTCTAACGAACTCCTTATCTGTTCATGAATTCTTTACTTGTCTTGTAATTGGTCATAAATTCAGGCAAAGCATTTCATTGTAGCTAGGTCGAGCTCTCCCTTGTCCTTGAAGGTATACAAAACCTGCTGAAACCAAACTTGTAGTTTGGATCAGAGTCAAGGGGTAACTGAGTCTGCGCAAAACAGAAGGTTACTTGCGGTGATGAAGAGGAGCCATCCGACTTCATCCCCACGACCCCCGATGACCACCACCAAACAGCAGTGCGCAGGCGCAGTAGGGAGGAGTTTATGGAAATCACTTCTTGGAACTCAGTTTAATCTGAAGTGGGACAGGTTATGCATATGCATATGTACATGACAAAATGCCATTAATATGCCACATTCTATTGTATATAGTTAAGGTGAATTGCCTTGTTTGGTGTGCACGTCTGTGGTGGAACGATCCCCTGTGCACCCAGCACTGAATAAGCATAACTTCTTTATAATTCTTTGTGAGCTGTGAAGTCAGCCTCCGCACATCAGCCATGGCTGTCCCATGAGCTTTGCAGGTACAGTGTAATCATGCTCCTGAACAGACAAATCAAAAGTCATATTTCACAAAGGTGACTAAGCAGAATCTGGGAGACAAAAGGAGAGGTAAAAGGAAAAGGTGGTTCATTAGCACTTTGTCCCTAGCACTTGCTCAGGAACTCAGAAACTGCTTCGGGACAAGGTTATAAGGAAGAATAGACTTGGTGATTACAGAGAGATTAAGCATGTAGTGGTATGTACGTCACGAGCCCTTGGGAATAAAGCAAGTTTCTCTGCATACTGAGCTGATAAGTGAGCTTACTGTAGGTACTAAGTTAATTAGTAGCCGTCTGGGCTGGAGGCAGAGTAGATAGTGAGATGAAACAGGGGAAAGGTAAAACACTTTCCAGAGACCGAATGAAGAAGGACGATCAACAATGAGATAGTGGAAAGAAAGAATGAAAAGGGAAAATCTGCTGTTATTTGAAGTAAGATCCCCGCTGAACAACAGAGAAACAGAAAGTTTTCTCTAAAAATCATCTCATCTGCTCATGAAATTGAGATAGTGGAATAGAGCGTGGCTGGGGACCTGTGACTAGCGGTGTTCCCCAGGGATCAGTGTTGGGTCCAGTCTTATTTAATATCTTCATCGACAACCTTGATAAGGGAATAGTGTCCACCCTCAGCAGGTACGCAGATAATACAGAGCTGGGAGGAGTGGCTGACACACAGGAACACTGCGCTGTCATCCAGCGAGACGTGGACAGGCTGGAGAGCTGGACAGGGAGGAACCAAATGAGGTTCAACAAAAGCAAGTGTAGAGTCTTCCACCAGGGAAGGAATAACTGCTTGTATCAGTACAGGCTGGGGGATGACCTGTTGGAGAGGAGCTCTGTGGAGAAGAACCTGGGGGTCCTGGGCTTGACAAGTTGGCCATGAGCCAGCAGTGTGCCCTGGTGGCTGAGAGGGCCAGTGGGATCCTGGGGTGCATCAAAAGGAGTGTGGCCAGCAGGTTGAAGGAGGTGATCCTCCCCTTCTACTCTGCCTTGGTCAGGCTCCACCTGGAGTATTGTATCCAGTTCTGGGCTCCCTGGTATACAGGGATCTCCTGGAGAGAGTCCAGCAAAGGGCTAGGAAGATAATGACTGGAGCATCTCCCGTATGGGGATAGGCTGAAAGAACTGGGGCTGTTCAGCCTTGAGAAAAGAAGGCTAAGAGGGGATCTTATTAATGTTTATAAATATCTCAAGTGTGGGACACATGGGGAAATGACCAGCCTCTTTTCAGTGGGTCTGTGGAGACAGGACAAGGGGCAATGGCCTCAAGCTGGAGCATAGGAAGTTCCTCACCAATATGCGGAAGAACTTTTTCCCAGTGAGGGTGACAGAGCCCTGGGACAGGCTGCCCAGGGGGGTTGTGGAGTCTCCTTCTCTGGAGATATTCAAGACCTGTCTGGACGCCTACCTGTGCGACCTGTCCTAGGGACCCTGCTTTGGCAGGGTGGTTGGACCTGATGATCTCTTGAGATCCCTTCCAACCCCTACGATTCTGTGATTCTGTGATAGTTTAGGACTGAAGTATAAATGTCCTTGTTCACTCTCTCTGACTTCTATCACCTATTTCACAAACACTGCATAGACCTTTCCCAAGCCCCTCTTTATTTTCTGAATCTTGTCATCACCAAAAACTTTTTTTTTCAGCTACGTGATCAAGTTTTGTTTTTATATGTATCCACAAGCACCAGTCTGAACCAGACTATGGAGAGAATCAAAATGGCAGACAAATAAAAATTTCAGAAATCCTCCAGGAATGCCAGAAGACCTATTTTAGAAGCACTGTGTTGCTAGAAATCACATTGCAAATGTTAGTTCATGAAAGTTCATCCTGCTTCGTATCTCTAGATCACAATTAGTAGCACATTCATAAACATTCAACTAAGGTGTTCACAGCTGCATTGCAAAGTATCATTCTTGTAAATGCATCTATAAACATTTTTTAAAATGGTTGACCAATCAAAACTATACAAATTTTCAGCAAAATCTGTATGTTCCTATTTATCCATAAAGCAAATCACAGAGGTAGTTTTCCATCAAGTAATAAAGAAATTTTCATCTTTTTGACTTTCTCCTTAGTGATAAGGCCTAGCCCCAAAGCAATTTTTACATGCCCAATTTCCCAAACTGAATATAATTAATAAATATTTAGCAGTAGACCTTTTTCTTTTACAGATGAACATGAGCTTCAGCCTGGTCCTGGACTTAATTCACACTGTAGTGTCTGAGAACTTTCAGTGCTGTAAGTACTGATTCTATGGGCAATTAAGAGAAATTTCAGGATCATTAGCTGTTGTCCCTATGGAAGATTTCAACTTCCCAGACATCAGCTGAGAATATTATACTGCTGATAAAAGCAAGTCTTGGAAACTCTTGACATTTGTAGGAGATAACTTCTTGTCACAAGTACTCAGTGAGCCAACTACGAATAATGCTCTCCTAGACTTGCTATTTGTGAACAGAGAGGGACTTGTGGGAGATATGATCATAGGTGGTTGTCTAGGCCACAGTGATCATGAAATAGTTGAGATTAAAATTTTTTGTGTAATAAGAATGAAGGATAGCAATGTTGCTACCCTGGACTTCAGGAGAGCAAGTTCTGAGCTTTTCAGAAACCCAATTAGCAGTGTCCCCTGGGAATCTGATTTTGGGGGTGTAGGAGTCCACGAGTGCTGGTCAGGCAATCCCTCTGTGTTGCAGATCAAGCAAGCAGGGCAGAAGACCAGCTTGACTAAACATGGAACTCTTCAACTAAAGCTCAACTGAAAAAAGAAATTGTGTAATATCTGGAAGTGAGGTCAGACTTTGCAAGACAGATTACAGAGCCATGGTTTGTATATGAAAGGAAAAGACATGAAAGTACCTGAAGGGAGCATACAAACAGGAGGGTAATCAACTTTTTAAAAGGGTAGACAATGGCAGGACAATGGGGAATGGATTAAAGCTAAAGGAAGGAAGGTTTAGATTAGATATTAGGGGGAAGTTTTTTACATAGAGAGTGGTGAGGTGCTGGAACAGGCTGCCCAGAGAGGTGGTGGATGCCCTGACCCTGGAGGTATTCAAGGCCAGGTTGTATGGGGCCCTGGGCAACCTTATATAGATCCAGGCCTGTAGGTTGGTGCCCCTGCCTATGGCAGGGGGAGTGGAACTCTGTTGATCCTTGGGGTCCCTTCCAACCCATGCCATTCTATGATTCTAAGATCCTTAAATGGATCCAGAGAAGGACAGCAAAGCTGGTGAAAGGGCTGGAAGACATGTCCTGTGAGAAGCAGCCAAGGACATTGGGTTTGACTAATTTGGAGAAAAGGAGGCTGAGGGGTGACCTCACTGCTCTCTACAGCTTCATGAAGAGCGGGCATGGAGAGAGAGGTTCTGGTCTCTTCTCCCTGTGATCCAGTGATAGAACATGTGGAAGTGATTCAGAGCTGCACCTAGGGGAGATCTGGACTGGATATGAGGAAGCATTTCTTTACTGAGAGGGTGGTCAGACACTGGAACAGGCTTCCTAGAGAGGTGATCAATGCCCCAAGTCTAGTAATGTTGGAGGGACATTTGGACAACATGCTTAATACACTTCCACTTTTTGTCAGCCCTGAAGTAGTCAGGCAGTTGGACTAAATGCTCATTGTACATCCCTTACAACTGAAATTATTCATTCTATTCTATTCTATTCTATTCTATTCTATTCTATTCTATTCTATTCTATTCTATTCTACTCCATTCCATCCTATCCTAAGTCTCAGACACACACTAAAGGTTCAGATGATAACAGATTTTACAGAGTAATTCAGTACCTGTTCTGTTGATTATCAGTACTCCTCATTCCCAGATACATCAGGGAGTAAAAATTATTTTATCCCATTCCTTTGCAGAGTAATAATCCACTTCCTCCTATTTTTCTTTTGTTTGTCAAATCAAAGAGGGCATAAACCAACATCTGACAAACAACACGCAATCAGGATATGGACAGATTTACATTTTACAGAACTCATAAATAGATTTATGATTGGGCTATGTCATGTGGGCTGGGCTGGCAGTCCCTCCAGCTTTATGAGGCAGAGATCAAAATTCCTCTGCTACACAGGAGGCAGAACATAATTTTGAGGGCTGAGTTTCTCTCATTAAAGGAAAGCAGACCAAACAGATCTGACACAGGTAAGCACTCCCCCACTGCTCACTCCGCCCTCTTTCCTAATGAGTTTCCTGCTTTTGTGGGACTGACCTGGAAGAGCTGCAAAAGAGTAGAAGGTACGTGATCATCTGAAAATTGCTTTGGATTCAGAACCTGGAAAAATTAGGTCCTAGTTTTCCCCAAGTAATTTGTACAACAGGGTCTTCCCATCGTTTGATATTCTCCCATATTCACTGCTTTCTGGCTTTTGGAAGTCTTCATGGCATCTCTACAAGAAAATTCAAAAGGAAGAAGGCAGATTTTTTACTGATCTCCCATTCTCAGGGCAGGAGCAGGGACAAGAGCTTGCACATTTTACTTTGTGATGAAGACAGAAGTTAAAATATGACTACTTCTACCTACCGAAACCTCTCTCTGGTAAGTAAACACTGAAAAAGAACGTGTTTATTCTTCTGGAATTTTCATATACACATTTATCTAATTTTGCTGTAATGAGGGAAGATATTTAGCATGCAAAAGCACAATGTGTAATGTGGAACAATATAAAACCACATTTGGGGATGCATATTCATAAAAAATACATGCTTTTTTCTTCAAAGGGGTCTTCATCAAAACAGTGAAATATATGTAGGTTAGTATAACGCATGCAATTATGATATTTTTTGAATACAACAGATTCCTGACATTCATTCCATACTGACTGCACAGAGGGAAAACTGTCTCTTTCACAAAATCACAGAATGTTGGGGGTTAGAAGGGACCTCAAAAGACAACCTAGTACACCCCCCCAGCAGACCAGGATCACCCAGATTAAGTCACATAGATGGGGTTTGGAATGGGGAACAAGAGGTGTTCTTGCGCTGAGAATGGTGCAAAAGAGCACAGCAACAGAAGACGAACTGCAGATATAGGCAAATACTCCCAAAACATCCCTATATTTTGCAAAAAAGAACGTAACCCAGCTATATCTAGAACCTAAAGTATTATTACTACTGTAATGTTAACTGAAGTCACACTCAAGTTACTGGGGAAGACAGCCCCATTAATAAGGCTACTTTTCTTCCTGGAGCTGAACTAGTATCTGAATGTTCATTATGCAATGTAGAAATGTCCTAGAATTAACTTTTACTCTGTGTTTCACTTTTGTAGTAACATCAAATCTGCATCCCAGGTGGTTCTGTTAGGAAGCTAGACCTTTTTAGATAAGCCTGGCAATAAGTGCTGATGGTATATTCATGCATTTTATGTCTTGCAATGTTGTGTCCAAGCCTTCCTGTTCTTAATAGGAAATTCTAGTACATTTACATTGGCATACATTTATGTGCAGATTTCCCAGGCTTACTACACGTGCATAGTTGTGTCTTCTGATGATTGCACATACTTGAGTATGTATGGTCTTATTTTAGTGATGACACTCACAATGCATTTATATGCTCATGTTTCATATTGAAAAAAAACTATTCCATCTTCCACAGATGTCTGTCTCCTTAACTGCTCATCTGTTCTCAACTGTCTGCTACCGCCATCTACACTACCATGTGGTTAGAGGCACGATGGAAGAACGTCCGCCAAGTCTTGTTGCTTCTTTTTACAGCTGCTCTTCTCATTGGGGTCACCATGCTGGCCATTTCATCTAACATCAATCCAGTAGCCTATTTCTTCCTAGGGGTAGGCGCAGTGTGCCTGGTCGGGTATTTGCTGAGTGTGTTTGTCGAGTGTTACCTGAAGAACCAGCACCAACATGAGGCAAATGAAACACCAGCAAGCAGACAAAGCCAAGCAGGGTAAAAAGCAATTTGGCAATTCCTCTTTAACTCTCTCCTCAGATACAGCCATTTTACATACTATTTTGCTGCCCTTCTCTTAGGACAACAAACACAGACTCCATTCCAGAAGACAAATGTTCTTTCTAGGCTGTTTTCCTTCATTATTCAGATGGAGGTTGCAAGTGCCTGTGCTACGCATGTCCTGTATCTTGTGCAATATCTATTTTCTTACCCCCTGAATTGATCCACTAGTAATTCCCAGGGTTAAACAGACTCACATAGAGTTGTACTTTTCTTTGAAGAACTGAGTCTTGCCAAACAATGAGTCAGACAAGGAAAAAGAAAAAATGTTGAAGCATTTTTAGCTGGGTTTAACTCTCTTAAACCTTATCTTGAGAGCAACTGCTCGTCGGCAAGCTTTTGAAAAGGAACCTGTAACTCGGTATGTTCCCAGTCTTAAAAAAAAACCAATTTAATTTGATCCTTGTTTTGAGAGGCTCTGAACACTCACACATCTTTTTGGCTTAATTGACATTTGCAGTTTCTCAGCATCACTCCAATTTGCCTGCTGTCGGTGAAGAGTTGAAGTTTATTTGTATCTTTTCTTCCATGTCTCTGTAATCCAGATAGATAATCATTATCCATCTCCATAAATGACTTGATGTGCTCAAATACAGGGTGTTGTAAAAGGGAAAACAATGTTATTTTGTATTTATTTTTAGGAGTACATAAAGTCTGTATTTGGCTTTGCTACCTTGGGTGTATATTAGAAGCAAATTAGTATGTGTTTATTATTAAATATTTAAATACTTCCGAAGTAACATTTTCCTCTGCAGATACCCTTTTAATACAGAATAATTATTATTTTGACTAAATGAAAATAATTACTATTTTTCATTTCTTAAAAATAGATGATCATTGAGCTCAAGTATTTTAAAATTAAGGTTCTGTTTTATTCTGAGAAATAATTAGTAGTTATTAATTATGAGTAATCTAGTACATTTTAAATAAGGGACATCATAATTTTGGGTTCTTTTCAACTTGAGATTCTATGACCAAGCTAACCCTTAGACACTGAAAGCCCATGTGGGGTTTTTTTAACTTATTCTGGACAGTGTGAGAAAATGGTCAGGCAATCCATTCTCTAAAAGCAAAACATTAAATTGGCTGGACAAGTGAACTCATCCAGTGGCAGAATATCATGTAACACAGAAATTACAATACAATGCAGTAACACCACGTCAAAAAACTTATCTCAGTAAAATACCCTGATTGTAGCATGGTCCCTATATTACATTAGCCAGACTACTTCACTCTGCATAAAGCAAGCAGTAAAATAAACTGTGTAACTGACATTCCTCTCTTTGAGCGTAGGGTAAATGCTGCCTATGAAGCACCCACCTATGAGGAGGTGATGACCATGCCAGTTCCTGCAATATGGACAATTGCATCCAATCCAGGCTTAGTGCCCTCACCACTGAATGAGCCTCCTCCTTATAATGTAGTTATCGAATCATCTGCCCAAGAAGAGATTATGGTGGAGGCTCTCGGGTTCCCAGTTGCATCAGACACAAGGCACACCGCTGAGATGGACAGAAGCTCCGGGATGCAGCTGCAGCTGGTGCTGCCCCGAAGACTGCAGCGGCTTGTTTCGGACATCCATGACATGAAAGGTACTGAAGATAGGCTTGAGCCACTGGAGCCACTCACTCCACCACCGGCTTATGAGAGTGCCATCAATGATGAGGTCTTTGAAGATGCTGTTTAGCTCTCCATATTATGATTAATTTCACCTTCATGAATGCAGAACCAAACCCTTACCCCGGGGTTCTCCTGGAGGGAAGGTGAAAGAACTGAGATTTTTCACACCTGAAACTGTAAGTTTGTTTCACCATCCTTTGAACCAGAGCTGAACTACAGACACAGCTTGTGGTGTCACTAGATTCTTTTTGCACAAAATACAAATCAATGCAATGCCAAAATGCTTTGTCTTGGCAGATACATAAAACCGCTGTGAGAAAAGTTATGTTATATATGGCAAAAATTCTCAGACTGGAGATACACCTGTGTGGGGGAGGACAGTGAACCATGAGAAGAGACAAGGTTGCCAAAGGACCACTGAAGGACTAGGATAAAGGCAGGAGAAGCTGCCTGAGAAAGGGGAGGAACTGCACAGGCAGCATTAAGTAGGTTCTACCTGTGCATTACAAACAGCAGTATTACTGACAGCTGTGCAGTCTTCCCTACTGAGAGACTGAGGCTGTATTTCCCTGAGTTGCTGTTTTGCAGCCATAAAAATATATAGTCTATGCTGGTTTTTGCTACCCCTCTCTCATAATTCCTCCACATCTTCAGCTGTGCTGCAATAAAGAGTGACTTAGGGTGGCTGTCTTTGTCTGGAAGCTGGCACCACCCCGATACCAAACACTTGGGGTTGAAAAGCTGACAGCAAGCATGGCACTATGAAATGACTTCTGTTGTTCACAAGGTTCTCATCCCACACCATCTGCACTGGGTGGTTGGACAAGAGGGAGGTAATAGCATTTTTTATCCTGTAAGAGAGAGCAGCAGTGGGATACATACACTATATGTACCTCCTGCAAGTATCACCAGTCTGTGTAGCGCTACAGGAAGGCGTATTTCCCTGCTGTACTACAGCCCCAAACAGCAGGTTTGAGATACTTTATTGTCATCATGACAAGCATTGGCACAGGAAGGTCAATGCTCCTTCAGTTCTTCATAATGACACTGTGTACAGGGGCTTCTTTCTGAACTCAGGAGAGGGCCAGTCTGTCTGCTGAGGCCACAGCTGCTAGCAGAAAGCACCTAAGAATAGCAGTCACAATGCACATACTGTCTTCATCATGACAGCTCTGGGTCGGAGCCAGTTTCTCGCTCCCACTGGTCAGCATGCTGTGCAGTCTTTTACAATAGTGAGTTTAACTGACAGGCTGTGCATATCAGAGCGGTCTGCAGTATGGAAAGAGACATTCATGCCTGGTAAATGTCCAAATAAAAAGAAAAAAACAAAACAAAACATGGCGGTCTAGATTTCCTTGAGGAGATCAGCAGTCATCACAGCCTTGTCTCATACAGATGTATAATTTTCAATTCTTATGAGGAGCCATCAAACCATAGGCTAGAAACAAATGAATTATTTCTTATTGATTCGTTATAGTTCAAAGAAAAATTAAGACTTTTTATGTTGTTTGTAAATAAATGGGACTGTATTAAAATGGTGACATCATTAGTTCTTTCTCCCAAGAGAAACACTCCACAAAGCCATGCTTCTGTTTGCATTCTCCTTATCTGATCACCTTGCCTTAGAAAAAGGACTTCCGTTTCTAAATCTACAGATTAATCACTTTAATAGAATTAATCATGAAGCAGCTATGATACACCTTTCATAACACTATTATGAGACAAATTTGCTGACAGGGGATGTGATTCCTTTAAAGGCAATCACTTCTTTCATTTCCCTCCTGTATCTGCAACCACAAAAGAACAGACTACAATAAAAGCAGTACAGTAATATCACTTTGGGTCTAATGTTGTCAGTTTGGACCCGAGTGCAGTTAATTGCAAGGAGCCAGTAATAAATTCAAGTAAAACCTGGCCAAAACAAAGGCAACAGCAACCGTGACCAGTTCTGATCACTAGGATTATGTGTTCAGCATCTGTAAGGGTTATCCTAGCCTTTTGTGTTTTCACACATGAAACCCATGCACCACTGAACAACGAACTGAAACTTTACATGACAAGAGCTGTCAATCTTCTGCAGGAAGGATGCTCCGCTTGTTCCTCCCTTCCTATTTCACGGGTGCTCTGCAGATTTTGTTCGCTCCCTTTCTTCCTTATTACCGAAGGTCCCTTGAGCCCTTTATTTTTCCGCTGAAACGCCACGTCAACAAAGCACGTGTAACAAGTCCCCTAAAACTTCAGTACCGGTGTGCTTGCGGGGAAAGCTGCGTGCCGGTTAATTCCACCTCCCGTAACCCCGGTGTGCAAAACTAACTCCCGCTGCCCTCCCTCCTGCCCCCACCCCGGCACGCTGCGGCGCGGAGACACGCGGCTGCACCCCCGCCGCTGACAGGCCCAGGCCCCGGCAGGAAGCGACACGAAATCTCTTCCGCGCAACCGCCCTGCGTGACGTGGCGGTGGCGTGTGTCCGCGCGTGCGTGCGGCGGCGGCGGCGGAAGTTTACGGTGTGTTGCTCTCCCCAAGGGAGGGGTTGTAGAGCGGGGGTTGCGTCTCGGGCACGTGACTGAGGGAAGGGCGTCTCGCGGTTTGGGTCGCTGGGGCCGCCGGGAAGGAAGGCAGGCGGGCGGGCGCGGCGCGGGCCTTTTGGTGGTAGCTGGCGGCGGGAGAGCGCGGAGCCCTTTGCGCGGGCTCGCGGCCTGCTGTCGCTGAGCCCGGCGCTCTCGGGAGTCGGTGGCAGAGTCTCCCCCCCCCGCTCTTCCCCCCCGCCGCCTGCCTGTCGTTAGGCGGCGGCTGCTCGGCTCTTGCAGTTGAGTTTGGCTGTGGTTAGTCCTCCCCTGCTGGGATGCTGGTCGCCTGCGGCATGCAGCGATGTCACCAGGAAGCGCTAAAGAAGAACCGGGTGATGCTGGCAAAGCAGCTGGTTTTAAAGGAGTTGATGGAACATATGATAGAGAAAGACATCATCACCACGGAGATGATGGAGATGATACAGGTACGCAGGTTATGCTTGGCTTTACTTCGGCTTTACTGCAGAGAGGAAGGAAATGGCTGAAGATGCCCATCAGTTGCATCTCAGGACTCAAGTAAGCTTTCTAGTCCCTTAGTAAGGTTGATGGCCTTATGATAAGAATAGATGGTGAAAAATGCAATTGTGAGTCATTTTGCGTAGTACCAGTGCAGAAGGTATGAACCTGAGACTGATAAGGTTTTACAAATTAATTTGATTAATTTTGACTTGTGTGTCAAAGATAATATGAAATTCCTTATGGGACCGCTCAAGAGACCTGTACTCAGTTGTGGGAAGTGCAGACAGTCTTAGCTGAAATAGCTCAAAATCCCTAGTGAAAGAGGGCGGAGAGGACTGAAAGCCTAATCAAGAACTGGTTATACTGGTTTTGGCAGGGATAGAGTACCTAGTATGGGGCTGTGCTTTGGATTTGTGCTGATAATATGTGGATGATTTTGATACCCCTGAGCAGGGCTTACACAGAGCCAAGGCCATCTCTGCTTCTCACACCACCCCACCAGTGAGGAGGTTGGGGGTGCACAAGGAGTTGGGATGGGACACAGCCAGGACAACTGACCCCAACTGACCAAAGGGGTATTCCATACCAGCATGTACAGCTGGGGAAGAAAAAGGAATTGGGCATATTTCAGAGTGATGGTGTTTGTCTTCCAAGGTCACTGTTAATGCTTGATGAAGCCAGGCTTTCCTGGAGATGGCTGAACACCTGCTTGCCCGCAGGAATTGGGGAATTAATTCCTTGTTTTGCTGTGTTTGCATGCATGGCTTTTGCTTTACTTAATAAATGCTTTTATATCAGCCCATTCACTTTTAGCCTTTTGATTCTCCCCCACCATCCCACTGGGGAGGGAGTGAGGAGCAGCTGTGTGGTGCTTAGCTGCCCACTAGGGTTAAATAAGGATGTTGCTGAGGTATGGATGTTAAGTTGCTGGCTGGCAGTTCAGTCAGTTAAGTGGGGGGAAGTGGAGGGGCAGGGAAGAAAAGGGAGGGGGTTGGAGGGAGGATGGGCACTCAAAGGTAGGATAACACTAGAGGAAATAGTCTTTTTTTGGAAAAGGGATTAAGACTAAGGGTATCTTCTCCAGATGTAACTGAGTAAAAGGAGATGCCGCAATACTTAATAATGGATTATTTGTGAGGAGAAAGGTGTTATGATAGGTAATTCAGGTAAACACTGATAACTTCATTGGAAAATTGTGCTTAGTACGACATACACTTACAAGCTAAGAATGTGTATAAATAGCAGTAGGGGTCTGAGCAAGTAACTTGAGTTACTGTTGCAGGGCATGAGTCTGGAAATTGTAGCGAAGAGAAATATGTCAGGGGTAGAAGGAAAGTCTTCACAACTGCAACAGTAGTACACTAGAAGGATGGCAATGAAGGGAATGTTTCACAGGTTAGTGCTGATTCTAAGTGTCATACATTAGCAAAAATTAACACACATTAAAAAAATCACTTGCATCAAAACCACTTTGCCATACCTTTAACTTTTCTAAAGTAGGTTTGTGAATTCCTAAGAGTTTTCCAGTCTGGCTCAAATGTGAGCAAAGGTCTTAGGAGTACTGTTAGGTACCCTATTCTTAGAAATGTATTATGATGCTAATCATCTGGTACCTTAGTGGAAATAAAAGGAGACAAATGCCATCTGTGTCTGAGGATAGAGCAGATTTTCTTGGGTATTTTAACTGACTGCTTCTATATATCCTCCTGCTCCCCCAAAAAGTCAGGAAATCAAGATGATCTGGATACACAGTTACGTTTTTAAAGAATTTGTCTTCAAAATACAATTATATTGGTGCTAAACAGAAAAATAAATTGGTTTTGGAAACAAGGCACTTGACTTAAACCTTTGATCTAAGCAAAGTGAAATAAACTGAGGAGCTCAGGGAGGTTAAGGAAGGATGAAATTTCTTGAAGTGTGGTGCTAAACTAGCTCTGAAACTATCCCAAGAAAGGAAAATATGGGAAGGTGGTGTTGATGCCACGAAAAGCTGAAATCAACACTCAATAGTCTTGATGGCCATTGAGTCTTCTTTCTTAAAAGTGTTTATAATCGCAAAAATAAAGACAAAAAAGAAGCACTTATTATGTAAAGATGATGCAGTTATAATCATCTATCTCTAGAAGAAAGGGATTTCAAACACAGAAGAAAAATGATAGTGGAAATCAAGTGAGATGGTGGAAACATCTGTTTTTCAAGATTAAGTCCAAAATTCACTTCGTTAATGCCATCTTGTCAGAGCATCAGGTGTTCCAGAGGTCTGGGATGGGCCTTCAAAATTGTGGATGTGATAGCAAGAGCTTTCTCTTGCTTTTTCAAACAAGTGGAGTCCTCTGTACTGTAATCAAAGACTATCATATCATATAGATGTAGAGATTTAAATGCTCTGTGTTGATCCCTAGATGGTATTGATGGGATTGCTGGGTTTGACAAAGTTACTTAGATTTATTAAGATGTTTGGCAAGTGTATGTGTTCTCTCCAAAGGTTCTTATAGAGCCTGAGTATACACGCAGGAGAGTAATACTGTGGAAATTTTGACAGGAAGTTTGCAAACAGTTCCTGTTATGTAGATGATCAAACTCATCTGTGAGGGTACAAAAATAAATCAAGAATGTATCGGAATGTAAAAGGAAAGAGGTCTGTCTTATGAAAATTTTTACTTCTGAATGTTTGCTGAACATTATTTAGGATAACCTGAATGTGTTGATGTGGAAATTATGTAATGAGGTACAGTGCATTAAGGAAGAAGTCTGCCAGAAGCTGACTGCTGTACGTATAAAGTGTTGAATATGAACATTATGGAGATTTCTTAGTTTTTCAGTAAAACTTGATACAGTTCTTGAGGCCACCTTGTGTTCTTAATTATTATCTGTGGCTTGGAGTCATAGACTATGAAGACAAAGTTAAGGAGAGTAATGGTCCTAAGCTTGTCATAAACAGCTACAGGCCTACTAGAAAGGAAGAAACCATGGGTACTTTAGAATATCGGCTGATACTTTGTTAGCTAACATAAAATACTGTAGGCTTGGAGCAAGATACGAGTATATGGAGCCGGTTATCTTCTGTGGACTAATGGAGGAAGTGTCATCAGGAGAATGGGCAAGTATTTTCATGCTTCTGGAAAACCACAGATGAGATATTACTGTAAGTGCTTCTAGTCAACAGGGTCTGAAAGTTGAGATTTCTGTGGGAATAGGAAAGGATATGTGTGTTGTCAAGGGTCAGAGGCCTCTTATGAGAAGACTGAAAGCGGCTTGCTTAGTGTAGTAAATTAAGACTGATTTATAGAAAGAAGTTTTCGAGGTAAGGGTAAGCACAGAGAACACTGAAACCAAAGGATGTTGTTGATACAAAAATAAATGCTATTATTAGTCATGAAGGAACACACATCTGAAATTTCAGAATAGCTTCATAAGCATTGGATCAAGATTTTGCAGTATCCTTCCAAACAATGTGATGGAACAAAGCCAAGCTACTTTTAACATCAAAGTTGGTTTCTTTTCTAAATTTTAATCAGACTATGAAATCTTCCGTAGCAGAGGATTTACACACGTGACTTGAGGTGTTTTCCCTGATTTTGCTATGATTGCTAACGTAGTGTTATTCCTTGATTCTTTGTAACTTGCCAACGGCTTCTTATCATCCACAAAAAGAGGAGCTCTTGGACCTATGGTAATTTTAAAAAATACATGATTAATTCCATGGAATTTATAAAATTTATTTTTGATACTCATTATTTTAGTATATCATGTTTTGGTGAAAATATCAGGGAAAGCTATTTTATAAATTATATAATTTGTTGGCAAATATCCTGTTAATATTCTAACAATTAGAACACCTTGAGAATCTTTTATAGATAGAGTAATAATAAAAAAAGAAATTTATCTTTCTCATACACTACTATGTATTGCTTCATTGGTCTAAATGTTCCATTTTATACATATGTAGTGTCGGGTTTAATTGACTGCATAAAATCAATATTTTACTTAAAACTTTCTAAGGGATTTGCGTTATTGGTGATTGAGACCATAAACCTACTGGGCAGGAGTGCGAACGTGTTCTGGAATTTGTGTATTGAATGAGGGGAAATAGGTACTATTCCAGCAGAAACTGGAAGTAAAATTTTAGAGATAAGAGGGTGTGTTACTGTGTGTGGTAATGTATTAATTGTTGGCTTGCTATGTTTACCATATACTATTCCGAGTGAGGGAGGCACAGAGTGGGGCAGAGGAGTGGAGGTGAAATCAACTAGGAAAAGCTATAAAAATGGATCTAGTACATCTAACCATAGTGCTGAAACATTTACATGAAGGAAAAAAGTTGAGTTGTTCTGAAGCTTTGTACAAAAATAATTATGTTGGGGTATTAGTTTGAGCATGGATTTTGGTTTTTTTTCTGGATCTAGGCCAAGCCTGGGAGCTTCAGCCAAAATGTGGAATTCCTCAATTTGCTGCCCAAGAGAGGCCCTAATGCCTTCTCAGCTTTTTGTGAAGCTCTACGAGAAACCAAACAGCAGCATCTGGAGGCAATGATCATGAAGACAGCATCCAACCTGAGCTATGGGATTGCAAGGGTATCACAGTTTTAAAAAAATAAAATTCATTTCAGATTGGGTTAGAGCACGAAGTGATCTTTTTCAGATGGAAGAAAAATAATGTGTTACGAAGGACAGGATAGGATTTTGTCATAAATTGAAGAATGTAGTAGCCTTAGTAAAAGCAGAGGGGAAGAAATTAGGGAAGAAAAGAATTTTCACGTATAATTAAAGGGTAGTAGAGGTTGGAAAGGACCTCTGGAGGTGATCTGGTCCAAACTGCATGCTTCAGTATGGAGGAGCTCAGAACTGGCCACAGGATTCCAAGTGCACCCTTTCTAGAGCTGAGTAGAGGGGAAGAATCGTCTCCCTTGATCTGATCTGCTGCCGGCATTGTGCTTCCTGATGCAGCCAGGGATAACATTGGCCTTCTTGGCAGCAAGGGCATATTGCTGTCTCATGGTCAATGTGGCATCCACCAGGTCCTCCAGGACCTTTACTAAGCTGTTTTCCAGCTAGTGGCTCCCCAGATTCAGTACTGTGCAGTTCAATAAGGGAACTGCACAAGATTGCTAGATGTTCTTACATCCAACATGTTCTTATTTGATGTGCCATGAAAAAGGCAAATCTCTAAAGGTATTTTCTCTGAAATCTTTTAATTCAGTGTTCAATGATTCTGAGTAAAAAGCTACTAAAAGCTAATCTTGACAGTTGAGCAGAGGTATTTATTTATTTTGTTACTTTTAGCTTTTCACTATTTGCAGTTGCTAGTATTGGACTAAAGGAATAATTTAATTAAGATTCAATAATCTCAGTGCATAGAATATCACAGTAGACATATATGAAGGAAGACCAGATATTTTTAGCAGACATATTCCCTTATTAAAATGTAGGATTTATTGGACTACCCAGCATCAGTGGATAAAGAGAAGGCAACTGATATCATCTACCTGGACTTGTGCAAGGCCTTTGACACAGTCCCCCACCACATCCTTATTTCTAAATTGGAGAGATGTGGATTTGATGGGTGGACCATCCAGTGGATAAGAAACTGGTTGAAAGAACATAGACAAAGCGTGGTGGTGAATGGGTCTATGTCCAGGTGGAGGCCGGTGACAAGCGGTGTCCCCTAGGGGTCTGTCTTGGGACCGGTTCTCTTTAACATCTTTATCAGTGACATTGATGATGGAATTGAGTGCACCCTCAGCATGTTTGTGGATGACACCAAGCTGAGTGGTGTGGTTGACACAACAGAAGGAAAGGAAGCCATGCAGAGGATCTTGACAGGCTGGAAAGGTGGGCCCAGGTGAACCTAATGAGGTTCAACACTGCAAAGTGTAAGGTGTTGCACTTGGGCTGGAAGAATCCCAGACATAGATACAGACTGGGAGAAGACCTCCTTGAGAGTAGCCCTGCTGAGAGGTACCTGGGTGTCATGGTGGATGAAAAACTTAACATGAGCCAAGCACTGTGCTCTTGCAGCTCCTAAGGCCAATGGTATCCTGGGCTCCATTAGAAGAGGAGTGGCCAGCAGGGACAGGGAAGTGATTGTCACTTTCTACTCTGCCCTTGTGAGGCCCCACCTGGAGTCCTGTGTCCAGATCTGGGGGCCCCAATACAAGAAGGATGTGGAACTGTTGGAGAGGGTTCAGAGGAGGGCCACGAAGATGATCAGAGAGCTGGAGCAGCTCCCTTATGAGGAAAGGCTGGGGTAGCTGGGCTTGTTCAGCCTGGAGAAGAGAAGGCTGCAGGGGGACCTCATTGCAGCCTTCCATTACCTGAAGGGAGCAGAGAAACAGGAGGGGTATCAACTTTTTAAAAGGGTAGATAACGGCAGGACAAGGGGGAATGGATTAAAACTAAAGGAAGGAAGGTTTAGATTAGGTGTTAGGGGGAATTTTTTTTACGGAGAGAGTAGTAAGGTGCTGGAACGGGCTGCCTAGAGAGGTGGTGGTTGATGCCCTGTCATTCGAGGTGTTCAAGGCCAGGTTGGATGGGGCCCTGGGCAACCTTGTCTAGATCCAGGCCTAGAATCGCTGGACAAGTCAAGTTTTCTCAAAACCTCGGTGTAAGGTTTCCGAAGTGGGGACTTGGGTAGAAGTAGAGAGTTGCAAAGAAGGGAAGGAATTTTGCATTTGCAGAAAATGCTGCTGCTTGTCATGGTACGAGGTTTGGATGTGAATGACAATACTATTTTTAAAGTAATTTATATGTGTGTATGTGAAGACATGTATCTTTGTTCCATGATACCTGCAGACTTGTACCATATAGAAAAAAATTAGGTGGTTTATACTACTCTTCCATGTATTTATTGGATGTCTTGTAGCTTGAACAATGTTACAGATCAGATCTTCCGTTCCCTGCTAGAGTGTCATGTAATTCAAAGAGACCGCGATGGACTGGTGAGTCACACTTGTCTTCATGAATACTTGATTGGAAATTTCTGATTTCATTAAGAAATTAAAGTGAAATAGCATATTGGAAGAGAAAACCCAGTGGATTTCTAGGCAGTTTTCTTTATTCTTAGAGGAAATGACAACTTAAATAGAACATAGCAGTAAAATTTCAGATTTTTGATAGCATTTAATTGAACTAGAGCTGTGAAAAGATAACTGGGTTTGGGTAGCTTCCTTCTCAACAAGTAAGTTTAAGTACAAGGCCTTTATAGAGGTTATATGGGCCCAACAGATTTCTGTAGCTTCTCTTGAGTGCAGCAAATCAGCTTTTCTCTAGGAAGTGTTTGTGATTTAGATCAGGGAACTAGTTATTGGAACGAATCTCCTTGCTAGTTTATGTTGTTTCTGGTAATGCTTAGAGTTCTTGTCTTCACTAATCACAGATTTAACTGTGTACTGGTTACTAGGAATACTCTCTCATGTTAAAAAACCAAGTTTTTAGATTTTGAAGCCTTTTTTTGTAGTTGCAAAAGTTTTGCAGTTGTGATGTTTTGGTTATTTAGAACATACGTTCTTCCAACCAAGAGAGCCAAAAGGCTGAACTAGGATTTCAGAGGAGGTAATGAATTTCATTAGCTCAGTTTCTTCTGGACAGGGGAGTGTTTGTCTCAAATGGCAAATAGTTGATTGTCATTCTCTTCATCTGCTCTTATCCAGAGGAAAGGGTTGTTCAGAGGTGGATAAAGAAAAAAAGGGCATTGCACTTCATGGAAATTAGAAACATCTGGTTTGGTCATTTTTGTATGTGTTCAGCCAAAAACAAATAATTGTATCCAGTGAGAGTGGGATGCCTTTTGTGAAAGGAAAGGCACTATTCTATGTGAATATTTCTATCAATGGTTAGCCTAATGGTGAAAGGAATAGCATACTTTACAAAATGACAAACAACACACAGCTCTGATTTTAGATATGAATTCTGTTTTTCTACTCCATAGAACCTTAAATGAGGCTGACCCACATAAAAGACAAAAGAAGTTGCCAATTAAAATTATTTTTTAAAAATATAGCATTCCAGTACTTATGGGGTTTTTTTCCTGCTGTGTTTCATTGTGTGATAAAGCAAATTTTCTAAAGGTATGAATAAAATAGGAGTATGCCTAAGACTACATACTTCAGAATTTGCCAGTAACTGACTTAATGAAAATACCAGCATCCATTTTTTCATGCTGGTTTAATAGTGGACGGCAGTTTAGGGTGATGGTTGGACTTGATGATCTAAAGGGTCCCTTCTGACCAAGACAATTCTGTGATTCTAATGCAGAGGTTTTGTAGTTGGCATATTTTATTGTTATTTGATATGTCTGTTTTGCACAGAACCAATAGAACATTCATTAGATAATCAAGACGGTCCTCCAGTTCCTCTGGTGAAGTACTGCACTCCTGAATTCTATAATGATCATCAGCACTTGGTGAGTAGTTGACAGAGAAAATCTCAAGGTGTGAAACACATGAGGTGTTAGATGTCTGATGAACACATGCAACTTAAAACTGAGTTGAAATACATGCTTCACTGGGATGCAGATCAGTTTTGTGCTATTTGTGTATCTGACCAGTCATGTTTTGTTTGATGTATTTCTCATTTACATGTGTCAAGAAATTCTGAGTTCTGTAACTCTACAGATCTCTCTTTTTTTTGTTTGTTTGTTCACAAAGAGCTTTGTGAACTGCCTCCTGTTCTGTTGCTCTGTGTAAACTGTCAGTATTTTTGCTTCGTGTTTTTTCTGCGTAGTCATCTTCTTTTGTGTGATGGCACATACTGTGCTGACTCTGAGATACTAGAACTGCACTTTAACTGGTAGCCCAGTCTTGGTTCTTTATTGCCAACTGTACCTGGAAGAGTCTGTCCTGAGGCTTGAGAACCAGGTCAGGATTCTGTGATGAGTGGTACTGGGTAAAACACCTGAATTTCTAATTTTCTGCAGCATTTGAAGTTTTGTAGGTACTCTCATTACATTTTGTTTAATTTGTTTGTAGAGCATAGGTTGTGGTGGGGTAGGCTTAAAAAAGTATAATGGGCCAGTCAGTATACTAGAGTTATATGGTGTGTTAACGCTTGTGTCACGGACTCTGTGTACAGCAAAACAGATATTTTTTTATTGTCTCTTGGGGACACCTAATTAGGCAGTGTCATTGTAAGCTTGACTTGGCTCCTTTTACATCTGTAGTTGGATGCACCCTGCTTGAAGTGTTCCTTTTGTATTAAACTTCACTTCCAATTTACAGAAGTCTTTGTGTTTTACTCTTGATTTGTTGTCAAAGTGGGACAGGCAGAGAGGGAACATAATTTGAAAACACCCCTTTTAAATTAGTTCTTTCCCTATTAACCTTTTTTGCTAGGTGCATAACTTCCAGGATCAGTGACCTGATCAGTCCCTTGCTCTTACAGTTGTACATTATTTTTACATCTCTGTGTGATCCCAACAGCAACTAGGGATTGTTAGCTAAATTTTACGTAGTGCTATCCTAAGGCCTTTGGTGGGGATGACTGAAATATATGGGGCCATGCTAGGGTGAGGGTGGAGAAAGGGGAAAAAAGCCAGCAAAAAATAATTCATAGTTTCAGATTTTAAGCCGTGTTTCTTTTAAACAAAGAAATAAGGCATGCTAGTATAGCAACTTAGTAATAATGTAAAATCATCAGTTGTGGAGAGTTATAAATACAGTTGCCTTTGGGATCCTTGCAATACAAACATTGTGTTTTATTTATTAAAAAACCCACAACAAACAAGCATACAAAATCCTCAAAAATGTGACCTCTGCAGTTTTTGTACCTTGTCAAATAAGAAATCTCTGTCAAGCAGATATGTAGGGATTGCTATTCTACTCTAACACTCTATTGTTTCCTTTTGTAGTCTAAATTTACCAATTTTACATCTTCTTCTCAGGCATATAAACTGATCTCAGAGCCCCGTGGCTTAGCACTTATTCTCAGCAATGTCCATTTCAGCAGTGAGAAGGACTTGGAGTATCGTGCAGGGGGAGATGTGGACTGTGCTTCTCTGGAGATGCTTTTCAAGCATCTTGGGTATCAAGTAACTGTCTTTCATGATCAAACTGCACAGGTAAGGGTGGTGGATCCTAGTACTTCATAACCAGTGTGGATGATAATTTGTAACTGTTATATGCATATCTTAACAGGTTCCCTTTGGTGTGACTACAAGCTTGAACAGGAAGATGTGAGTGGTGACTTAGGAATAAAAAATAAGGCTAAATGGGTTGATGTCTGCTTAGTTACTGGTAAACATGAAGAAGTTTGTAAGGCAGAGGATTTACTATACAAAGTAGGATCACAGAGCACTACAAGAGGTACTCCTCTAGTCTGGCCCCTAGTAGTGCAAGGGGGGCAAGAATTTCTAGACCATACCTTATGTGTTAAAACCACAGTTGAATAAAGTATCTAGTTTACCTTAGACCTTTCTGTTCTGCTGTCCTAAAAGTTAAACTTCACAAATATTTGACTTGGTCTTTGCAAACATAAGTGATGTTTTCATGTCCTTTCTCTGATGGAGTCATCAGGGAGACTGAGAAGGAGTTAAATAGCTGTTCCAAGCACAGGCTGCAGTAGGCCCGTGGTCAAACAGCCAAAAACTCCACTACTGGCACGCACAGAAGGTGGTGGGGGTGTTGTGAGGAGAGGGCAAAAATGCAGAAGAATTGAAGCTTTTGATGGCAAGGACCAGCAGGAGGAAAACATGTCCCCTGAAGTGTGAGGTGCTCTTGCAGAACTGCTTCACTGCTCAGCAGTCTGAAAAGGAAAGACTGACCACATCAGGAAAGATACTGGAGCTAAGTCAGGCAGTCCAATCTGCCCTCTGTGTAACAACTAAGAAAAGGAGATGGGTGATACTAGTAGGCAGTTCTCACCAGAGGTACAGTCACTCATTTGCTGACTGACATACTCTAGAGAGGTGTGTTGCTCACTGGGGAAATGCATCAAGAACGTCACTGAGAGGCTACCATGCCTCATACAGTCCACTGACTATTATCTGCTGCTGTTGTTTGATGTGGCCACCAATTATAAAGCCAGGAGCAGTCTAAGGAGTACCAAGAAGGATTACAGAGCTCTGGGATTGGGAGCTCTGTAGTGCAGGTAGTTTTTTCATCAGTCCTCAGGGTCAAAGGGAAGTGGCTTAAAAAGGCATCTGGCAAATCAGCAGATGCTTATAGGACTGGTGCTGCAGCCAGGGACTTGAGTACTTAGACCATGAGATTCACTTTGAGAAACCTGGGCTACTGGGAGCTTTTCATCTGTCAGAAAGCAGAAGAGCATCTTTAGTCGTGGACTTGTCAAGCTTCTGAAGAGGCCTTTAAACTAAAGTTGCAGGGGAAAGGGAACCTCAGTCCATCCCATCCCTACCAGTTTGATGCCAGTGCCAGCAATAGATGCCTAGAGCCAGGAAGAGGATCACAGGTCAGCAGGAGACCACCTGAAGTGCAGAATTAAGGAATTACAGGCACTCCAGCCAGTAACTCAGTTTTATCAGAGGCCCAACTTAAAATGCCTCTGTGCAAACCAAACATGGGAATAAACAAGAGGAGTTGGAGATGTGTGCGTGCCTGCAGGGCTGTGATCTCCTCAGCATCAGGGAGACTGGTAGTGTGGCTCCTGTGACTGGAGTGTTGGAATGGAAGCATACAGGCTCTTTGGGAAGGACAGGGAGGGGAGATGAGGTGTTTGGGGGGGGTGGGGTATTGACCAGCTGGAGTGCATGAAGCTCTATCTGAGAATGCATGAGGAGCCAACTGAGAGCTTATGGGTCACGGTTAAAGGAAGGGCAGGTCAGGGGACACTGTAATGGGGGTCTGTTACAGGTCACCGTGGTGGTTTAGCCCTGGCTGGAGACCAGACACCCACCAAAGTCGGTCTATCACTCCCCTTTTCAGTTGGACAGGGGAGAAAATATATATTGAGAGGCCTAGGAGTCAAGACTGAAGACAGGGAGAGATCATCCCATAATCAACGTCACGGGCAAAACAGACTTAACACAGAACAAAGGACAGAAAACTCTCTAATGTATTACACTGCAGTTCACACACAGTGAAACCAGAGTCGGGTAATGAGAAGCATGACCAGCTCTTAAAGCACCTCCTCCCACCCCTCCTTTCTTAGCAGACTTCACTTTAGTCAAGATTTTGCTCCCTTCTTCCTCCCTTTTGTGGCACAGGGAGGGGCAGGGAATGGGAAAATGGGGTTCTTGGTCAGTTTCTCACAAATTGGTTTCCTTCTTGGCCAAGGGGGCGTTCATTCCACATACTCTTACCCTGCTGCATCATGGGGTCCCACCCATGGGAGACTGTCCTCCACTAACTTCTCCAACATGAGTCCTTTCCCACAGGGCTTCAGCTCTTCACCAGCTGCCCCAGTGTGGGTCACTGCTGTGGGGTGCAGTCATAAATCATAAAATGTCTCTCAGTCCCAGTCCCCCATGGGGTCACAAGCCTCCCCCAGCAAACCTGTTCTGGCACAAATCTCTCCTTTGCTCATCTCTCTGTGTGTCTCTCTCCATGAGCTGCAAGTGCTGGCAGGGGCTTGCTCTAACACGGGTCACAGCATCTCCTGTATGTCTCCACCTGCTCTGGTGTGGGGCTTCTCCACAGGCTGCAGGTGGGGTCTCAGCCTTTTCCATGGGATGCAGGGGGATACACGCTCCACCAGGGTCTTCTCCACAAGCTGCAGGGGCATCTTTCTCTCTGGCACCTGGGGCACCTCCTCACCCTCTTCACCAGCTTTCATGTCTGCACAGATTCTTACATTTTCTCACTCCCTTCTCTGGTAGCAAAATGCAGCTGCTTGTGTTTTTCTTTCTCCTAAATGTCATTCCCAGAGGCACTGTGACCATCACTGATGGGCTCAGCCTTGGTCAGCAATGACTCCGGCCTTTAATTGGCTGATGTTTACTCTCTGGGGCCTGCAGAGAGCTTCTAGCTGCTTCTTGCAGGAGCCATCTCTGCAGCCCCTCCTTCTCTACCAGTACCCAGCTACACAAAACTGCAACAGTCACCCAGCCAGGAAGACCAAGTGGATGAGGCCCTCTATAGGCAGATAGGAGAGCCTTGTGTTCACAAGCCCTGGCTCCATGGGTGACTTCAACCACCCCAATATGTGTTGTGGAGAGACAACACAGCAGGGTATAAGCAATCCAGGAGGTTCCTGGAATGTGTTAATAACTTCTTTCTCCAAGTCATTGAGGAGGCAATGAGGAGAGGTGCCATGGTGGGAACAATGTCCAACAACAGGGAGGTGCTCATGGTGAATGAAGTTCAAGGGCAGCCTTATCTGCAATGACTATGAAAAGGTGAGTTCAAGATCCTTAAGGTAGTGAGGAGAGCTCACAGCAAGACGACTACCCTGGACTTAAGGAGTACATATTAGTCTGCTTGGTGGAATGCCATAGGACAAATCCTTGGGGGAAAAGGGGCCCAAGAAAGCTGGTTAGTATTCAAGGATTACTTCCTTCAACTCAGAAGTGATGCATCTTGATGCATGTCAGGAGGCCCACGTGGATGAACAAGCTAGACAAACTTGGGCACAGAAAGGAAGTCTACAGAGAGTGGAAGCGAGAACAGGTAGCCTGGGAGGAATAAAAAGAAATTGAGAAACCAGGGATCAGGTTAGGAAAGCTAAAATCGAGATACAAAATTAAATCCTGCCAGGGACCTCAAGGGCAACAAGAAAAGCTCCTATAAGAAAATGAGAAGCCTTATTTAGCCTGGATATGGGAAAAGCTGAGGTAATTTGACTCTTTTGCCTCAGTCTTCACTGGCAAGTGCTCTAGCCATACCACCGAAGTCACAGAAAGCAAAGGCAGGGACTGAATGAAGAGCTGCCCACTGTAGAAGATTAGGTTTGAGAATATCTAAGGTACCCAAAGGTATGCAAGTCCTTGGAACCTGATAATATGCATGCATAGGTCCTGAGGGAACTGGCAGATAAAGTTGCCAAGCCACTATCCATTGTACTTGAGAAGCCGTGGCAGTCCGGTGAAGTTTCCACTGACTGGAGAAGGGGAAACATAACTCCCACTTTTGAAAAGGGAAAAAAGGAAGACCTTGGGAACTACAGGGTTGCCAGGCACAGTGGTGAGACTGACAAGGTCATGGAGCAGATCTTCCTGGAGACTATGTTCGAGCATGTGGAAAATAGAGGTGATTGGTCACAAGCCAGTTTGATAATGGCAAATCATTGACAGATTTGGTGGCCTTCTATGATGGGGTTGCAGTGTTGGTGGATAAGGGAACAGCAACTGAAGTAATCTAGTTGGACATGTGCAAAGTGCTTGATGCCATCCCATGTGACATTCTTGTTGCTGAATTGGAGAGAGATGGATGTGGACCACTTGGTGGATAACGAATTGGCTGGATGGTTGCACTCAGAGTTGCATTCACTGGCTTAAAATAATGTAGTGGAGACTAGTGCTGAGTGGCATTTCTCAGCAGTCCGTATTGGGACTGGTGCTGTTTAACATCTTTGTCAGTGACATGGACAGTGGGATTAAATACACCCTCAGCAAGTTCTGTGACCACATCAAGTTGTGTGGTGCAGTTGACACCTTTGATATGGTGTATGTATGTAGACTGGATGTCTTGCACTTTCACATTCCAAATGCATGTGCTACACTTACTGTACACACCTTCAAATGTGTGGGGGGATGAGTAAGGAGAAAAATGGACTGTTCACTGATTGCTCCAGCTGCTTACCTCTTCTCCTTCAGTCTGCTATCCTGCTCCCACTATGCTGAATCTTTTGCACCTGTCAAGTAGTCAGAGTTCGCAGAGTTTTCCACTTGAAATTGTTTTCTTTTGATCACTAGTGTTTGAATGCCTGAAGGACAAGAGCATGTATCTGTTAAGTTGCTCCAATATCCTAGCTAGGTTGAAGTGTCAATGTGATACCTCCATAAGATGCCAGTTGATTTCTCCTATCTTAAATCTGTATGTACTAACTCAGATGACCTGTGCTGCATTTCCATGTTGACCAGTATAGAAATCTAGGTGTCCTGAGTGATTCCTACTTCATTCACAATATTATATTTAGAAGTGAATATTGCATACAAGAACAACAGTGTTTTTGTGGTTAGGGTGGTTTATGGATCTTTTATTTTTATGGAACATGTGTCTTTTGTCCTGTAAATTTGATGTACATAGGTGGGGTTGTGTTTTTTCATAATGGGGGGACCATTTGTGTTTTCCCCTGTATATTGACCCAGTTGCCCTGTATAAATCTGGAAAGCATTAAACATTTTTTTTTTCTTTCTTCCAGGAGATGGAAACTGCATTGGAGAGATTCTCTAAGCTGCCAGATCATCATCATGTGGATTCCTGCATTGTAGCTTTACTTTCCCATGGTGTGGAAGGTGGGGTTTATGGTAGTGATGGCAAGCTACTACAGGTATGTTGCTCTGTCCTGATGTATTATTGTAGGTAACAATAGAAAGAGGATAAAACAATTTAAGAAAATAAGTGATGGAAGATACTTTTTTAAAAAAGCATAAAATAAGGCCTTGTGGGAAGAAATGGGTAGGGGGCAGTCTATTAGAGGTCTGTAAGATTAAAAAATGGGATAGAAATTGGCCAAGTAGGAGAACTTATTTCATTCTTTCTTCTTGTACAGGTATGAGGTAGAGTGCTTGAATTCAAACTAGTGAAGTAATAACCAAAATAAAGGGAAGCAAGCTGAGTCTGGGTTTGGCTCACAGAAAACTGCAGTGAGTAATATTAATTTTCTTTCTTCTCTCAGTTGCAGGAGGCTTTCCAGCTCTTTGATAATGCAAACTGTCCAAATCTCCAGAATAAGCCCAAAATGTTCTTTATTCAGGCCTGCCGGGGAGGTGAGTGCCAGAATACTAAAAGCCAGGTATTTGGCATGCGGTTATGGCTCATTTTACACACATACACACCCTCACATTCAACTTGCTGTCAACTCTCTTTGCTTCTCTCAGGTGTAAGTGGGAACCTCCCTCTGCCCTGCTGCTGCCACTGCATCTGTTGCTCTGTAAGTGTCTTTTGCTCTGCATGAGGTGTGTGCATTGACTTGCAGACCACAGAGCACCTTAGTGATACAAAGTTTTATCATACTCCACTCACCTATTGAGGCTTTTATCTTGCTATGCATTCAGTAAGGGGAATGAAGCATATGGGTGCATTAAATTGCAGCACAGCATGGAGCAGTACTCTAGCACTGGAGTCTTGTCTGAGGTCCTGTGTTTTTTGTTGATGTGTATTTTGTATCGTCTCTCAAACTATCAAAGTTTGCTCCAAGGTCTCGCCGTATCTTTTTTTCTTTACCCTATCCTGCTTTCAACCTCCAAATGACCTTTCTTTATATCCTTTTCCACATATTATTGCAGTAACATATTTCATTTTTGATTCTTATAGGTTCTTTTCACTCGTTCGATTTTATTTTTTTATTCTGCAGCTCGTTTTCCCTCCTTTTGTAATGAGTCACATGTCTGTAACTACCTTTCAGATCTGCTAATTTTTTCCCTAAAGTGGACTTTTTGAAAACACTACGAAACTGCAGGTACACCTAAGAGAAGTTTTGTCTTAGAAAGCTGTGTTTTTTCCCTTGTTATAGAGAAATATTTCAAGGTTTTCTCCCTTTTACCCTTGTTCTTTGCAATTTTCATCTTTCATTTTTAGCTGAGCTTTATAGTTTGTCCACTAGCCTATAGAATGCTTCCTACTCTTTTTTAATCCCAATGCAGAAAAAAACCCCAAAGTCTATGTGAATTATTTTGGGTATCAGAAATATTTGATCCTTCTAAATATTTGGAAATATTGTAATGTGCATGTTTATGACATTAATTAAATGTGATTGGTTTCTTTTATAGAATCATAGGGGTTGGAAGGGACCTCGAGAGATCATCGGGTCCAACCCCCCTGCCAAAGCAGCTCCCCAGCTCATATTGCACAGGGACGCATCCAGACTGGTCTGGAATATCTCCAGAGAAGGAGACTCCACCACCTCCCTGGGCAGCCTGTCCCAGGGCTCTGTCACCCTCACTGTCAAAAAGTTCTTCCGCATGTTGGTGCGGAACTTCCTGTGCTCCAACCTTCAGCCATTGCCCCTTTTCCTGTCTCCACAGACCACAGAAAAGGGGCTGGCCATTTCCCCCTGCATCCCATGCTTGAAATATTTATAAACATTAATAAGGTCCCCCCCTTAGTCGTCTCTTCTCAAGGCTGAATAGTCCCAGCTCACTCAGCCTTGCCTCATAGGGGAGATGCTCCAGGCCCTTAATCATCTTTATAGCCCTTCTCTGGACTCTCTCCAGGAGATCCCTGTCTTTTTTATGCCAAGGAGCCCAGAACTGGACACAGTACTCCAGGTGGGGCCTGACCAGGGCAGAGTAGAGGGGGAGGATCAGCTCCTTTGTCCTGCTGGCCACACTCCTCCTGATGCACCCCAGGATCCCATTGGCCCTCTCAGCCACCAGGGCACACTGCTGGCTCATGGCCAACCTGTCGTCTGCCAGGACCCCCAGGTCCTTCTCCACAGAGCTCTTCTCCAGCACGTCATCCCCCAGCCTGTACTGATACAAGCAGTTATTCCTGCCCAGGTGCAAGACTCTACACTTGCTTTTGTTGAATCTCATCTGGTTTCTCCCTGCCCAGCACTCCAGCCTCTGAATGGTCTCCAGGTCTCTCTGGATGGCAGCGCAGTGTTCCTGCGTGTCAGCCACTCCTGCCAGCTTTGTACCATTGGGTACTTGCTGAGGGAGGATGCTATTCCCTCATCAAGGTCGTCAGTGAAGATATTAAACAGGACTGGACCCAACACTGAGCCCTGGGGAACACCGCTAGTCACAGGTCTCCAGTCAGATTCTGCTCCACTGATCACCACCGTCTGAGCTTGGTCCAACAGCCAATTCTCAACCCACCTCACTGTCCACTCATCTATCCCATGCTCTCTCAGCTTTGCTATCAGGATGTCATGGGAGACACTATCGAAAGCCTTGCTGAAGTCAAGGGAGATGACATCCACTGCTCTCCCTCCATCTACCCAGCCGGTGGTGAGATCATAGAAGGCTATGAGATTGGTCGAGCACGATCTCCCCTTGGTGAATCCATGCTGGCTACTCCTCATGACCTTCTTCTCTTCCAACTGCTTGGAGATGGCATCCAGTACAAGCTGTTCCATCACCTTTCCAGGGACAGAAGTGAGGCTGACTGGCCTATAGTTGCTCATAGCCCCCTTCTTGCCCTTTTTAAAGAACAGAGTGACAGTCTTCAGGCACTTCTCCTATTCTCCAAGACCTGTTGAAGATGACAGAGAGCAGCTCAGCAACCACTTCCACCAGCTCCCTCAGCACACGTGGATGCATCCCATCCGGGCCCATGGATTTATGTGTATTAATCCCTTTGAGATGCTCCTGGACCACCCCCACCTCAACCAGAGGGAAGCTCTTCATTTCCCAAACTCTCTTACTTTCTTCCAGTGTCTGTGGGTCCTGAGGGGCCTTTGAAGTGAAGACCAAAGGAAAGAAGGCATTCAGTATCTCCACCTTCTCAGCATCCCCCATCACCAGGACACCCGCCTCATTCAGCAAGGGACCCACATTATGACCCTGGTCATCCTCTTACTATTCAAATATCTAAAAAAACCCTTTTTATTACCCTTTATGTCCCTTGCCAGTTTCAATTCCAAGTGGGCTTTAGCCTTCCTAGTCACGTCCCTACAGGCCCTGACCAACATCCCTATATTCTTCCCAGGTGCTCAGACACTTTTTCCACAATTCATAGACCTTCTGCTTCCCTTTGAGTTTACTCATTAGCTCCCTGCTCATCCACACAGGTTTTCTGCCTCTCTTTCACGATTTCTTGCTCAAAGGGATGCACCGGTCCTGGGCTTGGAAGAAGCACTGTTCAAATGCTACCCAGCTCCCACAGGCTCCCTTACCTTCTAACAGCGTAGCCCATGGGATAGCTCCTATTAGGTTGTGGAAGAGATCAAAGTTAGCTCTTCTAAAATTCAGGGTAGCTATCCTACTTTTTGGCTTGCTGCTTCCACTCAGGATCTTGAACTCAACCATTTCATGGTCACTTTGTCCCGAGCTGCCCCTGACCTTCACTTCCCCAACAAGTCCATCCTTGTTGGTAAAAACAAGGTCCAGTACCTGCCCTCCCCTTGTAGATTCCTGTACCATCTGTTGCAGGAAATTATCTTCTACACACTGCAGAAATTGTCTAGACTGCATATGACTGACCCTGTTGCTTGCCCAGCAAATATCTGGGTAATTGAAGTCCCCCGTAAGGACCAGCGCCTGGGATCTCGAGGCTACTAGCTCCTCCTGATCAGGGGGCCTGTAGTGTACACCCACAACAGTGTCACTCACACTTACCTGCCCCTTGATTCTTACCCACAAGCACTGAACTGATGGATCATCCTTTCCCAGGTGGAATTCAATACATTCTAGCTGCTCTCTCACATAAAGAGCAACTCCTCCACCTCGCCACCCTAAGCCTGTCTTTCCTAAAAAGCACACAGCCATCCATGACAGTGTGCCAGTCATCCAGGCTGTCCCACCACGTCTCTGTGATTGCAGTGAGATCGTGGCCCTGCAACCGCACAAAGATCTCTAACTCTTCCTGTTTATTCCCCATACTACGCACATTTGTATATACGCACTTTAGGGGGGCAGCAGATGCAGGTATCCTCAACAGGTCACAGAGATTTCCAACAGGATGGGCAATGGTGACTCCACTGAAGAGTCCTCGGGGCAATCCACAGTATTTGCCCTACTATCATGTGGAACAACATCCCCAAGTCCGTCCCTGTACCGTTGGCATTTACCTTCTTCCACCATCAACTCTCATCGTGTCTCCCGAAACACTTGCCTGACCCCATTAGCCTTTGTGGTATCCCCTTCACCCTTCCTAACTAGTTTAAAGCTTGCTCAGTGACCCCTGCTGTCTCTGGGCAAGGATCTGCTTTCCTCTTGGGGACAGGTGAGCCCCATCAACAGTCATCATGCCAGGAGCTGAGTACACTATCCCTTGGTCAAAAAAACCAAAGTTCCTATGACGGCACCAGTCTTCCAGCCACTCATTCCACTCCTGGGTTCTCCTGACCTGCTCCAAACCACTAGTAGGGAAAGAGGAAAATATTATTTGAGCTCCCTCTCCCTCAACAAAGTGCCCTAGGTCCCGGAATTCCCTTTTGATAGCTTGCAGGCTACACTTTGTGATTGCATCACTGCCTGCTTGAACTATCAATAATGGGTAGTAGTCAGAGGATCTCACCAGCCCTGGGAGCCTTCTGGTGATGTCTCTGACACCTCCCTACGTGTAGGGTCAGGTATACATATAGGGCCCTCCATCCCCCTGAGGACGGAATCACCTACCACAACTACCCTTCTCTTTTGCCTAACAGAGGCAGTCTCGAGGTATGCGGTCAATCGCCTCACTCTAGGCACCTGGTTCCTCCTAGGCAGAGGGGCTGCATTTGTCTCCTCACTTAACTCCTCCTCAACTTCCAGGGCCCCAAACCTATTGCTTAGGGAAACCTGGGGGAGCGGGGTAGGCTGGCAGGAGGAGTGCCAGTGACATGTCATTGAACCTTCAGATACTCTTGAACAAATGTGAATATGCAGACTCATAACACTGTGGAAATAAGCCAGAATTGGCAGCTGAAGTAATTAGGTTTGATACAGTGTGTATGTTCACATCAACAAATCAGGCTTGGCCTTTTGATTCCCAAAAAAGGTTTCAGTTAAAGCTATGGAAAAAGCTGCAGAACTAGGGTAAGTTGACTAGAATAGTATTTTCAAATGAATGTGTTAGGAAAACATCTAATTTTGAAGTTCTAATTAAAAGGGGTTTGACCTTACACATTATGGGATGATGATGGTGTGAATAGTATAGCTTGACTGTAAAATTACCTGGGTCTTACCTCAAATAACATACACTGTGAACAATGCTCTAAATTTTTAAAAAGATACAGAACTAAAAAGTTTGGAAGTGTAACAGAAGGCATGAAAAAAAGTGTGGTTAAAAACGGTCCTTCACCCCCAGATCTGGTCACGCTTCTCATTACCCAACTCTGGTGTCACTGTGTATGTACTGCAGTGTAATACATTAGAGAGTTTTCTTTCCTTCACTCTGTGTTGAGTCTGTTTTGCCCGTGACGTTGATTATGGGATGATCTCTCCCTGTCCTTGTCCCGACTCCTGAGCCTCTCGATATATATATTCTCCCCTGTCCAACTGAAAAGGGGAGTGATAGAGTGCTTTTGTGGGTGTCTGGCCTCCAGCCAGGGTCAAACCACCACACCAGTTATCCCATGATCTGCATAGGAAAGGAGAAGGAAAAAAAATGGGCGTGTGGACTAACAGTCACATTAGGCTGAGCATATACAAAGAAATGCTGTATCTGCGTTAGTTTCTGAAAAATAACTTTCAGATGAGTTTTAAAAACAGCTGAAAATCTTAATGTTTATGCAAAAGCTTTCTGTTTGATAAGGGTTCTGGCATTGCTGACCCATTCCCAAAGCTAAGGAAGTACAGGAGAACTACATCCAGTAATTCCAGATAATTCTCTTTCTCTCTGTCTTTTTTCCCCCTCCTTTTTTATTGCCTGCCCCTCCCCCCCCCCCCCAGATGAGACGGATCGGGGAGTGGATCAAAGAGATGGGAAAGAATGGTCAGATTCCTCAGGTTGTGAGGAAAGTGATGCAAATAAGGAAGAAAATCTCAAGCTGCGTCTGCCTACATGCTCTGATATGATCTGTGGATATGCTTGTCTGAAAGGTACTGGGAAGAGGCTGGTTAGGGCATAAGGAGTTTTTCTGTGTCTCTGTTCCCCAGAAACTGCATCATATGCTCTTTCTTCTCAGGCACTGCAGCCATGCGAAACACCAAGCGTGGATCCTGGTATATTGAGGCTCTCACCTCTGTGTTTGCAGAGGACTCCCGAGACACTCATGTGGCTGACATGTTGGTTAAGGTGAGCTTAAGTGCCTTTCCTCTCTCACCCATTTTCTGAAGAGACTTCCAGTGCTTCAAATTGCTAGGATTAGTCTGTTAATTAAAGCACTTTTTCATGTCTTGTAGCAAATGACCTCTTTACCCATTTTTATAAGTATATATATTTATTCTATATATACTTATACATATATATGCACACAGTTCCACAACAGTTTTAATGAAAGTAAGAATGCTATTTCTTTGATACTTTCCATCTCGCTGGTGCGGTCACATGGTGAATTTACAAGAATTAGTCTGGCTTGCCCAGAATTACTTTTCTATAGATACAGGGTTTTTTTTCAGGTGGATTAATACCCTAAACTGTCTCACTACATGTCTCACTACTGCACAAGCACTTGCACTTAGATATGGTAAAGGTAAAGAAAATAGGGGAAGAGGGAGTGAAGACAGCAACGTGACTACAGCAACTTGAGTTGCTGTGGAACTAGAACCTAGCTCTTTATCCTTCTTATAATTTAAAGGGGCAATACTTAGGGGACTACTTAATAAGTTGAACAGAATAATCTATGAGTACAGAAAGCAGTGACGTTTTTCTTACTTCTGCCTTCTTAATCCTGCCAGTGTTTTGTTTTGTTTTGTTTTTTAATATCACATCCAGGTGAACAGGCAAATCAAAGAACGAGAAGGTTATGCCCCAGGCACGGAATTTCACCGCTGCAAGGAAATGTCAGAATATTGCAGCACGCTCTGTCGGGATCTTTACCTGTTTCCTGGCTATCTGCCAAGGAAATAACCTTGTCATTTCTGTTGAAAGAGAGAAACTGCCAAAGCTGGACTTGTATGGATGTCTCTCTTTTCATTTTTACGAGGTGTGAGATCAGACATGCAAGCAAGGACTGTTTACATGTGGCCAGTCCGATTCTTGGTGGTCTTCTAAAATAACGTAAGTTATTCAGTTCAGAGTTTAAAATTCTAACATCCTGAGTTATTTCATATGTATAGAAATTGATGGACAGTGGATCAGCACTGGAACTGGGAGGAAGTGGGAATATCCTTTGGAAGGAGATATAAAGACATTTGTAAGCAAAATGAGTGTGCAAAGGAAAACAGATTATTCATACAGTATTTTAAAAAGTTAATCCTTTCTGAAAGGAAAATTACTCATAAAATGCTACTTATGCTTATATTTTAAAAATTTTAAATACTTCCTGCCTAGTTCTTCATGCAGGACAGTCAGCTCCTGTGCACATTAGAAAAGCAGTCGCATGTGAAGGAGAATCCTTCCACTCTCTAAAATGGAAAGTTACTGTTTTCAGTACTTGACACTTACCTATCCATCTTGGTCACTTAAAAGCGTATTTTTAAACATTTCTTCTGTAGTCAAGTTACCAAGAGAACTACAAGATGTCCCAGGTTATCAAGAAAATGATTCTCATACAGACCAGTAAGCCTCCATAGACTGCACCAGAAATAGTTTTGAATCTACGAATTTTGGATTAACTCCCCTGAGTTCCAAGAGTGAAAAACTTTTTGGAATATTTTGAGGAATTTGTTTGCCGTAGTACCTGTGTGTTACAACAGGAATAGCATTCAGTCCACCAACAACCTCTCAGGAGTCCATAAACCTCACTGTACAACTGAATCCCTGAAACGTTACAGCCTTGTACAAAAGGATATTTTGTCTTTTAACAAAAAAAAAAAAATATTCAAGGCAGCTCTTTATAGTCTAAGCATGTTGCTTCATTACTGAAGTTTGAAGTTTCCCTTTTAAATGAAAGGGAAGAGATTTACATTATTACTCTACTATGTGAGTTTTCTTTCTTCAACTGTGATAAGTTAAAGGTTTTTGTTTAGCTAATACTGTTTGCAAAGCGTCATTTCAGTTGGTTAAGAACAAATGTGGCATAATCCAATGCTTCTTTTTGAAACTTCCTACACAGTCTCTTCATGCTGTAATTTGTCTCTTGCTTGTGTCCAGTTGCACTTACTCCCATCTAAAGTGACGCTGGAAATGGGTGTTGTTCTCTTTCTGTGATAGAGCCTGAATCATGATATAGTGGGTTACATCCGACTACAGTTTGTTCACTTGAGTCTCAATCTAATACATTTTGTTGGCATAGTTCCTGTCTTACATAAAAAGAGAAAGTGTGGCTTTTAAAATATCTTTTTTTCTGGATAGAATTATGAATAGGAAGCACAAAGGGAAGTGGAGGGAGGCTGGAAAAGTAGGCATGTGTTTTTTTTGTTGTTTTGCCTAGGAAAATGAAAGCTTTATTTCATTCAACTGTCAAAGATGAAGCATTAATATGCATTTGCTGCTTCTCTTAGAACAAGTATGATACTTGCCAATTGGTGCCTTACTCTGAAATTTAGGTGTTATTGTACTTTCTTGGAGTATAAACACTTCCTTTCTGAGTGCTCCCTCTTTGAAATGGTGCAATATTTTATATACATGTATTGATGAAGCAGTCCACTCTGGGTTAGATTTCTTTAGGGATGCATCAAGTTGCATTATCACTGCCACTTTTGTATATACTTTTTGTATACTAGTATTTTACTGCCTTGAGGTCTCAAAATAAAGAATAATTGTTTGATTAATCTGTGCAGTATTGTCTGTCTGGAATGTTATCCCTCTATGCAGAAACGGAGTTTGTATATAAGAGAATGTTGCATAATTTCTTGAGACAGTATCTCCTGGCACTTCCAAACTCAGCCAGAAGCCTGCTACCTGTTAGCTACAGCCAATATGGGCTGCATGTGAGTTTTGGTAGCATATGGACTGAACTAAAGTGAGTATGTTTTTAATAAAGAGCTCTGAGGCTGAACTACCATTAGGGGGGCAATGTTGTATTTCAGTACATAAAATATTTACCCTGGGGAAGGTTGTGGGCTTGGTGTCAAAAAAAAGAGTTCCTGAAATAAAGATGTCTTGGAAGGAGGAAGGGCACAGAAAGAAGGTGAAGATATCAAATGGAGGAAAGATCCAGGACATGGAGGAATATCCAGGGAATCAGAGCAACAAATGCATGGAAATGACTGCCAGGAGATACCAAGAGGTATAATGCCCATTCTAATACTCCACTGATATGTAATGCACAAGGCTGGAAACAGCTGCACAGTGCAGAACCAACATGACTTTGTTTCACCTCCACAGACCAGCAAAGATTTCGCTGCTGGGAAAGGAAGCTGGGGCCTAGGTAATGCACTTGCAAGAAAGCCAGTGATTGTGAAATAAGACGGTAAAAGCTCTGTTCTGATTTGTTCTAAAATAACCCCAGTATCCAGATCTGCTAACTGTTGCCATTTACTCTATCTCATCCATTCCACCTGGAAGGGTGTTTCCAAGTCTTCTAAGTTCTCCTTTTTTTAATGGAAAGTGTTTACTGTTTTTTCAATAATACCAAATTCTGGTACAGGAAATCTAGTATAAGCATTAGCAGTGTAATCTAATAATTAGCAGCATAACATCTACCTATACAGAAAGTGTTTCCAGTACTACAGAAGATTAAATACACAATATGCTTGTGTTTTCAGAGAAGTGTAAGGGGTAACAAGAAAAAGTTAACCGGTTTACATTTTGGCTAAAAACCTCCAAAAGAATAAGGTCAAAAGTTTTGTTTTGTGGGGCAGGGAGTGAAAACAGAAATGAATGTAGGTAAGGTATTTTACAAATCTCAAGTTCCATGAAAATAATTGTATGTATTAGTAGAACAATTCAGCAAAGGAATACAGTTAAAGTAATTCTAAACTGGTCTTGTTTCCTTATTTGCCATTATGAAAAGCATTACTTTGAAAAATAGCCATTGATACTAAAAATGAGAGTGGTCTCGAAAGAGGGCATGCTTTCTAAAACATCAAAGATTTGACTAAATATCTAAAGCATCTTGTCAAATTATGCCAAGCTGAGACTTCTAACGTACCTGTGTTGTGCAATGCATTCTTACCCTTGACTTAATGGTATGAGAATTCTTCACTAGATCACCACAATAAATTATGGTTGGAAGGAGATGCAAGAGAAGAAGATACTGTTTTGTAATAGATCATCTTTATTACACAGTGATGATGCCATTAGTATATGCATCCTTTTTTTTTTTTTTTCCAAGGAAAGGAATGAAACAACAATCTCCAGAGAAGTTATAATCAACCATTGTCACAGGTCAGCAGCCCTGTGAAGCTGTTTCACTTGGCACAAGTATTAAGTCCAGCTCAATGTATTTTGGCCTAGTGTTGCTGCTTTTGCCATTCTACTTGTAGAATTCTCTCCTGTGAAGGTTTAGCATTTTTTTTTGTTTCAGCTCATCTGCATTTGACACCTTAATTATGACCACCATTATGTATAACTTAGTCTCCAGGCTAGAGTTTTGTATAAACTTTTAGGCCTGCATGCACAGATTCTTAGGATGACATTTTCAAAGAGCTCTGAGGCTTCTTCAGGCTTCTCTAACTTAAGGAAATAACTGGAACTGCTGTGGTTTTTGCTGTTGGTTTCTATTTACTTTTACTTTTTCCTTTTTCTCTCCTAAAAATTCTTATTTTTCAGCTGCAAAATAAGAAACAGTAATGCCTCTCATAGAAAGCATGCTTTGACTGAGGTGAGTATCATGCTATACTGAGAAAATACTTTGTTTTTGTGCTATGATCTGTTATGATCTGGATGTAAGAAAAACCAAACTAGCTAGCTATTAGGTTTTGGTCACTTTCAAAGTAACTTAAACAGTGAGGGGGAAAGGTTACACTGAGCATATGCTTAACTTTTCTAAATTGATTGTCCACAGAAATATATAGTTAAGAGGCAGTGACAGCTTATAATGTCCCTAGGAACTCTGGGGCTTGGGTATTCTTCCCACCTAGCCTAGAAACCCTGGGCTTTCCATCCCAAGTTGATTTTGCATTTGCAGGTTCAAACAGTGTCGAGGCTGAGTGTGGATATATGGAAGATGCTGGCATGGCTGACTACACAAACTGCAATAGATACAGCACTGCCTTCAGCAGCATCTAGCTTCAGTACTACCATAACTCAAAGCATGATTAGATGGACACCTTCCCTTCCTCTTCTTTGGGAAGAAGTGGAGTTCACTAGTGAAAGCACTGATGTACCTAATAGGTTCATGAGCACATTAATGGATCCACTGAGTACCCAGAGAACATCACTTCTCTGTGTCTCTGAGACTCTAGGCCTTATGTGCACTGTGGGTCAGCTGCCTGATGATGCTTGCTACTGAACAGATGTACTTGTGCTCATCCCACAGGCTGTATGCCCTTGTGTATAATACCTCTGACCAGACCCAAGGCCTCCCACTTGCTGGTTAGTCCAGATAGAAGTTTACCACCAAATCAGATGTATGCAAATACTCACCCTCTCCTATTGCGGCTGTGCCTACAGCCCATGTCTGGCTCCTGTTGCTGCTACCAAGTTCTCTCACATAGGTCTCACCTTAGCTAGAACTCTGGGCATCTAGCAAGATCATCTAGAGAGCCAGTCCAGCTACTGATGCTAAGACCCTACTTGCTGGCACTGCAGCGCCCCTGATCTGACTAAAGTTGCTGCCCCCAAATTCACTTGATGCCAGTCTCACCAGTCACTGGCACCTTATCATTACAGCACTCTTGTACATGAGCTCATGAGATATCATGGAAAGATAGTTAAGAAAGGATTTAATAAGAAGATAGGACAAACTGGCATTCAGGATGCAGCACTCAGTCAGACAAGCATGCTGACCAGACTTGGTTTTCACAAAGCCACCTGTTTCCCACTCCCCAACCCTTAAGAAGTTTTGCATAGCCCCCTGTCCTGGTTTTGGTCAGGAAGGAGTTAACTTCTTTCGTAGCAGCAGATGGAATGCTGTGTTTGAGAGTTAAAATGAAAGCCGTGCTGATAACACCCTGATGTTTTTAGTTGCTGTCAGACAGTCAAGGACTTTCTCAGCTCTTCGTATTTCTCTATTCATGAGAAAGGAGGGGCGAAGCCAGGACAGGTGACCCAAACGGGCCAAAGAGAGTATTCCATGCCAATTACGTCCTGCACAGGATATCGGGGGGGAGGGGGAGGGGGGACTGGGGGGGGTCGGTTGGTGCGGGCGGCTCCGGGACGTGTGGTTCTTTGGGGACGGTCGGGTTGCGGGACGGCTCTGGGTGGCACGGCCTGAGCTGTGGGTTCAGTGAGAAACTGCATTGTGTATCAACAGCTTCATGTATTTTTTGCTCTAAAGTCCTGTTAGCATCGTTATATTTTATCTTTCTGCTATTCTAGTAAACTATGCTTATCCCAACCCAAACTAAGAGGATCTCTTAGTTTCTTGGTTTTGGGGTTATTTGCCCCTTCCTTTTCCCTTCCCTTGCCTCTCACCCCCCCTTCCCTCTTCCCCTGCTCTTTTCCTTTAAGGAGCAGGCAGCTGCATGGATCTTGGCTCTCAGCCAGGGTAAAACCACGGCACCCCCACAGACCTCTGCTGATGTTTTGGGATCCTCAATGTGCCATGAACCCTTCTTGACTCTGCTGTTGAGCAGCTTTTACTCATTTTAAGTATAACAAATTGGGTTAAGCATAGCTCTTGTTGTCTTCTATATTCCTATGTAATTTCTAGTCAGAGATTAAGAAAAAGAAGCCACAGCATTAACAAAAGTGGAAAAATGACAGATCTTTTCAAGGTAGCTTTCAGGAATTAAATCATCTGTGTTTACAATATACATTGTTTTGATGTATCTGTCCATCACAAAATGTTTCAAAACTTGAAATTCACTTCTGAGGACAATTGGAAAAAATTAGAAAGAAAATGGAAAAAAGGAATCATTAAGAGTTCAGGCTTGATGAGGCTCTGAGCAACCCGATCTGGTAACAATGTCCCTGCTTACTGCAGGGGGTTGGATTAGATGACCTCTAAAAGTCCCTTCCAACCTAACACATTCTATAATTCTGTTCTATGAGTTGGAACCTCATGAAGTCAATGTTGTGAAATTCAACAAGGAATGTGGAGTCCTACACTTGGGGAGGAACAACCCCATGCTGGGGGGCTATCCAGGTGGGAAGCTGCTTAGCAGAAAAGGACTTTGGAGTTCTGGGGGACACCAACTTGACCATGAGTTAGCAATGTGCCCTTGCTACAACAAAGGACAATGGTATCTTGGACTGCATTAGGAAGAATGTTGCCAGCAGGTCAGATCAAGGGAGATGAGCCTTCCCCGCAGCTCTATCAAGGGTGCATTTGGAGTCCTGTGTCCAGTTCTGAGTTTGTCTATAAAAGAGAGATAGGGACATACTGGAGAGAGTTCAGTAATGGGCGACAGAGATGGTGAAGGGACTGAAGCACCTCACATATGAGGAAAAGCTGAGAGCGCTGGGACTGTTCAGCCTGGAAAAGAGAAGGCTCAGGGGGGATCTTATCTGTGTACATATCTGCACCTTGTTGTGGTTTTGCCCCAGCTGCCAACTGAGCATCATGCAGTTCCTTCCTCACTTCCCCCCTTTGTCGTTGGGAAGAAAAGGCAAAGGCAAACCTCATGGGTTGTGACAAGGACAGGGAAATAACAATAACAGGACTTTATAGCAAAATATACAAAACTGGTGATACACAATGCAGTTTCTCACAACACAATTCAGGATGTACAACTCAGGGCTGTCCTGAAGCCAGACCATCCCCCAAATTGCGGGTCCTGGAGCTGTGCACTCCTCCTCCCCCACCACCCACCTTTTATGCTGATCATGATGTCATGATATGGAATACCCCCTCTGGTTAGTTTGGGTCGCCTGTCCTGGCTGAGTCCTCTCACAGCTTCCTGGGTGCCCCCCACCTTCTCATTAGCAGCAAAGAATGAAAAGTTTAAAAGTCCTTTATACTGCTTGACAACAACTAAAAACATCCATGTATTATCAACATTGCTCTCCTCCTAGACAGCAAACACAGAACTACACCAGCTACTAGAAGGAAAATCCTAGCTGAACCCAGGACACACCTGAAGGGAGTGTGCAAAGAAGATGAATCCATACTCTTCTTGGTGCCCAGTGAATCACAGAATCACAAGGTTGGAAAAGACCTTTAAGATCATCAAGTCCAACCATTCCTGTCCTAAGCTAAACCATATCCCTAAGTACCTGATCTACCCTTTTTTTAAGCACATCCAGGGAAGGTGACTCAAGCCCCTCCCTGGGCAGCCTGTTCCAGGCCCTGACGACTCTTTCAATTAAAAAAAATGTTTCTAACATCTAATCTGACCCTGCCCTGGCACAGCTTTGTGCCATTTCCCCTTGTCTTATCTCCTGTTACTCAGCTAAAGAGACCATTGCCCACCTCTCTACAACCTCCCTTCAGGTAGTTGTAGGTGGTGATAAGGTCTCGTCTCAGCCTCCTCTTCTCCAGATGAATGACAGGCACTGGGGCAATGGGCACAACTGAAACACAGAAGGCTCCTTGTGAACATCAGGAGACACTTTTCTACTATGAAGATGACTGGCATAGGTTGCTCAAAGTGTTTGTAGAGTCTCTATTCTTGGAGATACTCAAAAGTCATTTGGACATGGTCTTAGCAACTGTTTCTAGGTGGCCCTGCTTGAGCAGGGGAGTAGTATTAGATGAACTCCACAGGTCCCTTTCAGCCACCACTGTTACGTGATTCTGTAGGAAAAGTACTGAGGGTTGGTTATGCCAGATACCATTGGATGATGTTTCATGCAGATACAAGATGGTGATGGAGGTATTGTGGCCAGTGAATTGGCAATAATGGGTATACTTTCAGAAAAATTATGTTAAATGTGAGGATACCATGTAATTTACATAAGGAGTAGTCTTCCAAGACCTGATAGTAGAACTTGCCCTCTCAAATGTTGACACTTCACAAAGTTGTCCCAGAAACAGGTTGTAGGAATAATTTCTTTCATCTCTAATTTTGGTTATTTTTTATTTCCATCTTCATCCCTAGTCTCTCATCAGCCCCCCACTTATTTCCGTGGTCCCACTGTTGACCCCTTCTAAATGCAGTGAAGAATGATACTGCCTGAGAGAGGAGAGGGAAACCTTACCTCCTCTTAACTTACTGAGCTGTCCTGGTGCCAGGGCAGCAGGGTGATATTAACGCACGGAAGTGACTGCTGCGTCCAAGCACAGCCTGAACAGGAGGGGGGAAGGAGTCTCTGGTTACATGCTCCCTCTCTGTCTTTCCCTCACCAGTAACCTTCTCTCTCAGGGTGCTCTGCGGGATTTTTAGCTGAAGCCCTGCCGCTGTTTCACTCCATGATTTTGCCGTGGAGAGCAGACAGGAAGACATTGCCCTGAACAACCCCTGCTCCACAGGACACTGTCTCTGGTGATATGACTGGGGATGCCTCTCCAACAAAAGCGTTCCGATACCAACAAACTCTGGTGAGTACCTTACCTGCAGGAGGACAGAATGTTTCCTACACAACAGCTGTTTTCTTCTCTGCTTAAGGGGTGGACGCTTTCTTAGCCTACAAATATCCTTCTCTGTTTGTATTACAAAGAATCTGTGAGAGTTCTGCCTGAGCACATGCCCTAGTAATGTCTTCCTCCAAGAGAGAATGAGACCAAATTGTCCTTTTCGCAGTATGAAAGTGGGAATCATTCCTAATCCACGAGTGAAAAATTTACATCACTGAATTCACCAGACAAGGAAAAAACATGCTGGAGAGACTCTGGGCTGAGTCTGTAGGGATGCTTAGTCTGCAGAGCTGTGTAGAAACGCAACTGCTGGTTGTGAGTGGGTTTCATTTTTCCAGACAGCCACAAGTAAGGTACTGAAACCTTTCTCTACTCTTTGCATCCAGAATACGTAGTTAGGATTGTGCCATGCTGGGTGTTAACGGGTGCAGTGAAAGCACAGAGCATGTTGCTCTGTGACATCTGTTGGGCACGTCTCAAGTGGGGTCTTGCACTGCATTGTATTATAGGTATTTGGATGCAGGCTGTTGGCCACTTTCTAAGTACTTTAAGAGATTACTGTCAACTAGACCTGATTTATTGCATCTCATGTGTGCTCACACCTCTCTGGACAAACTGAGATACCAGTTTGTACTGTATCTAAAAGGCCACTTCCCTTGGTAATTGAAGTGAGATTTGGCATCCTACAATCCAGATTGCCTAGGGATCACCATCAATGGAAACCCAGTCTCTAGAAATTAATCATAACCTGTTTGCAAAGTTTTGGTAGCAGCATTAGGAGACAAGTAAGACTATGTTGGGTCTGAGGAAAACATGAATTCTCATTGTCTTTGAGCTACTGCACAGAAAAATTAAGAGACTGCTTATAGAAGCTAGAACATCTGGTTTACTAAGGGGAATGAATGTATGGTTGCCTTTGGGAACAGAAAGCTGAGGTGAAGACTAGAAGAGTAGCTTTTGATCCAACATTTTGTGCTGCTAAGCCCTGCTCTTGTGTATGATGTAGTGCTTTTCAGATGAATGAAGAAATGTATGATCTTTAGTGTGGCCACATAGCCCTGAAAGTTTTATTTCAAATCCAGGCTTATATAATGAATGTAAATTTCTTAGTGCTCCACATAAGCACATCACATGCATGCACTCTGAGCTCAACATTTATCACTTGTCAAGTATTAAAACTGCTGGAGGAACCAATCATTATCATTTAAAGGCTGGATTATGAAATACTTCATTTTTGTTGGCCTGACTTTCTGTAGTCCAGTAGAAGGAAGTACCATCCTCAGTGTCAGTATCGAGTAGCACCAACACTAGAGCCCTGAAATGGCCGAATGTACGATATGATAGGCTTGCAGTGGCCTGTTTGCATGGTATACAAGTATGGAAGGTTTGTGGAGGGAGAGCAAGAGTTGGGTTCTGAGATCACAAAATCAAAACAAGTTAGTTTCTGAATTGATCAAATTGCATGAGGTATTGAACCTGTAAGCAAATACTACAAAATGGAACAAACCCAGTGGTAAAACAGCATGAGACAGCAAAAGATGCAGAAATAGGAAGTATTCTATTTGAAGAAAAACGTCTATTCCTTTTGTAACTGTAGCAAACTCCTGAATCTCTAGAATGTTCAGGTTTAGATTCTTTAAAACTAGACTAAGAGTATTTAGACTAGTGTCAGTTTTCTTGAATGTCTGTAGGAAGACACAACTTGTGCTATATTTTTTGCGTTCAAAGGGCATAATCTATATAACTTGAGCTAGGGCAAGATGTCTTTGAAAAAACATTTTTACATTACTATTTAGGAGAGAAAGCAAGACAATGTACTGCATGATCTTCATTTATTCATAAATTTATCCCATATATTTGCCACTGAGAGTTTTCTATTTCTGGACATGACAGGATTGTGTAATATATGGTAGCTGTTTGATTTCCGAAGTCTCTAAATGTCTGCATGGAAAAACTCAAAATACTTAGTTCTTTAATTGAGTTCTAGTCACCCACATCCCAGATAAGCTTTATGCTAAGGAGGCAACTATGCTACAACCTATATCATTAAAAAGGTGGCTATAAAATTAGGAATCCTTTGATAATTACCATATCCTTGAATCCTTGGGGATCACAGAGTAGCAGCTAGTTACTGAGCTAGTTGCTGGATCTAATCCACATGTCAGTGCTGAGTAGATGCTAAATCACTAACCTTGGTGAAGGATTAATTATTTCTTCAAACATAAAACATGAGAAATTAGATAGAAAGTGAACAAGGGACTGTAATTCAGATGTAGGTGTGTCAAGTGGATTCCAGACACTTTTGGGGCTTGAGTGTCTTAGCAACCTTAAAATGCTACCTCTGTGAGCATGGTCCTATCAAGTATCATCATTACCACTACCCACCACCATGTAGTTGGTCATGTTAGTTCTTTCTTGTTTAGTGAACGAACAGTAGCAGAGAGAACTTCCAAACTAATGCTGCATACATCAGTTTTCATACATAAAGCAGTCACTGCTCTCGGAGCATGCTGCTCTGTAGTAAAAAAAGATTATCACCTGGCTTCAAAGACTGTAGGAATGACTGCTGTTTTCCTTTGATTTAGAAAACCTATCACAGTGTCACAATCCAAAACCTAAGTCACTTGTGAAGCCCTTATACCTTGGAATAAGGAGACATGGCAAACAACCATCAGGGTCACAAATCACCTGTGCTGATGAGTCAGCTGGCCATTTCTTGTCCCTCAGTGCCTTCTGTGATTAAAGCATCTCTACTTCTTTATATAACATGGCCGCTTTACTTTTTTCTCCTCCTGGCTCAGTCTTTTGCCATTTCTCTCCCATATTCTCTTTTAGCCATTCCTCTCCCAGATCTTCATTGCCTGACACTTACTCTTTTACCGGTCTCTTGTTATCCTCACATACCTTTTCCTCACTCTTGTCTTTTGCTGTGTCTCCAAGGTTTGTTTCTCTGCTGTTCCTGCTCTCTGTATATATGAAGCCAAGTGTTAGGTTTCACAGCTGTGTTTTTCTCTGTGCCTTCCTCACATCACTGCCATTGGATTCTGTTCTAAAAATAACCCATATGACCCTTTCCCTGTACTGTCCCAAGGGAGTGGCGACAGCCCCCCTCTCGTCTTTTTCTTTTTGAAGATGCTGTCAATCATATAGAAAGTAATGTTAGAAGATAGAAGAGACCTGGAAAACTGAGGTCATGAGAAAGAGAATTGTTTTTCAGATTTCTATTGCTTATTCCAAAGCTGGAGAGGGCAAAAAATGCAGATGAATATAGAGCCAAGCTCTACAGGGCAAGATATAAGCTGCCGACAATGACAATAGGAAAGAAAGTTCTTCTGTTTCTTGCTATCTGATTAAAGGTGCAGGCATTTAGGACCATCACCTAGTGCTATTAGGGAACAATTTTTAGCTTTTCACATTCAGCCCTTGGAGAGGAGAGTGTCACCTTTTGTATACTGGCAGTATTTGTTGGCTCACAAACTGTCCTCTGCTGAAACTGAGACAAAAAGGTCTATTGCTCATCTTTCCATTAGTATAACTGGAATTTAATGTCTACAGAAGCTAAAGGCTTCCTGTGCACTTAACCAACTTCCCCATATCTACTGACTAAGTTCTATAGGTGTATTTGAAGATCTGTGTTCATTTCTATCCCCAATTCCCATTAGTGGGATAACAGAAATAATGCCTTTGCCTTGTCAGAAAATCACTGCAGAAATCAGTGATAAGGGTCTTGACCTGGCTGCATGGGGCAGATGCCTGGGGAGCTGAAAGGCATTCCTCTGCAATGTACACATAGTAGTGCTTCTCTCCTGTAACCATCAGCCCCGCACAGGGCAAACAGACCTCTTGTTTGTGTGCTGTGGGATTGTGCCTGGACCTTTGCTACCTGAAGGATGGGTGAGTTTCAGAATCATGGTGAGTAATACTGTTTTTCCTGTGCTACTTAGCATGCCAGGAGGAAGGCTGAGGAAAATAAAAATGAGAACAGACCTGCTAACAGCTACATTTTTCTTACAGCATCACGGATTTTATTTAAAAGTTTTTAATCAGGTGGAATACACATGGCATTCATTGATTTTGGATTAGGAGCAGGTTAAAGAGTGGTTTGAGTATAGATTTACTTCTCCAGAGTGCCAAATCCTAGAGACAAATCACATTCATAGCTGTCCGGTTCACTCTTCTTGCAACTAATTTATTTAAGAACTTCTTCTACAAACATGAAGTAGTGCTCTATCCATCACTGTATGGAGAGATGGTCAGAGGTGCCCTACCTGTTTAAAACATGGGGATACGAAATTTTAATTGTCCTGGTTCTGGCCAGGCCAGAGTCAGCCTGCCCAAGCAGTCAGCACCAGTGAGCTGAAGTTAGCTCCACTGTAAGACCTAGCAGCTTCTTGAAGAAATTACCTGATTTCCAGTTTGTATTGTTAGCAGGACTGATCTTCATAGTTCTATTAACAATCTAAGCTTGCCTGTCAGTATTTTGTTTTGGTTTCTATTGAAGAAAAAAAAAAGGAGTTACAGAAAGATTTAGATGAGAAGGGACCCCTGGCAATATCCAGTCCAGCCCTCTGCTTAGGCATGAATTTCCTTTGTTGCAAGTCATGGCTGTTGCCTCTTCTGCTTTCCCTGGGCCTCTCTGAGAAGAGCCTAGTCTTGTCTACACCCTCTCTCTAGGTAGTGGCAGACAGCAAATAGATGGCCCTCAGCCTCATCTTCTCTGGGGTGAATAAACCCACTTCCTTCAGCCTCTCCAGTAACAACCCAAGCAAGACTTCCTGAGGGGACATCCACAACTGCCCATCAGTGCTGTTTGTTACTGACCTAAGTGCTTTTCCCATGGATATATTTTGATTTAACAGTAACACATGCAGCAGAAATGGCACCAAAGACCTTGTCTGTTGCCCAATGCTGGAGCAGTTGCAGCCTCTCAGGTCCAGGTTGCCAGCAGGATGCCTAGCCCACATGGTCCTGGAAGAGTGCTGAAAGAGACCTTTTCTGCTACTTGTAGAAAAGCATTCATCCCTTATTTCTTTGAAACCTAATAGCTGCATGCTATAAGCTTTTTTATGTGGATAAAGAAAGTGCATCGTTGTTTTGACAGATGAAACTTCCATACTAATTTGGCAGTAAAGCACATCAAATTATTTCAGATAAGTTTAAGATGGGGAGGAGGTAGATGGAAAGACTATGTACTAGCATTCTTGATATTTAGATGTGTTAGACCTGTTGCTAGTAAAATTGTCAGCAACAGTAGTAGAGGAGCAACTGGAATACAGAGGTTACTGTCCCAAGCTATACAGCAGGTGGCACACAAAGTACAGTATATGAGAAATTATGCTTTAATACAGAAATGTACAGCAAATACAAGTCCTCAAGGTGAACTCAGCTACTGTTGTGAAACTTCTCAAAATCACAGCAACTAACCTGGACAATCTGGAGAGAAGCTGGCAGTACACACTACATAAAAATAATTTGTTTTGTCGATGCATGCTTTGGTGAAGTAGCAGGAAGTTGCTGCTGAAGTTGCTGCTGTTAGTCTTGATAGAACAGCTTCCACATACCTGTATGATACAATGATAACTCTGTTAACTCCTCTTGTTAACTCAGAGGGAGGACAGATACAGGCTATTAAAGTTGGAGATTATCTTATCTGAACCTGCTTATTTAAAGTATTTTCATTTGCTACTAAGTGACTTAAAACTACTTGGGAAACCAGATTTCATTGCTGTTTATCTGCATGTGAAAACATACTATGCTTTTCTATTTGATAATGGTACAAATCTCCACACTGACCACAGGGGTAGCAAAGAAAGCTGACAAAGTATTTCACTGGTAAAAAAGAAATGCCTGCTGCTTTTTCAGCTACAGAACAATAACTATCCATATTTTAGTATGTAATCAGCCTAAATATAGACCACAGTCCTGCAAAGAGACCTAAGGATTAAATGAGGCTTTTGTCAGGTAACTGAAAGAGTCTCATGTTCACAAACCCTGGAAGCAATCTGCTGAAGCAGCACCACAGCAGGACACAAGCAATCTTCAAGGATTTTTTACTCAGTACTTTTAGTTGTTTCTACTTCCAATACAACCCTTTTTTAATAGTGTAGGCTTCTCTGTCCTCTCCACTCTCACAAATCAACGTATTCAGGTTTTTAATAAATAGGTCTTGCCTAAAGAGAATGAACAGTCATCAGCTGGTGACATTTTCCTACTGAATGTGGAAGACTGCAGGACTAACATACACTGTTATGGAATCAGTTATCAGCTGACCAGTTATACTTTTCAGATTGAAGTTTTACAGTATCATATAAAATGATTTAATGACAGGTAGCTGTGGAAAAGGACAGGCTTATTTTCTTCCTCCTGTTTTTGGACATGCTTTCCTACTGCCCATGTCATGATGGATCTAATGCCTATGACTGCAATGTTAAATTATCTAAGGTCATTGATTGAACAGAAAGCTGACCCGTGAAAACAATCAACCCAGCTTGGTCACCTCTCAGTCACATGATTGCTCAAACCCCATGAAAGTAAAAGAAAATGTTTTGGTAATACAACCTCATGCTGTGGACTGTTGTAAAGTGTGACCTTGTTCAGAAGGGACACGCCAGCTGCAAGAATCAGGAATTTGATGCTGAGCATTAAGAAAGTTATCAGCAAAACTTCAGACTGAAGATTTAAGAGAACAGGTACAACAGCATATTTTCTTGAGGTTGTTTCTATGAGGGATAGTAAAGTTATGAAAATTCTGTATCCTGAAGCGCAGGGCAGATCAGTCTGTGAACAATGAAATTAGACATAGAAAACAAATATGTCTCAATTTAAAGAGTACCAAAACCAAGAAACAGTGTATTGGTATACCTACTTCTATGCAAATGCTAGAATTATGAAAAATAACATGTAGGACCAGTCTATTGTCCTAACAGGAGATATAACAGGCATGTTAAAAATTTTGTGGCAGACAATCAATGGGAAATTGTAATGCCAGACTAGAAAATATGTAGAAAGATAAGGTAAGCCATACTAGTGATAAGTTAGTACTATATGCTGATGAGAACCTGGATCAAACTAATACATCAAATATATTAAATTTGCAGATGTAAACAGGAAGTGGATAGTGTTGGATCTGCATCACCACCTTGTAAACCTAGATTGCAGTATGTCAATTGAGATCAGAGAGTCAGATAGGGCAGAAACTACATTAGTAATAATGACCCTGATATAAGCTGGGCAAAAGTCACATTAGGATATGAAGTAGAAGCAGTTAGTGACCGTGAAGTAATCAGGTAGAAAGTGCACAAAAAGTTGTGACTAGGTACTGCGCTAAAAAATTCAACTACTTAGTTGAAACCACTACACTGTGGTTAGAAGGTGTAGAAGAGAATACCCCACCCCTACAGAGACCTTTCCTCCATCCCATGGGGTTTAATGATAGGATTTTGAGCTGTTTCCCATCAAGGGAGAGAGAAGGGTGCACTGGTCTGGGCTGAGGACCCTTACTTAGCAGGAGAGGTACAGAAATGTCCCAGTCTACAGGGTTATAATTGTCACCAATGTGGCAAAACTCAGTATGAAATTGTATAGACAGATATATCTATGTAGTTCTGCCACAAAGTACAGTTAGATTGGCAAGGTGAAGGTCTCCTGCAGGAATGCAATGGAGAACCTTCCTGTCCAAAGCAAGGAGAGAGAAGGGGGTGAGAAACTACCTGGCCAGCAGTGGTGGTACCAGCAGTGCTGTAAACCACAAAGTTCTGCAGCCAAAGCTGTGGTCTCCATGGTAAAGGGAAGCACTCTGTCCCCTGGGTCCCCTTCCCTCCTTGGATAGGGCTAACACTGACAAAGATGAGGTTGCAATCTGACATGACAACGGTCAGCTGAGTTTTTTTCTCAGAACAATGAGTCTTTAGCAGGTGGCACAGCCTGTCCTTTGGCATGATGGGTCGGGGGGGGCCTGCAGACTTGTGTGAGCCCACAGTCCTTGTAGTGACCAGAAGGCTGTAGACTAGGACATTTCTGTACCTCTCCTGCTAAGTAAGGGTCCTCAGCCCAGCCTAATCCAGCCAATGCACCTGGCAGAGAGCAACAACTCCCCCTGACACAAGAACGAGCCACAAAGGGAGTAGGATTTGAACAATTTCACAAGGACCATGTCTGCTTATTTTTGTTTTCTGACTGATCCCTATCAAAATATGTTATAGACACATTACTACTTGTGGAATGGAATATGATTTTGATACGAGATAGGCAAAGATTGAATTGCATCCCAGACCAAGGGCACTGCCTGAACAAGATACCACAACTATTCTGTGATTTCTGACTCTGAACACTAAGAAATGCACATAAGCAAGACTGTGAATAATGTTATTAAACATACAAACAAGACATCCAAAAATCAGTAATTTCTTATAAACAATATGAGTTAGGAGCTTCTAGAACTTACTTGAGTTCTGAAGTTAAATCGAATTTAGAATTGTTTCCATCTTCTGCACCTTTTTGATTGGCCTATTATCCCCCCACTATTCATGACTGGTCAGTAGCCTCTGATACCAATCTACATTGCCTCCCTGGATTCCTGTTCCAGGTTTAACATCTGTAGATGACATGGATATTAAAAGCCGGCCCTGGTACACAATACTGTTTGTGGGGCACTTTCCTGTGCAGACTTATCTTGTCCTGGGCTTGAAATACCAGGCTACTTGTAATTTTGGCATATGGAGATTATTTTTCCCTCATGGAATGAGGTACATTTTGCACCTTTTTTACCTTGTGACAGTCAAAACTGTCCCTTGCTGGTAAGTATACAGCAGCTTTAGTTTAATGAGTTCCACAGAGAAAAGACTTTCTGCAGCCTTCAACCTTGAAGCACTTGCTTGAAAGTACCTGCTTCTCCCAACAATTCAAACCAGGAAGCTAATAAAAAAGTGAGGGAGTCTAGTGAATGTCATGCTGATGCTTGCTGTCATCACAGGTAGAAGAAAGGTATGAATTATCTGTCATGCACTGCCTACTGTCTCTCAAGTATGGTTTTAACTGGCAACAAAAATACAGGTGTCCTGGTTTCAGCTAGGAAAGTTAATTTTCACACGGAGCCAGCACAGGTGAACTGAGCTGTCCAAGAGTGTTTTCCATATCTTATCAGGTCACAATCCCCATATAACAGGGGTAGTCAGGGAGAGGTGGGTTCACAAAACTTTGAACAAGTGTTCAGTTGGTTGTGGGGTTGGTAAAGTGCTTTGTGTGATCACTGTTTTTGTATTCTGTCCTACGTCCTGTTACTATTGTTGCTCCCCTCCAGCTGTGCTGTCTTGGCAAACTGTCCTTATCCCAACCCCAGGGTTTTCCTTTGCCTTTCTCCACTGTGTCCCACTGCAAGAGGAGTGTGCAAGCAGTGCGTGGTGCTTAGCTGCTGGCTGGGGCTGAACCTTTTTGGTGCCCATTGTGGGGCACAAAGGGTTGGGGTAGCTGTAGATCTGACTTGATCGTGTGTGTGATAAGTATTTATCATGTTATTTAAATAGGAGCTGGTCACAGTGATGTTTTGTTTGGTCAGGTGACTGTGGTATGTAAACCCACCTTTGCTCTATGCAATCCCTGTCTTGATTATCACCTCAGGGAGGGGGGGGTCTGGATTCTCATTTTGTTGTTCTGTGTGCTATTGACTTATCATCAGTGTTCAAGAGCCTAAGCTGATATTTGTATGTGACATTTCTGTCTTGCCCATATCTTGGACAACTTCTCTCAGCATTGTTTAAAAATAGCACACAATCAATAGGGAAGATGGGGGGGGGGGCTCGGCGGGTAGACAGGCAGACACGATTTTGCGGGGGCGGGAATATATGTGCATATTTTCTCCTACTCCGTTACTCCTCTTTTCCCTTCAGGCTTGTTACAACAGCTTTTGAGAACTTTTATTATCCTGGGATGTTCAGGCTAGTATGTTCTTATTACTCAGTCTCCTGGATGTTTTTCAAGTCTTGTTTAGGGTTACAAAAAATGTTTTATGAATATCACCCAGAGATCTTCCCTGGGGCTGAATAGTCAGGGATGGCATGGCATGTGGGAGAGTATGGGCAGGTACCTAGAGTCCTCACCCCTGATGGTTTGCAGCTTCATCCTCGAACAACTTCAGGACCCTGAAAAAGTGGTAGAATATTTGAAAGGGAGATATTGTAGCTGTCCCATAGAAACACAAGCTTTCCTGTGTTAAGGGTTTCTGGCAAATGCATATCCCAAGCTATAGTCTCATTGTAAGCCCTCGTTACCTTGTAACCTGAAAGAAGAACAATTTCCAATAGGGCCCTGAGCAGCAACACAAGCTTTTGAACAATTTAAGCAGGAAGTCATCCACATAGTAGCCCTTGGGCCAGTCTAGACAGGATCAGATGTAAAAATGTGCTCTACATCTCAGCCAGAGAGAATGGCCTTACCTGGAGTTGCTGGCAAAAAGCACCAGGGGAGACTTGAGGTTTGATGTCTGGGGTTTTGGAGTTAGGGATGCAGAGGATCTGAGGCCTGTTATACTCCAACAGAAAAGGAAATATTGGTGGCATATGAAGGGATTCAAGCCACTTTAGAAGTGATTGGAACTGAAGTCCAGCTCCTCTTGGCCCCCTGACTGCCAGTGCTGGGGTGGGTGTTCAAAGGGAGGGTCCCTTCTACACATCATGCAACTGATGCTACATGGAGTAAGACCACACAGTGGGCTTGAATGGGAAACCTTAATTGCCCAGGAATTCTGGAAGTGATCATGGACTGGCCAGAAGGCAAAGATTTTAGAATATCACCAGAGGAGAAGGTGATACAACCTGATGAGGCCTCACTGTATAATGAACTGCCAGAAAATGGGAAAAAATATCCCCTGTTCTCTGATGGGTCCTGTCACATTGTAGTGAAATATCAGAGGTGGAATGATGTTGTATGGAGGTGAATCCATCCTGTTTTCAGAGGTAAAAGTCATCCAGCTGGCTTAAACATTGCCAAACGAGAAAAAATGGCTGAGATTGTACCTCAGTCATTGACTGACTCCTGGATGGTGGCCAATGCCCTGTGGGGGTCATTGCAGCAGTGGAAACAAAGCAACTGGCAGTGCAGAGTCAAATCCATCTGGGCTGCTCCATTGTAGCAAGATATTGCTGCCCAGCTGGAGAACCTAATTGTAAACGTACAACACATAGAGATGTCCATGTACCCAAGAGTTGTGCCACTGAAGGACATCAAAACTACCAGCAGGTCGATCAGGCTACTAAGATTGAAGTGGCCAAAATAGATCTGGATTGGCAACATGAGGGTGAATTAATTGCAGTTCATTTGGCCCATGACACCTCAGGCCATCAAGGGAAAGGTACAACATATAGATGGGCTCATGATTGAGGGGTGGACGTGACCATGTATGCTATATCACAGGGCATCCATGAATATGGATGAAACATGTGCTTCAGTCAAGCAAGCCAAGCGGTCAAAGCCTCTGTGATATTGTGGAAAATGGCTGAAATAGAAATATGAAGAGGCTTGGCAGATCCATTGCATAACTGTCCCACAAACATGCCAAGGCAGGAGGTATGCACTTACAATGGTAGAAGCAACTACTGGCTGGCTAGAAAGTTATCCTGTGCCCCTTGCCACTGCCCAGAACACTGTCCTGGGCCTTGAAAAGCAAGTCCTCTGGCAACATGGCACTCCAGAAAGAAAGGAGTCGGGCAGTAGAACTCAGTTCTGGAAAAATCTCATAGATACCTGGGCCAAAGAGCATGCCATTGAGTGGGTGTATCATGTCCCCTGTCATGCACCAGCCTCTGGGAAAATGGAATGGCACAATGGACTTTTAAAAACCACACTAAGAGCAATGGGTGGTGGACCCTAAAAAACTGAGATACACATTTAACAAAGGGCACCTGGTTATTAACTCCAGGGTGCCTACCTAGCAGCTGGCCCTGACCAATCATACTGTAGAAGGGGATAAACTCATGAAAAACCTGTTGGGGAAGACGGTCTGGCTAAGGGTGTTTTTCCATATCCTGTGGGGTCATGCCTCCCATAAAAGGGGGCTAGTCCGAGAGGGGCAGTTCCCCATGGCTTCTGGATGTTCTGAATGCTCCAGTCTGAATGCAGGCTGAGCATCCAGTCAGTTGTCAGGTCACTGAAGTGCTATGTGTTATCACTGTTTTTGTGTTCTGTCTTAAATCCTGTTGTTGCTTCCTTCTCCCTGTGCTTAGTAAACTGTCCTTACCCAAACTCCACAGATTATCGCCTATTTCTCCACCACATCACACTGCAGGAGGGGTGAACAAGCAGCTGTGTGGTGGTCAGGTGCCTTCTGGGGCTGAACCACAACAACAGATTATGGTGCAGGTGACTTATTAGGGAACATTCATCATTTGGAATCAGAGCTCATCATCTAGATACACAGGTAAAGAGCAATTTCCCAGAGAGCCTGTAGATTCTCTATCTTGGAATAATAACAAATTCACAAGCTTAGAAGCATTGCTACTGTGTTTTGATCACTAGGGATGAATCTGTATTTCTTAGGTGTTAGTCTCTTCTGCTAAAAATGTCCTCAAGCTGATTACTTCAGAGAATGTTTATGATGCAACATTAATCTCCTAAAATACTGAACCCACTTCAAGCAGTTCATTGAGTGTTTTCTTGTTCTTGCTGACTTTTGCTGCTTATGGATGCATAATGCCATTATAAAATGTTTTCTGCCTCTCAGCAATCTAATTTTACTTTTTATATGTTGTATATACCCTGTGCCTATTTTGTTTATTCTCAGCTTATTTTAAGGCAAGAGAATCAGATCTCTACCCCACCAGGAAGACATCTCTTCCTTTGGAAAGCCATTGAGCAAGTGCAAGGAAGAAATTGTTTAATAGAGGCTACAGGGTATTGTAGGGTACAGAGTCACTGAGGTAACTGAGGGTTGCAATTTAAGAAGAGGGGCAGCTGTAGGGGAGGAGCCATCCAAGCTGGGGTGATACGGAAACAATCTCCTAGGCAATGGAGGGTAAGCACAAAATTTTAATAGCTCAGAAGGTCACAGTTAATTGCAACCAAGGTCACAGTGGGTGGAAGAGAGTTTTTTATAAACTATGTATTTATTGCTGTGCTTCATTTCTTACACACTTGAAGTTTTCTTTATTTTGAAAATTCAAATATTTTAATTCTAGTAAGGACTGTTCTGTTTTGAGTTTTGAAGCCTGCTGGTCTTGACCAGAGAGCTCTCTAGGACATCTAATTAGATGTACCTTAAAGTTCTGGTTGAATTAGAATCCATTTATAAAACCTAATTTTGCTATCTTCTCTTTCATCTGATTTTCTGTGTCTTGCTCTTCCTGCTAGGTTTAAGTACTCTTTCTTCTTTTTCTTTTCAAACTGTGACCACACTGTGATGTAAGATAAAACAACCTCAGATTATGAAGTAATTTACCTTAGGTACCACCATCAGCATAGATATGGTTTTGTTCCTTTTGATTTTGGGGTGAATTCACAAAGTGCTCTGTGCAGATTGTCGCAGTTGGTTTTTTTTCTGGAACTGGGACATAACCCTGCCCCATTAAAGCTCATTCGTTTTTTGCCAAGTTGTGGCATATCATAATGCCATATCATGTCATACCACGATGTCATATGATCTGTTCAATTTTCTTCCAAGTTCATCTATTCCAACATCTACTGCAATGGCTTTCATGTCCCCATGTTCCTGTAAGTATTTATCTGCTTTCAACTGCAAGATCTATTTTTTCTACTCTGCCTCTCCTCTGAAAATATAATCTTCCTCCTTGAGTTATCAAAAGCCAGTGATTCTCAAAATCTGCCCCGTTTCTGTCAATTTTGCTCTGTTCAGTCCTCTGCCCTCTGTGTTTCTCTCTTACAGCCTCTGTTACTGTTAATTAGTCCTGCTTTTGTCATTTTTGCCGCTTTCTTCAAAACTCCCTTTTGCTTCCCTCTTCCCCCCCTTCACCTTTGTCTCATAGCCTGTCTTCTACATTATCTCTTTAACAGCCTTATGGGTTTCTTGGACTGAGTTACCTTAAGCACAGGATTTTTAATTTATTTTTTTTATTCTTAAGTGGCTGTTTTTCTATTCTGCATTCATGGTTCTAAGTAGCAATAAATCTGCCTCCACAAGTTCATCTCTTTTCAGTCTGGGGTGGTAGAGGGCTCTGCATCGCCATTTACTATAATGTCTGCGTATGCAGTACTGTCTCAGTCTTGGTCAGCGGCAGGTCTGTCCTGGAGGCAGTTAGTATTGGCTCTGCTGGACCTAGGGGAAGCTTCTAGCAGCTTGTTGCAGAAGCCACCCATGAATCCCCCACCTCTGAACCTAGCCATGCAAAACCACAACATGAGCAAAAGAGAAAATATATTAAAGCAGAACTGTGTCAACAAATGTGATTGGGGAGATTTGGCAGCAGTTACTACACAGCAGTACTGCAGAAAGGCAGATACTTTTAGGACATGATGAGTATTCTATGCTTTTGGGATTCTGCTGATCTAAAACCATGGATAAAACAATAGGTAGAGTTAGAACAATACCCTTTATTAGGTCTGCTGTCCCAGCTGGAAAAAGTGGACAAGTTGCTGAGTTTACAAGTTCTTCTCTGAGCCTGAAATAGAAGCAGCAGATCTTCAAGCAAATAGAAGTTGAGAGTAGATGCTTTGACTTTAACTAGATTACTAGCAGTGAGGCTGTCATAAGAGAGTATTGGTACCTTATGTAATAGAGGATGTTAATAGTGCTCAGAGAATTGATGAAATTCTTTCCTCCTAGGAGACAGAGGAAGAGGGTGTGGAAGGGTTTATAAGCTGTGGAACATGAAAAGATTAGTTTTCAGGGCACAGGAAGTAATGTGCCATAAATCCAGTATCTCTACAGGTGGCGTATATTTTGTCATGGACTGGAATGGTGAATTTCAATTCTCAGTCTTTTCTTTGGTAGACAGTATCTGGGTACAGAGGTAAGAGGTAGCGAGATTGTTTGATGAGAAGTGCTCTCAGAGTGGGAATTAGATAAATGCTAGGTCATTAGCTGCAGATCATAGAATTATAGAATGTGTTAGGTTGGAAGTGACCTCTAAAAGTCATCTAGTCCACACCCCTGCAGTAAGCAGGCACATCTTTACTAGATCAGGTTGCTCAGAAACCCGTCAGGCCTGATGGGGGCTCCACTACCTCTCTGGGCAGTCTGTTCCAGTGCTCCATTGCCCTCATATTAAAGAACTTTTTCCTAATATCCATTCAAATCTCCCCTTTCCAGTTGTGGTGGTTTGACACTGGCTGGAGGTCAGATGCTCACCAAAGTCACTATATCACTCCCCTTTTCAGCTGGACAGGGAGAAAATATATATTGAGAGGCTTAGGAGTTGAGGTAAGGGCAGGGGGAGATCATTCAGCAATTAGTGTCACAGGCAAAACAGACTTAACATGGACTAAAAAGAAAAAAAATATCAAATTTATTAGATTTATTAGATAAAGAGAGCTTCCAGCTCCTCCTGTTTATTGCCCATGCTACATACATTAGTATAGATGCACTTCAGTTGGGCTAATGGCCCTGGCACTTTTTTGCAGGGAGAAGGCTTATGTCCTACCTGGCCATTCTCAGGAGCTTGCATGGTTACTAACTCATCAGTAACCTTTGCTTTTTTTCCATTGTATGGACCTCCATCCCCAACCTCCACTGAGATAGCAGTCTGATGAATCTCACTAGTGCACCATCCCACAAAAGTCAGCACTTCCCTGACAGGTTTATCTCTAGGAAATATAGTTTCATCCCCTTCCCCCTTCAAATCTAGTTTAAAGCTCTTTCTATGAGCCCTTCTAACTTTTGTTCCAGGATCTTTTTTCCCCTATGAGATAGGCATGCCCCATCAGTTGCCAGCAGACATGGTGATGTGTAAATCAACCCGTCTTTAATCAAAGAACCCAAAGTGCTGACTATGGCACCAGTCTTGGAGCCAGGCATTTATCTGTTGACTCTTCCTGTGCACCCTTTCATAATTCCTTGCAACTGGTGATATAGAGAACACTACCCAATCCTTAATGAGCCATCCCAAGGCCTTGAAGTCCTTCTTTGTTAACCTCAAACTACTTGATGTAATTTCATCACTGCCCACCTGAAAGATCCTTAATGGGTAACAATCTGAGGGTTTAACTAGGGTAGGGAGATTTTCCCATACATCCTTAACCCTCAATCCAGGGAGGCAGCAGACTTCCCTGTGGGAATAGGTGGCTGAGGGGCTGGTGCCACCGTAGGAACTTGGGGTTTTTCAATCACGGGGTGGTTTACTCAGCACCTGGCCTGATAGCAGCAGACGGGTGCCATCAGGCTCCAAGAGGGAAAAGAATCCTTGCTCAAGAGCTGGCAGGCCTCATTGACAGGGCTTTAAACTAGTTAGGGAGGGGGGAGGGGATATAGTGAGTAGGGTAGAGCTAGGGTAGAGCAAGTAGCCTCTAGCTTTATACTAGATGAAGAGGGTGAAATTCAACGAGATAGAGAAGGGCTTGAGTATGCTGAAATTCTACGAGATTGTAGGGAAATACCTCTAAAGTGTCCCATAGGAATTTCTGGGGACTCCTCAGAGGAGGTAGTATTGCTGACCCCCCCTTCCAGAACCTTCTCATGTCCCTCTAGGAAGCAGTGGAGGAAAACTTCAGATTCCTCCCAGAGGTTTGAGGGAGGGCTCCTCAAAAAAGGTGGTGAGTCAGAAAGCCCAGCTGAAGTGTCTTTACACCAACGCACGCAGCATGGGTAATAAGCAGGAGAAATTGGAAACCATGATGTCACTGGAAAATTGTGATCTAGTTGCAATCACAGAAACATGGTGGGATGATTCCCACAGTTGGAATACCCCTGTAGAAGGGTATCACCTTTTTAGAAGGGATAGGCTAGGTAGGAAGGGTGGGGGAGTTGCCCTCTATGTTAAAAAGTGGATAGACTGTGAGGAGTTTGCTCTGAGAAGTGGTCATGAACATGTTGAGAGCTTGTGGGTCAGAATTAGGGATGGGACTAATAAAGAACAGCTGGTGACAGGGGTCTACTACAGGTCACCTGATCAAAGAGAGACTGTTGATGAGGCCTTCCTCCTCATCAGGAGGCATCGCGGTCGCAGGCACTCATCCTGATGGGAGCTGCAAGAGATCCAGGAGACTCCTGGAGTCTATAGATGACAACTTTCTGGTTCAGGTATAGCACAGACCGACCAGAGACGATGCGTTGCGGGACCTGGTGCTCACCAATGTGGGGAGATCATTAAAGGTGTTAAGATTGGAGAAAGCCTGGGCTGCAGCAACCATGCCCTGGTTGAGTTTGATCTCAAGGAATGTGGCCCTGGCAAAGAATGAGATCAGGACCCTGAACTTTAGGAGAGCAAACTTTAGGCTGTTTAAGGAATTGTTGGCCGAGATCTCCTGGGAGGTGGTTCTTAGAGACAGAAATGTTGAGGAAAGTTGACTACTCTTTAAGGATGCCTTTCTGAGAGCTCAAGAGCTCTCTGTCCCTCTGAATAAGAAAGTGGGCAGGAGAGGCAGGAAGCCAGCATGTCTAGGCAAGGACCTGCTGGTCAAACTGAGGGAAAAGACAAGACAAGTACAAGCTCTGGAAACAAGGGTATGTTGCCTGGAAAGAATACAGGGATGCTACTCGGAATTGCAGAGATGGGATCAAGAAAGCCAAGGTGCAGATGGAACTGAACTTAGCAAAGGATGTTAAAAACAAGAAGGGATTTTACAGGTACATTGGCCAGAAGAGACAAGCCAAAGAGAGCGCACCCCCTTTTGTAAATGAGAATGGAGAATTGGCTGCAACTGATGTGGAAAAGGCTGAGGTACTGAATGAGTTCTTTGCCTCAGTCTTCTCTGGCAGCCAGGATTCTCATAATTCTCAAGTCCCAGAACCTTGCATCCCTGGACCTCTAGGTGGGAACCAGGGGAGTAAATCCCCCCCGCCACTGTAAAGGCAGATCAAGTCCGAGACCACCTCATAAGACTGAATGTCTACAAGTCTATGGGGCCAGATGATATGCATCCTAGGGTCCTGAAGGAGCTGCTGGTGTGGTTGCCGAGCCACTCTCCATCATATTCGAAAAGTCGTGGCTGTCAGGAGAGGTCCCCAGGGACTGGAAAAAAGGTCACATCACTCCCATTTATAAGAAAGGGAGCAAGGAAGACCCAGGGAATTATAGGCCAGTGAGACTCACCTCTGTGCCCAGGAAGATCATGCAACAGATCCTCCTGGATGACATGTTGGAGCACATGAGGGATGAGCGCGTGATCTGGGAGAGACAGCACGGCTTCATCAAGGGAAGGTCGTGCCTTACCAGTCTGGTGACCTTCTAAGATGGAGTGACAGCATCGGTAGATAAAGGGAAGGCAAAGATGTCATTTACCTGGACTTGTGCAAGACCTCTGACACAGTCCCCCACCACATCCTTACCTCTAAATTGCAGAGATGTGGATTTGATGGGTGGACCATCCAGAGCTGATCAAATCACTGCCCTCTGGGCAGATCTTCATCTACATCCTCAGTTACCTGCCCCTCAAGTTCTAGTGCCCCATACCTGTTGTATAAGGCCAAGTTGGGGGGGTGGGGGCGGAGCAGGGAGAGGGAGACCGGGAGGGGATTCACCAGTTTCATTAAACAGGGACCTGTCTCCATCCCCCCTCACCTCGTAAGTCTGGTGGCAAGAGGGGAGGCAGTCCTCTGCTTCCTCTGGAGCCTCCATGTGTTGTCTCTTCTTCATGGACTCCACCAGTTTATCTCTGCCTCACATTTCTTGACACTTCTTAGCCTTTCTACCTCCTCCTTCAGCTGTACCACGAGGCTGTGCAGATCATTCATCTGCTCACACCACACACAAGTGTTGTTATTGCTGTCCTCCAGAATGTGTGACAGGCTCAGACATTCCCTACAGCCAGAGGCCTGGCCAGTTGCATCCTTGTGAGCAGCTCCATTTGAGTCTCCTTATTTCTTCTCAAAACAGCTTTTTGCCAAGTGGAGACCATAACCTCTAATGCTACTAATACACAGTGGCTGACACCTACACACTCCTTACCTGCTCAGGACTCCCAGGTGACGCCCTCAAGCTGTTCACTTGGTCAGTGCACACTTGACTTGCACTGGAGCTAGTCTCTTTGGCAAGTGACTGTTGGTGTGTGTACACCTCGTTTAGAAGTCTACACAAGTAACCTGATAGTGTTGTTGCCACTGTTAGCTGTGCCCTGATGGTTGGGAAGGAGCCCTGTTGCCCATGCAAACTGCCTCGAGCAAACCACCGTGCCTCACACCCATTTGCCCGCTTTGTTTCAATCTCCTGTGGTTGCTCCAAACATGCCTCTTGCTGTGCCTGATTGGCTAGGCAAGCATGGGAGAGCCTCCAGGTTTTTGCCAAGGTCCTGGGTGGCTGCACAGGGCACCATGATCTCAGGAACCCCCCTGTACAGCAGGAACTCCCAGGGAGCAACCTCAATTGTTGCTGTTGCCACTGCTGCTCATCGCTGTGCCGACATGCACTGCTGTGTACATAATGATTGTTCAGTTTCACCTGCATAGTTATCAGTCTATCATTTGATGTGCTGGATGAGGTGTGTTACATTATGGAGAGTATGAGTGAGTGCATAGGGATCTTGCGGGTTACCTTCCTCATGAGGATAGTAAAGGTTTCTTGGAGTAGCATCTGGAGATGCTTGGTGTATGCTGGCTTTGGGGTCCTTCATGCTTTTATTGATGAGCTGACTGAGGCTGGGGCAGTTTGGAGGCTGAGGAGCAGTTCTTGGAAAAATACTTTCAGTGCAGGATGATCTTATTTTAGACTATAATTATGCCATTATTTTCTATGGACATTTCACAATCGCATCATAAAAGGCAGTAGATTTTGATTAGCTGGCAGTAGGTTTGATTTTGAGCTGGGGTTTTTTTTGTTTTGGTTTTGTGGGGATTTTTTGGGGGGGAAGATTTTTTTTTTAAATTCTGAAGCAACTTCTCATTCTTGTGCCTCTTGAAAAACAGGAGCTAGAAGAGTGCACCTTTGGTAAAGGTTCCCATTAGTCTTCTCCAGTGGCTGTGAAAAGTGTTCTCCTCCAGTAAATGTTATAGTAGCTGAAGAGCTGGTGGTGTATTACAGCTTTGATGTTTTCTGGGGCTTACCGTGGCTGTTGTTGAAGTTTTCTATATATGATATATACTTATATATGATGTACACTTATATTCTATATTATAGACTATATAGTATATGCTATGCGTCTTTTTTATGTAATCCAGTGACATTGGTCTTCCAAAAGCATCTTAATAGGTTGAGAGCAGTTAATGCGTTTACAATGGAAATCCATGAAGGTATCCAAATGTTTTGCTCTGATTTCCTTGATGCAGGCACTTAGAAACTCATTTTTAATGTTACAAGTTTTATTCTACTGATGGGCCACAGTCGTCCTGATGGAAACATTGCTTGTTGACAGTAAAGTGAGAATGAAACTGATGAGCCTGTATGTTTTGAGGTGGCATTGATACTGCTTTTGTAAATATTCAGAGCTTGCTTGGCCTGCCACTAGGTGTGGGTTGTACAGACTAAAAATATCCATATGGATATTATTGCTAATGGATATCCATACAGATATTGTTAGCAGAAACATTAGAGGAGGTGGGAAGGTGGTTTATAGAGGAAATCAAGTGTGTCTTCCTTTTAGAGACTCTTTGTATCCCACTCCCGAGGAATGAGAAGAAGAAAAATATGCCTCCAGGAGAAATATTTTACAGAGGTTTGCAAAATGAAATGAGATTCCTGTTCTGGACCCAAAAGAAGGGTGTTTTGCCTCTCTCTACCCCACTCTCCCTGTAAATCTCTTATCCTGCAGTGTGAGAAGCTTGGAAACCATTATTCTGGAGGGGTGATAGTGTATAAGAGGAGGAAGAAGGAGTTAATAGCAGCACTTTAGTGACTGTTCAGGGCATGTAAGGATCTTCTTTACTCATATGCAATTTCTGGGAACTTGAACTCACTGCTCTTGATTGATTAATAGCTATCAAAAGGCAGAACACTGACAGTACTGGGAGGTGTCTTTAGACCATGGTGCTAGAAAATGCTTCTCGTTCCTGTCACTGGCAGGAAGCTCACTGGTGTTGGCTGAGTTCATTGGTTTTTTGCCTGGCTGAGGAACAAGTGGCAGAGTGGAGAGGAGTAGCTGTTGAATGGTCTAGCCTGTGGAAAAGTGAGCATCAAGAAGAATTAGATTTCTGGATATACCCATAATTGAATACCCACAAAGCAGTTTGGTGACATTCTTCAAAAATTAAATAAAAGCTGAGATTAAGCTGTAATGCTCAGCAGTATACAGGGCTTGCTGCTTATCTTGTGGACCATGGACTATAAAAAATTGCTTTAGGACACTGAGTATGCACCCACCTTGTTCTATCTCACCACAGTTACTGATATCTTTATGGTTGTCTTTTCAAGACCTGGTGGAGGGGTCTAGGGAGTGAAGATGCCCTCGAATTTTGTTCTCATTGCAAATATGGCTTGCTTAGGATGGGGAGGTGTGAAAGAAGAGATCCCAGACAACAATTTCTGCTTCCTCCTGTCTGCTTTTCCATCTATCTGCTTCTAGCTGTTTCTGTCTTACTGCCTTCTTTCCTCTCCCTCCTTCCCTCTCCTTCAGGAGTTTCCCTTTTGCTCACACCTGATATTCAATCCCAGCAGAGTTAGTGCCTTTTGCTGAGATCAGACACAGCAGTGGGGAATCATGTGGCAGAGGAAGGTTGCTATAAATATAGTTAAACTCTGCAATCACTGCCTTTGGTCAGGAAGTGGAGAAAGTGATTGTGGGACAAGGAGGAGGAGGAGGGGCAGAGAGAAAGTGAGTGCAAGAGCAGGATAACTCAGAGTGGTCTGAGGAGAGAAGCAAGGAGAGGAAGGAGGGAGCAGAAGAAAGTGTGGAGGCCATGCTCTCAGAACATGAAGTGGTTCTAGGTAAAGCCCATAGTGGCTGCTTCATTGCAATTAAGAGTGAGGAAGAGTAGATGCATGGAGAGATCAGAGACCATGATACAGGAACACATCATTTTGGGGGGGGTAGACCACAATATGAATGTCTGCTTTGAGAAATGCACTCATTATGGGCTACCTTTGGGGGCAGGACGCAAGGCCGGGGGGACAGGGGATGACGTGCACTACCTGAAGAACTCCCTCAGCTATCCACAGGTACGGCTGGAGAACCGGGATGTTTGCAGCAGGACAGGTCTCCCTTGGGATGACATAGGCTCTCCAGGCTCCCAGAACAATGCTGGCCGAGCACACACCCCTCTCCATTCCCAATCCTGTCAACTCCCCTTAGCTTGCCAAGTCCCAGGTCAGGCACGGACTTTCAAGATTATACTTACATACAGGAAGGGTATCATCGTTGCAAATAAGCGATTATTTTCACCTGCCATGGACACAAAGAGAGTTAGAATGGGTAAGCTAGGATGGGGAAAATGTGTTTGTAACAGTACAGAGAAACTGCAGCTGCCCTCAGATGCATATTGAAACTAAGAAGAGGAGAAGACTGAATGCAAACAAAGAGAACAGTGAAGTGTGTAGATTGGTATCTACCTGCACAGCTGTATAAATGAAGTCATGCAGTGTTTTTTTCTGACCAAAAAGTGCTTCATGGTTATAGGCCCACACATTGATAGTTTTGGTAACTCTTAGGGCATCCATAAGGGATTTTCTAACCCTTAATCTTGATCTAACTCTTCCTTTATTTCATGCAAGCAGTAGTCCAGAAAAATATCTGGGAAGTAGATGTACTCTGGTTATGGCTTCTTGTTCCATTATCCTCTGTATCTCCTTTACATCTCTTTTTAGGACAGTGTCCTGCAAAGGGGAGGTTTTACAGCAAAGTCCTGGTGTCTGAGCAGAGTGGTAGGAAATAAGACTAAGCTAATGTAAGAGGGCTTCAGAGCAATAAACGATCCAATCAAATGATGAGTGAGAGAGTTTGTAAATGTGAAGGAAGGGATACATTGATCATCTCCTGAAGACTGTTGTGATTTAGTGATAAGAAAAAAGCCACATTTGTCACCAAGAAAATTTCTTCAAGTAGAAAGCATCCCAACAAGGATTATATGTGTCACATCGCAAAAAAATAGAGAATCATTTCCATGACTGTCATCAGGAATTTCTGAGAGCTTCCAAATGTCTCTTACGTGAAACTCTTCCAAAACTACCTCCCTGAGACAGAGGTCTGATCAGAGCAGTTATGCTTTGTTTACATTAACACACGGCAATGGTTTGGCTGCAGCAGTCAGTCAAACAGGGTGCGCATGGGGTGGGACAGGATGGAGAGGTGCGTGGGCCTGGCTGGAGCTAAACTCTGCTGGGATCCAACCTTTGAACTGGTGTTGAGCGTCAGCCCTGCAGCCCAGCCAGGGCAGGCAGCGAGGCTGGTGAGGATGGGATCTGGACAGGGGCAGCTGTCAGAAAGGAGACATCCTGAGCCCCCAGCTGGCCCTGGTGAGTGTCATGGCTTGGCTTGGAGGATGGCATGCACATGCCCCATGGGGTGTGAGTGGAGAAAAGCTGAGGGCTGGGGGGCTAAGTTGGGCTAGCTGGGTGCCACAGGAACCATTAGTGAGTCGGGGGCAGGAGAGAGCTACGGAATGCAAGCTTTGGCTCCAGTAAAATACATTAATGTACAAAACCATCCCAGTTCACATGTATCCACACAGTCAGCCAATCCCATGCATCTAAAACCACTCTCATGAGCAGGTGCAAATGACACTGTGCAGCAATACAACCTACCTCTGTGATCTTGCTACCTCACCTCAAAAATCACCTAGTTCCACACCCCTGTCATGGGCAGAGACACCCTCCACTAGACCAAGCTGCTCAAAGCCCCATCCAACCTGGCCTTGAACACTGCGAGGAAGGGGACAGCCACAGCTTCTCTGAGCAACCTGTTCCAGGGCCTCAGCACCCTCACATGAAGAATTTTTTCCAAATATCTAATCTATACCAAGGCTTGTTCTTTGAAGGAGAGGTTCTCAAATGCTGTCCTGGTTTTGGTCAGAAGCTCGGCTCTCAGCCGGGGTAAAACCACGACAAATGCACAACTCCAATTACACTCTGAAAGAGTGAGGTATAATAGCTGTTCTTCAGGGAGGTTGATAAACATAGGGGTGCAGTCAGTATCCTTCAAGCTCCCTTGAGATCTTGTTGACAAGGTAGCGCAACTGCCAAGTTTACTACAGATCCTTGTGTGAAATGTCATTGGTAAGTGCGTATTGCTAATTGTGAATATCGTATAACCAATTGCATTTCAATATTAGTATCTGAAGACAAAGGCTAGATTAGGTAGGTGGGAATTACAGAAGAACTGAAGACATGTGAAGACTTACCCAAATTTTGGGAGGAGGTATGCACTACCTTGTTGTATTTCTGAGCTGATGCTGCTTCTTTTTTCCTCTGCAGGCACTGTCAGTGGCTATGTGCCCTGTTAAGCATTCCTTGGCAGCAGAAGGAACAGATGCAGGACATTCCTGCAGTCTGTTTGATAGTGTAATACCTCTTAAAACCTTCAGAGATGTTTTACAGTCCTGCTGAAGTCTATGAGACAGCCCTGAGGATGGTGGCCTCATGCAAACTTTTTGACCTTCTTTTGTACCTTTGCTCAATCTTCATACCACAGCCAGCTCTTTCTCAGGATGTTAGAAAGTAATTAATATTCTGTGATCGTTTCTTGTACCCCACAGAAAGGAGGTTAAAAGGTTTTGGTGAGTTTGGAAAGAGGGAACCAGAAAGGAAAAGGGGGAAAAAAAAAATGAGCTGCATCTGTCTGAAAGTTTCTGTGTCTTTGTCTCCCTGCTTGAGTATGTTTGGGTTTGCACTTTGGATTGTTAGTAGATCTGCCTTTTCATCTTTAATGCTATTTGTGAAAGAGCATTTGCCTTACTTTTTCCTTTTGATCTCTCTCTTTTTTCTGCTCCTGTAGCTTTATGGCCAATACACAGACCAGATAACCGACTTTGCAGAGAAGGAAGCAGCAAAACTACTGAATAAGAAGCAGGCCCAAAAGAACAATGAAAGACCCCTGAAATCTGAGAGTCAAGTAGAGATCAAAGAAGAGCACTATTCCAAATGTCAAGGTAGGGACAAGTAATCTTTCATTACCCTATGACCAAATATTGGCTAGCCAGAGAGATCAGATTTAAGCAAGGCAAAAGACAAGAACATTATGACTGAGAAAAACCAGGAAGGAAGGAGAAGTAATCACAGTTGATCGAAAAGACTTTTTCATGTGAGCTTTTGATCTGGCTGGAGGCCAGATGTCCACCAAAATCACTCTATCACTCCCCTTTTTAACTGGACAGGGGAGAAAATATATATTGAGAGGTTTAGAAGTCAAGATAAGGACAGGGAGAGATCACTCCACAATCAGCGTCACGGTCAAAGCAGACTCAGCACAGAATAAAGGACAGAAAATTCTCTCATGTATTACACTGCAGTACACACCCAGTGACACCAGAGTCGGGTAATGAGAAGTGTGACCAGATCTTAAAGCACCTCCTCCCACCCCTCCTCCCACCCCTCCCTTCTTGGCAGACTACACTTTAGTCATGATTTCACTCCCTTCTGCCACCGCACTGTGGCTGGGAGGGGGGGAGGAGGAGGGGGGGGGAGGCGGGGGGGGGCGGGGCAGGGAATGGGGATTTCAGTCAGTTTCTCACAAGTTGTTTTCCTTCTTACTCAGGGGGTTGGGGGGGAGGGGGCGGCACTCCTGCTCCAGCATGGGGTCCCACCCACAGGAGACAGTCCTCCACACAATTCTCCAACTGAGTCCTTTCCTATGGGGCTTCAGCTCTTCACCATCTGTCCCAGCATGGGTCACTGCTGTGGGGCACAGTTGTAAAATCATAGGATGTCTCTGAGTCTCTCAAGCCCAGCTTGGGCTGCAAGTGTTGGCAGAGGCTTGCTGCCATGTGAGCCACAGCATCTCCTGTATGTCTCCACCTGCTCCAGCGTGGGGCCTCTCCACAGGCTGCAGGTGGGGTCTTGGCCTTTTCCATGGGCTGCAGGGGGACACGTGCTCCACCATGGGTTTCTCCATCTTTCTCTCTTTTCACCTGGGACATTTTCTCCCCGGCTCATTCTTCACTGACCTTGGTGTCTGCAGAGTTTCTTCCATCTTCTCACTCCTTTCTCTGCTGGCAAGAAGCAACTGCTTGTGGGGTTTTTTTCTCCTATATGTGATTCCCAGAGGTGCTGGGACCATCACTGATGGGCTTGGCCTTGGTCAGCAACGACTGTGGCCTTGAGCCAGCTGGTGTTTGCTCTGTTGGGCCTGCAGAGAGCTTCTAGCTGCTTCTTGCAGAATCCATCCCTGCAGACCCCCCTCCTCCACCAGAACCCAGCCACACAAAACTATATCTTTCAGCCTAGGAAGAGTCGAGATCTGTTTGCAAAAAAGACAAGTCCTAAATTTATAATATTTTTACACAACTGATATCTGTAAGAGGAGGAAAAGGACTTTCTTGTGTCGATTAAATTGTGCCCTCCCTTGCCTTTTTTTTTTTTTTTTAAATTGCAGTAACATTTTCAGGACTGTGTAAGAGAGGGATGGGTACCACTCCTTCAACATGAATCCCATGATGCTTCCAAATATATCCTTACTGTAGTCAGATCTCAGCATTGGAGAGACAGACACAGGCTTCATCCATGTTCTTTCAGTTTTTCTGTTTGACTTTTTCCTCCACAGACTGTGCTAGACGCATGCAGAAATATATTACCAAGAAACTTGGAGAGGACTGGATTTTCTTGGTTCTGCTGGGTCTGGTCATGGCATTGGTGAGCTGGGGAATGGATTATGCCAGTGCGAAGAGCCTACAGGGTGGGTCCCATTCAGGTGTTGCAAAAGCATGCATACGAATGTTTTACAAAGCCCAGTGACTGGTGTTCTTCCTCCTCTAACATCAGTGTCCCATCCTCACCCCTCACTGCCTGGGAAGTTTGAAGTACTTGCAACACAGGGAGAAAATGAACTAGGGAGAGGTTTGTCAAAGGGGTGGCAGTGAAAAGTTTGGAAGTTAAAAGGCAAAAGCGAAGGATATATATATGATGAGGCAAAGACAAACCTTGTTTTGACTCCCTTTCACTTCTGCTCCCTTGAATATGTTGGGGCACAGGGAAACAGTACTGTGATCATTCCTATTATACTGGTTCCCATTGTCCCAAGGAATTCTGAGAGTTTGGGGGATGGGGAGGGGAAGTGGCCCTTAGATGCCCTTCTGACACTGTTTCTGCTTTTTACCTCATTATTGTTCTTTCCAATTTTTACTTATATAGTGCCCTTCAGTTTCCTGCAACCTGACCACACAGTGTTCTCTCCTTTGTCTCTTTTCACACAAATCTCCTAATCGCTATCTTGGATCTTTCCCACATTTATCCTGTGTTCCCTCTCCCCCTTGTCAGCTTTAACAATTACAATATCTTTCAGTTCCTTTGCCCAACATCTCAGTGCACACACAACATTGCTCACATCCCATTAATTTTGCTGTTCCTGTGCGCACACACACCCCTGTAGGTGTTCTTAGCTGCTGATATCCACCAGCTCAAAGCTTTCACTATTCCTTCAGCCCAGTGTTACTCTCTCTAATGCTTCGCCATCTCCAGGCATCTGGCGTACCCTAACAGTCTCAAAGAGTCCCTGTCCTTTATACTCCCTACAGCTGAGTCCTTTGGGGTTTATTTTCTTTCCCTCCATCAAGTCTCAGCTGCATGGGGAGCCAGCTCAGGCAAAGATGAATTGCACAGGAGCTGCGGTTCAGTTTGGATTCTTGGCAGCTTGTACTGTTGCATCTGGCTGAGTGATGGTACCACTGCTGATTTAACAGTAGGCACAGATCCCTTCCTGCTGATGATATAAAAGGTAATTCATAATAAGACCTGTTCAGCTACTTTTTGAAAGGAATTATTTTTCATGTGACTGAGATGGAAGAGAGGGCACTAGCTATGTGTGGACCATTTAATTTTCCTTCAGGACCCACATAAGGCCCTCTGGCTGCCAAATTCAAAGATCCAGTACAGTCATCAGTCCTCACAACTGCATGTAACACACCTCTTCTTAGACCACATTTGGGCACAGGTATTAATAGTGTCTAAGAAGAGAAAGCCATTTCTATCCACCCCTGCAGAATGCCTGTTTTATTTGGGAACTCATACTCAAAATGTAACAAGGCTTAACTTAAAAAATGAGCACTTTAGGACAGCATTTCTCAGGGAGATTTAGTATGGGCAGGTTTAGCAAGTGTATGATTCTTTGATGTCTACCAACATGTTTGTAGCAGCTGTGGTTACTGACAACTTCTTTCTTTGTCTGTCTACAGCCTACAAGTGGATGTACAGAGAGCTGCACCCGAATACTCCTATGCAGTATCTGGTGTGGGTCACATACCCACTTGTTCTTATTCTGTTTGCGGCCATTTTCTGCCACCTCGTCTCTCCACAGGCTGTTGGTGAGGGCAGAAGGCATGGCAAGATATGTTTCTGTCTGTCTCATTTTTCTTACTCCATTTGCCTGTGTTTATTCTTCATCCCCGGCTCTGCTGTTGATTTCAGGGTCTGGAATCCCAGAGCTCAAAACCATTATGAGGGGAGTGGTCCTCAAGGAGTATCTCACTCTCAAAGCTTTTGTAGCCAAAGTTGTGGGCCTCACAGCTGGTCTTGGAAGTGGCATGCCTGTGGGGAAAGAGGTACATATTGCTGTTTTGATGTGCAGTAGTGTCTAGGGTCCGGGAGGTAGCAGGAGTTGGCTGTGGAAGAAGAGTCTATAAACATTTTATTTCTTTAGTCACCATCCCTCTTCTCAAAGCTCTGCTCTTTCCAGCAACTATTATCTTCCACTGGCCATTTTTCTTCCACTTTGAAAGGCCTGATAAACTAAAATATCAAAGAATTCAAGTCAGGTGGTCTTTGAGGTGGCAGGGCAGGTTGGGGGGGCGGGGGGGAAAGAAGATTTGAAGACTTGCTGAGGTGGCCAAAGTAAAATGATGAAGTCTGCAATGGCTAAATGATTGTCAGTAACCAGAAGGTAACCCGCTCTGATTTCCTCTTCTCTTTCAGGGTCCTTTTGTGCATATTGCCAGTATCTGTGCTGCAGTACTCAGCAAGTTCATGTCGATCTTCTGTGGTGTGTATGAGGTAAGGCACACGTCTCTGCATACAGCTGTTACACAGGTTTAACTCCTGAGACTCATAGGATAGTATTGTAGGACGCAAAACACAGAGGAAGCATATGGATTGAAATTCACTGTACAGAGCAGGAAAACACAAGCCAAAGAAAATGGTAATGGGAGGCCAGATGTACTGTCAAATAACTGTGTTGGATCACCAATGTTACCTACTCATTACACAGTGGCTGGTTAGGAGATTGTGTTTGACAAGTTTTCAATCTCATGATGCCAATACCTTTGCACTGTGATCATTGTATAAAAAAGTATCTGCAGACAAAGATCAATCTGTCTTTAAGCCAAATTTATACAACATTGCCAGTTATAGACACTGATGCTCTCTCTAGGCTTTTACTGTCACAGAAGAGTCTTAACAGTTGCTGCAGGCTGTTCACTGTGTTGTCTGGTTGTATAAAAAATCTATTAACTGCATATATAGTTAAATGTAAGAACTGCTTTACATAGAGATTCTTAGCAGAAACTGGCTATGTAATACAACAATGGGAGATGCTGTTCAATTTGAGTAGATCCTGTCTGTGCATTAGTACCAGATGTCCCTGCTGAAGACCAGCTGACAGTACTAAAGACTGCACTAAAGTGTGTAGAGCCTGCTGTTTGTAATAGCAGTGGCTGAATCTGCTGCTGGCTGTTGCTTTATTTTATTGTTCTGGATCCTAACACCCTGGCTTTGCTCCCTCTAACCCCAGCATGCCCTTCTCTGGCAGCACTGCATAGGCAGTTCGACTTCCTGGTGGCAGCTTGCGCAGCTGGAGCTGGATGTTGCTTCGAGGTTCCTCTTGGAGGCAAGTGTCTTCCTACATGACATTTAATGTATGCTCATGTAGCCTCTTGCTGTGAGCCTTCCTGCTCTCAGAAAAAGTTCTCCACAGATAATTCTCCATTCTAGCAACACCAGTTCTTTTGTTTCAAGTGTAACTGGTGGCAGTGAAGAAAAGGGAAGGTTGTAGGAAAAGTGACATCTAGTAATTTGCTGATTTCTAACAATGCAGCTTGTTCAGTCCCTGCCTGACATGGACATTGTTCAACCTGGAGAGCACCAAGGACTATCCAGAAAAATCAGAAAGGACTGAGTAAAAACAGAAATTTAAAAAAAATAACTTCATGTAAGGAGTAACAACATCAAAGGGCAGGAAATTATGACAAGTATGACAGGAAGTGATAGTGTGAACAGGAAACTACATCATACTTCATCAGTGGACAGGAGAACAGAAATACCAGTGTGTAAAGTTTTGGGGTCCCCATGTAAGAGACATGGGGCCAGTAAGATGGCTGGGAGGTTGGAGTAATTGTATATGAGGAGAAACTGAGAAAGCTGGTTTTGCTCAGCCTAAAGGAGAAAAGGCTTCAGGTGGGCAGTTCAATGGATGTCATCAACCACCTAAAGGATTTCGGTGAAGATTGGGCTCTTTTCGGAGTGGCACAGTGCAAGAGGCAACAGGCATAGCTTGTAACAAGGGAAATTCTGATTGTGTATAAGGAAAATAAAGTCTCCTCCCTCAAAGGTGGTTCAGTTCTGGCACAGATGCTCAGGGGGTCAAAGGAGTCACCTATACAAGAACCTGATCTAGCCTTGGAAGTAGCACAACTTGGAGCAGGGAGTTGGAGACACTGCCAGTGACCTCATCCCACCTTTCTATGGTGCTACAGTGAGAAGAAATGTGGAATTTGTTTCTGTCTCCTTACATTTGTACTAGTCTTGTGATTCATGTAATTTCCTTAAACAGCAGATGTGCCAAAAGCACAGGGTAACTTCTTAAAACAGTGGAAATATATTAATGAATAATTTGTCTTTACAATGTTCTCCATTCTTTTTTTGTGCCTTCATTTCCCTTTCTAGAGCCTCATACACTACCCTGAACCTCTCTCCATGGTTATTGAGCCCAGAAGTTTAAGGAGATTGTAAAATGTGATTTTTTTCCCCTAAGTTGGCTTTATTTATTCCATGCACTACTTTCCTGTTAGTCTTCAAATAGATGTGTTAGCTGACAAATGCAACATGGTCTTGTATCAACAATAATAATGACCTTTACTCAGGTTTGCTGTTAGAAAAAAAGGAACATCCTTTCTCAGTTAAAGATTAGAGTTTCTTCAGTTGGAAACTCGAGAAAAAGTGTGCTAGGAAGAAAGTCAGATTCAGCAAGACAGAATGCAAAACTTGTAAGCCTGCCAAATACCTCAAGAGAAAATAGGTTCAAACCAAGAATTAGACCACAGTCAGGTGGAACCATTGGTATCTCTCTTAATAGTAAAAACCCAAAAAAAACCCCCAAAACCAAACTACAACATAGTCTACAGCTCCTATTTCTTTTCTGTACATAGAATTAATATAGTCTAAGAGACTGCAGGACACATTATGCATAGGTCATTAAGGGAGGTTATAGAAGTAAAATAATGTTAAAGGAAGAGTGGTCTAATTGCTATCTTCTGTAGCTCTAGGAGATGTTAGCGAGACAAAATAGCCAAGCTGTTTGGGAAAGGACAAGACAACAGGCACAATTTGCAACAAGGGAAATTTTATCTATGTGTTAAAAAGAATTCTCCCCTTGTCCCAAAGGTCATTCAGGGTAGCACAGGTGTCAAGAGAGACTGGGATGGGGAGTCTCAGCCCTTGCTGGTTCACAGGGCTCATCAAGCACCCTGATCCTTAATACCCTGATCTGGCCTTGAAGTTAGCCAGGCTCTGAGCAGAGAGTTTGAGAAGAAGCATTCAGAGGTATCTTCCAGACTAAAACTTGCTGTGAGTCTGTGATAACTTTGTAGTATGGGAGGAAATGAAAATTGTCATAGATTTTGTAACCCTAATTGAATTGCTCTTACAGATTCACACCAAAATGCTGGATGTGATTTCCATTACCTGGGAGTTGTGTAATCTTTAACTGACCTTAGTCCAGGATATAACTTGTGATTTCACATCATACTGCCCATGGTCCATAACTTCTTGGTGTAGTTACACACCACCCTGTGTATTAATGAGAAGCCCTCAAAATGTATTTGAAAAGCCAGTTTAGCCCTCGCCAAGCAAAAGGTGCCTAGGCTACTATTTCTGAGTGCACTCTATTATTCTTTGTTTACTTTGGTCTGTCTGGCTACTCCTGTGCTGCTACGTGGCCCCAGCACTGACACAGTGCTGGGTCCTTGCAGATGCCATATGCCGCAGGCTGTTCTCAGTGGTTACTGTAGGTCCTACCTACCCAGGGTGACAGGACCTTCAGCACCTGTCCACACTCAGTTCTGGACATGCATATGCCTTGTGCACACAGACTCACAGGGTAGGGTTTATGAGGCACTCTTTGGCATATATACATTGTGAGATTCCCTGCCAATGTAAAAGAGTAAAATGTACTTATGCATCTTCCACCCTCTGGAAGATTTTCCACAAGACATTTTTTCTACAGTGACAGAAAAGTGCATTTTTCAATGAAAGATGAGATGCTGCGTTCTCCACATGTCTTGAAGATGTCCAGGTATGTGCATGTCTTATGCCAGGTCTTATCTTTTGAATATTTTGAAGGCATCCAGAAGGGAGAATTAAGATAAATATACCTATATCTCTGAGACTAGTGACAGACCTGGGTGACAGAATATGGTCCTACCTTCCAATTCTGTTACTCATGCTTTCTCTCCTTATTTTCCCTGTTTGTCTGTCTCTCTTTGTCTCTCTCCCTTTCACCAGTAGCAGCCATATTATTACACGGACGTTCTGACTGTGGGTTGTGCTGTGGGGGTTGGCTGCTGCTTTGGGACACCACTTGGAGGCAAGTGGCTGTTCTGTTTCCTTTTTATCAGGTACCTAAATCCTCTCCTGCCTAGTCCTCTTCTCCTTTCCCTCTTCCCTGCACTGTATTTTTTGCTGGGTCATCTACTTTTAACAAAGTAGCTTACCTTTTAGCATTTCCAACTCCTCAGCATCTCTGACACAAACTTTTTTCCATATGTTGTCATCCTTCTAGAGGGCAAGATGGGAAGACATTCTAGATCAGTGATCCCCAAAGTGGGGTGTGTATACCCCAGAGGGTGTGCAAGATGTGGGAAGGATATATTGGAACTTTTAATTTTTTTTTAATTAAAAAAAAGGCTTTACTAATAGTCGGTATATGTATTGGCAGTGGTACCCTCACTTAGACCATAGGTCAGATGGTCACTTGTCACATACAGTGCGTGAGGTGTCCTGGTTGTGGAGAATGTGTAGGGTTGACAGTGGAGACCACTCATTTGCTCACTCTCAGCATATTGCAATGTATTGCAATCAGTGTGTGCCCACTTCAGTGGATTTATGGATTATATTATCTAGTGTTAACTAAACTAACCCTCACAAAATGGACAAGTGGCATAAAAAGATTGCCGCAAAGAGACTGCAGATTGAAGACCTAGGTTGGACCTGATGATCTCTTGAGGTCCCATCCAACCCCTATGATTCTGTGATTCTGTGATAATACTAATAATGGGAGCGCAGACAAATTACAAGCAAATGTCAGAACTGACATTTCTCCTACTTCTAGTACAGGCTATTAATCAGCCAGATAATGAGGTAGAAACAATGCCTAGCCAATCAGGTCTGATGAAGTAAACCAAAAAAAAAATCAAAATTATCAAAGCCTATTTTAAATAGGGATCTACATCCACTATCTTTAATGCTCAACCTCATCCTAAGTGTATATTGTACATGAAGGTAGCTAATGATGGTATGAAGCCAACAGAATTAGCAAGATATTTAAAATCTAAGCATCCAGAGCAGGAAGATAAACTTCTACAGTTGTTTCAGTGATGTTTCAAACTATGTGATATTCAATCTGGTATTTTATAGAATTTTCACTGAACTTAATGATAAATGTTTAAAAGCCACCTTTTAAGTTTATTACTTCATAGCAAAAGACAAAAGGCTACAAAGCACGGGAGAAATACCTTTCTTCCTACAACGGTAAAAATAGCTGCAATAATACACAGAAAGGAATATGATGTTGAACTAAAACACATTCCTTGTGTTTTAGTTCAAATTCAAAAAGTGCTGTTAGAAGATGTAGAAAACATTGCTGAAGATTTGAAGAAGCAAGTATGAGTACATATTCCATGATGTGAGAGACTTGCTGTGCAGGTGGATGAAAATACAGGTGTTTCTAACATATCTCAGCTTACGGTATTTGCTTAGATTCTGTTTTGATAGCATAATGTATGAATAGCTACTTTTTGTGAACCACTAAGGAAAGATCTATCAGAGAAGGTATATTCTCACCCGCAAATTACTTCTTTAATGAAAATGTTTTATGGAAAAGCTGTGCAAGTGTAACAACTGCTGGAACAGCAGCTTTGGGTAAGAAAAAGGTTGCATGGTAAAGTTACAGAGTAGCACTGCTCCTAAAACGAATTGGCTCTGTTTTTCACAGGCAAGCTATTGCAGCAAAGAAATAGGAGCCAGACATACACAGAGTGCTACAGGATGTCATCATTGTGGTTCATTTCATAAAAAGAAGGCTTCAAAACAGTAGAATATTTACCATATTTATAATGAGATAGGGAGTGACCATGAAAATCCTTTGTACCATACAGATGTTTGCTAGTTTTCTTGTGGCTATGGGCTTTTAAGAGAGTTATTGAACTTAAAGACCTGTTACACACTTTTCTTTTCCAAAAAGACAAGTTTTCTGAATTTATTGAGTGTTTCTGTGATGACAAGTGTCTGTCAGTAGCAGTTTAAAAAAAAAAAAAAAAAGCCCTCCAGGATAAAAATTATATTCTAAAAGTGGATTCGACTGCAACCTCTTCTCAAAAGAGAGAGATTTGTTAATTTGTTGCCAATCCAATATTAATGTGTCACCTCCAAAAACTCTCATACCTGTACAGGTAAAAACCATGGAACTTTCTAACTTGTTTAAAAATGAGTTTTCAGTGGGTCTTGAATTCATTTTGTAGAAGACAAAAATTCAACGCATGCTGATTAGTTTGCAAGAACAATTGACTGCCATCAGGGAAGATGGAAATTTACTATCCCAATTTCAACAATATTTTTTGCATAAGTGGTGAATGGGATTGAAAATTAGTACTATGATTTAATCATCATATTTTTGCATTTGAATCTATGTGTCTTTGTGACATATCTTTTTTCAGCTATGACAGCCATTAAGACCAATTATCAAAGAAACCTTGTTATAGAACCAGAGAATTGAATCACTGTATCACAAAGTGTTAAACCAAGATTTTAAAAAATAAAGAATATCAATATTTTTAGTGAGAACAAAAAAAAGTTTCATTAATAAATGAAACTATTTTTAAAATAACCTTTGTCACCTTTTATAATTTTATGTTTTGTATTGTACGTAGTACATTAGTAAATTATTACATGTATAGAATTTTTAAATACACATATATTAGGGGGACATGCTCAAAAATCTTTCATTAGTCTGGGTGAGCAATCAAAGAAGAGACACTGCTCTAGAATATTTAGAAGCGTCTCTCATGGTTCTAACATTACACTTCTGATTTTAATTTTGCTCCCTTTCGACTCTCCCTAGGGGTCCTTTTCAGCATTGAGGTCACTTCCACTTACTTTGCTGTGCGCAATTATTGGAGAGGGTTTTTTGCAGCTACCTTTAGTGCCTTCATTTTCCGAGTCCTTGCTGTTTGGAACAAGGATGCAGGTAAGCTAAGAGTCATTCCTACTTTCTTTGTCCAGAATTACTCTATTAATTTACTATTTTCCATCTTCCTCAAAGCCACAATCTTCTGTCATGATATGTGACTTACAGCAATGTGGAAGGAAATAGAAAGGAAGTATATGGCAAAATTCTTTGAAAGTGAGCCCTACTACACTTTTTAATGCACTTTTAGTGGCTTGGACTACCTGTTCCCTAAAATTGAGATGATCCCTTTCTTGGGCTGATCTAACAAAAAAGAGGGCAGCCTGCTTTTCACCATCTTCTATCCCTGATCATTTTTCTACCCTCTTTTACCATCTCTGTGTTCACTGAACCCCTCCATTCAACTCACTTCCCAAGCCATGAAAAAGGCAGATAGGTTTTATGATAGCTTTTAATGAGGTGAAACAACTCAGTGAAGGCATGGACATGTGTTGCAGCAGACTTGACAGGAGGGGAGAACAGTGCAGCTATGAGGGAAGACACAATGTGAAAAGGCAAGGAGTAAGATCTTCCCTTTTTGGATAGTAGCATGTGCTTAGACAGGCTTGGCTATCTTAGGTAATGTAACCCTCAGAGATCTGGTTAAACAGTTGTTCTAAAAACCTAGTCCCATCTAACCAAATAGCAAGTAATTAATATGTTCTATAATTACCATATAACGTAGATTTTCACAGCTTCTTTTCGTTCCTCATTGTGCAAATAATTCCTTATTCCAGGACTAGCTGGGATGTATAGCCATCCTCATTTAGCTGTATTTCAGCTCTGCACTAGATTGTTAATTTGTACGTGATCTGTTGGCATATAGGTATTGACTGTTGCCACACAATTTGGTACCTCCAGGTAAAAGCAGGAGAGGTTTCAACATCTGAGTTATTTTAGTAGTGCAACACTACCAGGAGAGTTAAGGTGAAGAAGACAGGGCTTAGTTTATTTTTTCCATCTCTGATTTCTAAAACTTTCATTCTTTTGGTATCAGTCAAAAATTTCGCATTTATAATATCAGAGAGGATTAGAATTTTGTTTCTTGAAATTAATCACAACTGTGTGTTTCTTCAGATATGTAAGCACTGCTTGTCTCAGGAAAGGGAGTTTTCAGAGTCAGTGGATCTTTATTTCTAGAGATTGGATGGTAGAAGAAAAAAAAAGAAACCCCTTTAAAATCAGGATTGTAGCTAATATATATATATATACATTCTCTGAAAACAAACCTATACAATCTAGAGTGCTAGTCTTGATGTACTTCAAAACTGGGCATTACTAAACTCAGAGCTGTCCTCCAATCTGTGATATTGTATGTAGTGTCATGAAATCACACAGGAGCATGTATAAACTAGTTCTCCAGTCCCTACTCCTAGCTTTTATAGTATTTAACATCTTACCTCATTATTCCCTTTCCTCCTCTTTCTCCTCTCACAGTTACCATCACAGCCCTGTTCAGAACAAACTTTCGCATGGATTTCCCCTTTGATCTGCAAGAGCTGCCAGCATTTGCTGTAATAGGGTGAGTTCTCAGGAAATTGGCTCTTTGCTCTACAGAGGTTATCATATGAGCAATGTTAGGAATTCTTCCGCAAAACATTTGCATACGTCTCTTTTAGATATTTTGATTGTCACAAATAAGGCCTCTGCTTGTTGGGATTCCTTCTTCAGAAATGGTGCCTATGTAGCACAATGGGTAAGGAAGGAAATGTGGGTATTATCAAGCTGTTTGTTATATCCTTCGCATATATCTTTTCCAGAAATTAAGTTCTGTAGGAAAAAAAAAAAAAAAACAAACCTCTAACTTTGTTTAGGTTCTGGGTATAGATTTACTGAATAAATTTTACTGAATAAGCGTTTTGATGGCACCCCAAAATAAACTGACCGAAGACTTTTCACTTTACAATTGGGACAAAATACTTAACCAGGAAGTTTCCCTTTTACAAGGGCAGATTTGTTATCCTTTTCAAGAGAGGTTGGTACATGGAATCTGGTGTCAATTGCAACTGAACCATAACTAGATTCAGTGAGAACAATTCTTAATGCATTAAGATGAGTGTTTTATTTATGGATATCTTTCACTTGTGGAGGAAATTTTGGAAAATGAAAGAATTAACTTTAAAATAAAAATTGAAAAATACTGGAGAAAAACTGAGTTTGGAATTGCTGTGAGGAAAAGTCTGAGATAGAGCTTGAGAGATGCTCCAGGGAAATTACTGCAGAGCAGCAGTGAAGGGAATACACTGTAGGAACAAATCTCTGTGCTGATATGAACATACTCTGTTCCAAGACCTGGATCCAAGACCAGAAATCTATTTAAGGTTTTATAGCTTCTTCTGGTAGGTTGCCCTCATTTACTTGAGTATGAACTCAAGTGGGATTTTTGGAAGACATTAGGTATGAATCATAGATTACCAGGTTGGAAGGGACCTCAAGGATCATCTGGTCCAGCCTTTCCTGGCAAAACTGCATCTAGACAAAATAGCCCAGCAGCTTGTCCAGCTGAATCTTTGAAGTGTCCCATATGAAAATAAGTGTCAAATGTGATGAAATTCTATGAATATACAGGAGCTTTTGCTAGTAACATTTATCCACTTTGTTCTTCTCTTTAAATAGACTTGCATGTCGAACTCAGGGGAATCTGTGTAGAGTGGCAGGGAAGAAGTTAATCCTTATGATTTGGAGTTGATAGAATGCAAAATTTGTCACTGTGTTTTGAACCAAGTCATCAAAGCTGGATTTTTTTTTCAGTACTGCACATGGGCCAAGAAAAGAGCATAAGATAATTGTAAAATGCTTTCAGATTCCTGAATGCCAGGGTGTCCAATGTGGTTAGTAGATAGTCTTTGCTATTCTGATGCCAACTTGGAATGCTCCAAATTCTCTCAACGTTAAGTCTCAAAGTTGAGTTTGCTTTCTATCTGACATATTTCTTCACTCTCAGGTAGGACAAAAAAAACTGATCACTATCACATCAACAGGTAGATCTTGTTCTTCTGTGTCAGCAAATGTTAATTTGAATAATATATACAGTAGGAGTACTTCTATTTTATTGAGAAATTGATATAGGCAGGAATAGAGTGATCTATTTTTAAAATCTAAAGTATTAAAAGGAATTCAGTTGACTGTGCAGCCTTTAGGCTTATATTACCACTGTTTTGTATGATTTTATTTCTTTTCCTCCACTTTAGGATATGTTCTGGTTTCCTTGGAGCGTTTTTTGTTTATCTCAATCGTCAAGTAGTCTTATGCATCCGGCGTCATGCAGCTCTGAGCCAGTTTCTCACCAAATAGTGAGTGCCTTTGAAAAGATTCTATTTAGGGACCAGATTTTTATAACCTACTGGTATTGGGTAGTAACATGCTTTCTGGAAGCTAGTAAAACTATTTCGAGGGTAAAATAGTAAAAATATGAGAAATTGAAGTTATATCAGAGTACATTAAGAAAATTTGTTCTGCACTGGATTTTCTTCTCAGTCAGTCCCATTACTGTCAAATAGCTTCTTTATTTAGAAGGGAGACTCTGTGATATTCACTAAGAGGACAAGGGGAACTATTGCTAGGACAGAAAATGTTTTTAATTAGAAAATCAGTAATCATGCATTTTAAGAGCATTCTGCTTCTGGGTTTTGGGTTTTTTTTAAAGAATCTGTAAAAAATAAATTTAACATTTTAATTAAATACAACTGAAGTCTAGCTATGTCTTTAAAAACTATTTTTTTAATTAAAATGTAGGCAAAAATGTAAACAATGTACTGTATTGCAACTACTGCATACTTACAAAACAAAAGCTGAAACTGATAGTAACCAAATGGTGTAAATTGCAGGATGGAAGAGAAATCACAGAGTTACTAGGTTGGAAAAGACTTTTAAGATCAAGTCCAACTGTTCCTGTCCTATGCTAAACCACATCCCTAAGTACCTGATCTACTCTTTTTTTAAATACATCCAGGGCTGGTGACTCAACCACCTCCCTGGGCAGCCTGTTGCACGTCCTGCGAACTCTTTTAGTGAAAAATGTTTTGCTAACATCTAATCTGAACCTGCCCTGTCACAGCTTCATGCCATTTCCCCTTGTCCTATCTTCTGTCATTTGGGTGAAGAAACCATTGCCCACCTCTCTACAACCTCATTTCAAGTAATTGTAGGCCATGATAAGGTCTCCTCTCAGCCTCCTCTTCTCCAGGCTAAACATCTACAGCTCCCTCAGCTGCTCCTTATAGGATTTGCCCTCCAGCCCCTTCACCAGCCTTGTTGCCCTTCTCTGGACATTCTCAAGGACCTTAATGTCCTTCTTGTAGTGAGGAGCCCAGAACTGGACACAGCACTGGAGGTGCAGCCTCACCAATGCCAAGTACAGGGGCACAATCACCTCCCTAGACCTACTGGCCACACTATTTCTGACACAAGCCAGCATGCCGTTGGCCTTCTTGTCCACCCGGGCACACTGCTGGCTCATATTCAGCCTGCGGTCAACCAACACCCCCAGGTCCTTCTCTGCCTGACAGCTCTCCAGCCAGTCTCCCCCAAGCCTGTAGCGCAGCATGGGGTTGTTACATCCCATGTGCAGGACTCTGCACTTGGCATTGTTAAACCTCATCCCATTGTTCTCAGCTCACCAGTCCAGTCTGTTCAGATCCCTCTGAAGAGCCTTCCTAACCTCAGGCAGATCAACACTTCCTCACAGCTTAGTGTCATCTGCAGATTTACTGGGGAGCATTCAATCCCTTCATCAAGGTCATTGATAAAGATATTGAACAAAACTGACCAAAGACTGAGCCATGGGGAACGCCACTCGTGACCGGCCTCCAGCTGGATTTTGTTCCATTCACCACCACCCTTTGGGCCCGGCCATCCAGCTACTTTTTAATCCATCAAAGGGTCCACCTCTGCAGGCCAGTGGCAGCCAGTTTCTCAATCAGATGTTGTGAGAAACTGTGTCAAAGGCTTTACTGAAGTCCAGGTAGACCACATCCAAGGTGACAAGGGTCACCTTGTCATAGAAGGTGATCAGGTTAGTTTGACAGGATCTACCTTTTGTAAATCCATGTTGACTAGGCCTGATTCCCTGGCCATCACACATGTGCTGCATGATAGTACTCAAGATGACCATCTCCATGATCTTCCCTGGCACTGAGGTCAGACTGACAGGCCTGTAGTTCCCTGGATCCTCCTTCCAACCCTTCTTTATATATGGGTGTAACATCTGCCTCCAGTCAAGTGGAACTTCCACAGTCTGCCAGCAGTTGCAAAAATAGAAATACTAGCAATAATACAGGGTTTTACAGGGCATTTGAAGATAATTTTTTCCTCTCTCTAGCATTAGAGTTAGAAGCTCCAGAGTTATAACCTGAAGAAGAAAAGGTGACTTACTGTAAATTTCTTCAGTCTCTTTATAGAATCATTATATGAATTTTTAATTTGAGAGGTGCGGAGGACCTGCATTTCTTATCAAGCTGCAGATCTGAGCAGAACAACACCCCTAATTAAAAAGAAGTTCAAACTCATTTAATTTGTTACATGGAAGGAAAATCGTCTTTTCTTCATTATGTAGAATTATCCACACACACCAGCAGAGCCATCGAAGTTAATAGGGACATGGAGCAAAGCCTGAAAAGCAGTAATTTAAGCTTTTGTCTAATTTCTTAGAATTTTGTAGGGCCTTCCTGAATACCACTGCACCTCAGCCAGAATTTCCCGTACAGAAGGCAGTAGTTTGTCAGGGGAGACCTGACAGGGTTAGGACAGCATGTGGAGGCAGCTTAGACTCATGTTGTCTTAGGGTCCATGAAGTGTCATGGTATATCCAGACAGCCGTCCTGGGCAGTAGGAAAACACAGATGGCTTCAACCTGCTGCCCAGCTATGCCCCACTGGCCCAGCACAGCTAGGCCTACTGACCACCTTCCCAAAAATTGTGACAGTAATGTAAAGGGAAAAAAAAATGGTTTTCTCATAAAAATTAATGCAATGGTGAATGCATGCAGAAATGTATGAAAAAAGCTGAATTTAAGTATACCAGGACAGGATTCATTGCATGGGGAATGAAATAGGAAGACTGGCATAATCAGGACAAATGGAGAAACTGGCTTATGACAATAGGTCAACAAATCATTGTAAATACACATCTGCCCCCACATATTCAAGTTTGTTCATTTTGTACATCACTCACTCCCTCTTATCGCCCCATTACATTAAGTCTGATGGGAAAAATGGCTTTGCTGACAGTTGAACTCTCTATGAATGATGATGATCAGCGGAGCAGGGCATTCAGTTGCCACTAACAGAACTCCAAAGGAATGGATACAGAAGTGGCAGAGAGCTTTCACAGAAATAGCATCTGTAGTAATGAAGTGTTGCAAGAATGTGAAGTTGTATTTTAATAAACTATTTTTTACTTTTCAGCCGCCTCATATACCCTGGTGTTATAACCTTTCTTATAGCAACTGTTACCTTTCCTCCTGGATTTGGGCAGTTCATGGCAGGAGAGGTAAGAGTGGGATGTGTATTTACAATTCTGTGCAATTCTGAGGACCAGTCTTCCCTTATTCTGTGCCCCAATAACCTTACATCATGGAAAGGGGGAGAAAGATATGGGAGAAGTTTGAACTATGGAGAGACTGTATTCTGAGACTTATGATACCTGCTATCTCTTTCATATAAAACTTGGAATAGGCCCACTTACAGCAAGTAATAAGATACTACCCTGTGAGTAAATGTAGTTGTCCTTTCATTAGTTTAGGTAAGGTTTCATCTCTCTTTCTGAAGATTAAAAATGTGAATTAAGTCTCATAATCATGAATTACTGAAGTAAAAATCTCCTCCACTTTCTTGGAACAGGGGTAGAATATTTATTCATGCTTTTTTTTTTTCTTTTTTTTTGCTGTTTAGTTGATGCCACGGGAAGCCATCAGCTCTCTCTTTGATAACTATACCTGGGCAAAATACACAGGAGACCCTGAGATCCTTGGGAAATCTGCTGCCTGGATCCATCCTAAAGTCAGCGTCTTCATCATCATTCTGCTCTTCTTCCTTGTGAAGGTAGGAAACCCAGCTCATCATAACCCTTATCCACTCAGAGTGAATGTTCTTGATCCTTTGTAAAATAGTTTGTGAACTGCCAATGAAGAGTTGGTGGGAGTGAAGCACTGCAACTGCAACTGCAATGGGTTTTTACATATTTTGGTGCTTGTCTATCTTGAATGCAAGATTGCCAAAATTATTAAGGAATAGTTTCCTGACCTTAATATAGTGACCTACGCCACCGCACCCTAGGTCATCTTCCTCATGCATTCTGCTGAATGGCCTTTGGTACCCTGTGTAGTAGTTGGTAGGGAGGATTAATCAGGAAAGAAAGTTCCACAAAAATAAATATTTCAGTCAGAAGCTCTCAGATAATTTATATTTGGTCTTGAAAAATTCTAATACTGTCTACTTGGGAAAACTGATCTACTGGAAGATGGGGGTGTTTAAACTAGGTGATTTTTGAGGTCACTTCTAACCCAAACCATTCTGTGATTCTTTGATTCTGTACATAATATTCCTGACTACACATAGGGGACAAATAACAAAATGTAAGCATGATCTACAGTTGCATGACACTCAAGGATTTGTTAGCAGTACCATAACTTGATGGAGAAAGGCAGCTGGAAACAGTTTTGCTCACTTCTTGGAAAGCAGCAGTAGGTTAAATGTTCTGAGCTGACATGGTCTATGAATGTTGCAATCATTTAGGCTCTGAAAGGGTCAGGTGTGTTACTGATATGCAACAGAGCAAGAGAAGAGATTTGAAAGAAGAAAACATTTTATTTCTGTTTTCAAAATACAGGTAACAAAACCAGATGTTTTCCCAAAGGGGTGTGTGTGGAAGGGTAATAAGATGGCAGAAATGGTGAATTTTTTTTTTTATTGCTGCTGCAAAGGAGCAAAAAATCTGAGGCCACCTTGCAAAGTCAGTTGAACCTTTCTGTAAATCAGGAATAGACATTAATGATTGATTGACACAGCTGATTCCACATCAAGTGAATCACTGTATTAAATTTCTGACAGGCTCTGCTTCTGCAATAATTCTGGTTATAGTGTATCAAGAAGATAGGGTCTCATGTATTTGAATAAAAGAGGGATAGACTACATGGTGTATCTATTCTGAGTCCTTCTATTCTCCTTTGGAAGAGGTGTATCCTCAGACACTAGATTCATTGGCCTTGTCCCATTAAGGCTTTCTCAGCTCACTAGATAACTGCTCCAAGCAGTTTATTTTCTTCTGGATATATTGAGATTTGGGATAGATCACTTTAAAAATATACTGCATTTTCAACTCTGGGAAAAAAAATGGCCTGATTCTCCACTTCACTGTAGTCCCAGTTCTCAGCTGTGCTTGGCCTGGATATGGTACTCTGAAGACAGAGCTTATTGAGCAGTTTTCCACTTCTGCAGCTTACTGGCCTCTGTAGCCAGCCAGGAACTTCTCCTCATATTCAGATGGCTTAGGGAAGGAAGAGCAACAGTGAATATCACATTGATAGTTTATCCCGTGCTCACAGCATGTTCCTCTACCGTGGGCTGAGAAATGCTGTTCTACTGGCACTTCGTTACCTTTATAGAGGGCTTTCCTAAATGGCAGGCTATATCCTGGATTCATTTTCCATTTTATGCCAACCATCCTAACTGTCTACATTTTAGCATCATCTGTCTACAGCTGCAGCAATGTCTGCAGAGGCATCACCTCCTCAAAGGAGGACCTTGAGCAGGAAGGATTTACCCACTCTGTGGAAAATATGGTCCTGAAATACCTTAAAGTACTGATCTTGGTGTGCTGGACCATAGTTGTTCCTCTCCTATGGATAATACTGCATACTGATCTTGTGTTGGACCATAGTTGTTCCTTTCCTATAGATAACACTGCTGCAGCATAGGATATCTTGCCAGTAAACTTCTTTTTGAAATAGCAGTGTTCTCTGTGTTTCCCTCAACTTTGGAAATCTCTTGTCACACTGCCTGAGAAAGTCTGAGCATATTGGCCTTTGAGGTGTTTGTAATACCTCAAATGAACTGTTGTCTCCAGAAGTCTATATGTACTGGGCTAAGTCTGCAATTTAATTGGTCTTAGCAGTATCAGAATGGATTTCATCGTTTGACCACCATAGTGATGGGACAAGACACAATAGACACAAGCTAGATTAAAGGAAAAGCTGGGAAATCTCCACCTTTCTGTATGTTCAGAACTCACCTGAATAAGGCCCTGAACAACATGATCTAACTTAGAAATTAGCCCTTCTGGGAGCAAAGTTGTGGGGAGCAGGTTGAGTACCCTTTACATTGACATCTTTCTGAGGCTGTGGAATTTTGCCAACCTTGTTTTATGAAAAGCTAAGCTATTTGGAGCAGTACGATATCTCAGATTCTGAGGTCCAAGGCAAAGGAGTTCGCACATTCTCTTGGTGATTCAGCTTTCCTGCCACTACAGCAGTTACACAGAGGTCCTCTGCATCAGTGTTGGTGTATAGCCAGAGCTCCCCTTCACACCCCACAGCTCCTTTACCCTTCATTTTCTGTCTGAATCATCACATCCCTCAGAACATGTCTCCTCGTGGATTCACAGGCTGGGCAGTAGAGCAGGACTGCAAGAAATGTTACTGCTGCTCAGTTACAACTGCGCCTTCTGCCTCTGTCCTAGTTCTGGATGTCTGTCATTGCTACCACAATGCCAATCCCCTGTGGAGGCTTCATGCCTGTTTTCGTTCTAGGTAAGTTTCAATTTTGTGCTGCAGCTCTTCTGTAAGTTGTGATTCTAGTTTGGACATTCATAGACTGTGTGTGAAAGGCCTCAACATTTTTGATCTAGACTGACACTGTACTTATTTGGGAAATATTTCCTCCTGCCTGGGAACAAGTGCCTAAGTGGAATAATGAGGGGTCAACTCTGTTTACCTATCTTAGTACCTTTTTGTCTCTGAGAACTACTCATTAGTCCCAGTGTCATTTTAATGTAAGGTTTTCCTTTGTTTCTGGTAAAAAATATTCAAGTGATTGCCAGGCAGAGTTCCACAGCATGGACTGGGTGTTCCTTAGATGTGAATGCCATAAATGTCAGTGATATTTTCCAGGTGCTGCGTTTGGGCGTCTTATTGGGGAAATCATGGCATCGCTTTTTCCCAATGGGATCCTCTTTGATGGTATTGTTTATCAAATCTTACCTGGAGGATATGCTGTCATTGGTGAGTCTCCATGTCTCTTTTTTTATTCACCTGGTCCTATTCCCATGACATTCCTGGTTGACATGACATTCTCTTTCTATACAACAATCTTCTCTCCCTATTCCTTTTCCATCCTACCTGGGAAAGGTGCAGCAGCTCTGACAGGAGCAGTGAGCCACACTGTCTCCACTGCTGTGATCTGCTTTGAGCTGACAGGTCAGATCTCTCACATCCTCCCCATGATGGTGGCTGTCATTCTTGCCAACATGGTGGCCCAGAGTCTGCAGCCCAGCCTCTATGATAGCATCATCCAGGTGAAGAAGTTGCCCTACCTGCCAGACCTGGGCTGGAATCACATAAGGTATAGTAGTAAAACTAAATTTTACTACTATAAATAGGAGGTGGTGAGTGGCAAAGAAATAAAGCAGCAGAAGATGATCATGGGAGAATAAAGGGTCATGAAAAGGGGATAGTACTACAAAGAAAATAAAAAAGCAGAATAGGTTTGCAGCCACAAAAAGTAAGTGTGGAGTAGAATTAGGGTTCATACACAGAAATGGAGTAAAGTCCTCTTCTTTTTGTTGTTGAAAGCACAGGTTTGAATAAACTGCAATGTTAATGAGTTTGTATTAATATTGCCAAATTGCTTAAGTTTGAAAATTTAAGCCACAAGTGTCCATTTCCCTTTTTTTCTTAATTCAGTGAGGTTCAGCATTTTTTTCTCCAGCAAACATTTGAAATATTTGTATATTTGTTAAAACAAAATTTCTTTATTCATATACATGTTTTCCTCTCTAGTATATATAGTATATATAGGTATTTATGAAATATCTATACATATATGTATAGATGTGTGTGTGTTTTTATGATGAAGGGTAATGAAGTGGAATACAACTGCAATGAAAATCCAGTTAATCTGTGTGGATCCTGTTGGAAAGTCCTCTTTGGTTCCTCTCATAGAATATTATTTAGCAACTGTTTTTAGAACACTTTTAAAAGAAGCAGTCGCATATATTTCTTTAAGGAATTTATCTGCTAAATATATTTAATATACTAACTCTTACCCTTATTGTCCATAAATTCACAGCAAATACAATATCTTTGTTGAGGATATTATGGTCCAAGATGTGAAATTTGTATCTTCCAACTGTAAATACCGAGACTTGCAATCTCTACTCCAAAGCACCACTGTTAAGACACTGCCTTTGGTGGACTCACCAGGTAAGCAATGTGAAGAAACCAGTCCTCACTGGAGACTCTCAGCTTAAAGAGACAACAAAACCAACTTTCCAATTATGTGCTGTGGAGACAGGAGGACCCACTCCATTAAAAAACCATCCGAAAAGTCTTCCACTATTGATGATGTATAGACAGAAGGCTGTTTCAGCTGGTCAGACTGGTAAGCTAGAGTGAGGGCAGCGTAGCAGATATAGCAGGTAAGGGAGGTGTATGGAAAGTTCATGGACTCAACTGTGTCAACTGGGAGGGATCTTGAGTAAGTAAAGAGCCTGTTTCTAATATGGCTCTGAGGAGTTGCACAACTCAGGGATGGTGAGCTTCCCACAACCCCACCATGTATTAGCAGTAACTAGCAGGGCTGGAAAATGACTCTTCTATAGATCTAGGTAGTCTGAGTACTTTGTAGAGGGTGACAGGCAGTGTGTGGCATTGGAGATTCAAAACCTTGAAGTGGCTTACTGGCTTCTCTGCTCTGTGTTTTGCAGAGACCATGATCCTTCTAGGGTCTGTAGAGCGATCTGAACTGCAGGCTCTCCTCCAGAGACATATAAGTCCAGAACGGCGAAGACTCCTCAACAGAGAAATACAGCAGAAGCTGTCTGAGGCACCCTACAATGGGCACAGCAAGAGACCGTGGGCAACCCTACCAATGCTGAAGCATGAATCTTTTGCTTATGTTGATGAGGATGAGGATACGGACGAGAAGGGAGAGGTGAGAGAGAAGTGGAGAGACTGCAAGACAGAAACTGCTGAAGAAGCGGTAAGGCATTTGGAGAGGCTGAGAAAGAAATGACAGTTGACTATTTTCTCTCTGTAACAGCTACCTCAGCCCCCAACTCCCACTCCCAGTTACCTAGAGGAGCCCAATGGCCCAACAAGTCCTCTTAAACAAAAGCCTGAAACTTTGGAGCCACAGCAACTCCCAGGTATGGTTAACTTCTGGCATGCCTCAGCCACACCATAGCCAGATTGTGGAAGCTTTCATGCTAGTAGTGTGCGCCTGCCTGTGCAAAGTGCTGGGAGAAGCACATAGACTGAGTGAAGGAGCTTTCTCTGCTGTTCCTGTATTAAAGGTGTTTTGTTAATGAACCTCAATATCAGAGTAATGTACCCAGAAATACCTTCTGTGTGTGATCACTCAGAGTATGGCAAAAGTTGGCCCACTCAGGCTGCTCTCTCTCTGCCTTTACTCCTTACTTCATCCTTTGCAATATCTCCTTGGACATTGTCTGGAGAGTCTGCATGGAAACATCTCATCTCTTGCCTCCTTCACCTCATGAATAAATTTCTTTGGGAAAAGCAGGCTAAGAGCTGAACTTCTATACTTGTATTTTGAGTAGCTTAGGCTGTTGCTCAGCTATCTCTAAAACAGAACAGCTTCTCCTTTGGACATGCATCTCTCTGTTTCAGCTACATAAACATGATGGACAAACATCCAAGACTGTGCTCATAGTTTATTTTGGATTCATGTATCATGTATGTCTGGTGCAGGATGGTGTTTTTGTTGTTTGGATGTTCTTTGGATTTTTTTTTGTTTTCTTTTATGTGTCTTGAAATATGCAGAGTGTGAGGAAACACAGAGAGGTGTAGCCCAGTATTAAGAATGAATACAGAGGATATGGCTCTGTCTTATCTCTAAGGGATAGGAAAATCCACTTTATGCTACCAGGGTAGTAGAGTGGTGGGACAGTCATCCACCTTCCTTACCAAAGCAGAAAAAAAATCACATCAAATCAAGGACAGTGTGTGAGACATTTTACACGAAGCTAGTATTGAGTGATCCAGGAGTGACAAGAGGAAGTAGAGCAGGGGTGATAAGTGGAGCAGGGCTGACCTGTCATAATATTTAGTTTGTTTCACAGCCATCTTTGTTTCCAACTAACCTTCCTTCACAGCCTTGTTCACTTCACAACAGCACCAAACCCGATATCCTCCATTTTGCTGACTGTCCTGCCTGGGAGCATAATTCTGAGTGAGGTCTTTTTCATTGCACTGTTGGCACAGCCCATGGACTTCTCACCCTTTTGTACCTGTCACATTCAGGTTGTTGATATGTTTTACCTCTGATGTTATTTCCAGATCCTTACCTCCCCTTTTCATACTTATCCTCCAAACCACATTCTCTCTGTGAACTGCAGAAACCTCTCATCACAGCAGTTTATCCCTTTTACCAAGTTGTTTGCTGTGTTAGTCTTGCTTCTGGTTTTTGTTTTGTTTTTCTTCAGGGACACTGATCTATTAATATTATCTGCAAGGGCTGCTTTCTAATGGTGTTTCCTCTCACTGAGGAAAATATACTGCATGGGAATATTTATTCTGGCATGTCCCACTCATCTTACAAATTGAATGTTAGCCTGTGACTGGCTCATGTATCATCTACTATATCCCTTATATTATTTTGCAGCCTGCCTTGAGCAGATGGGCATGGGGCTTTGTATTTTTGCCTCTCACTTGTTCTTCTCTTTTATCCATGTGTTTGTTTCCATTCTTCAGGCAATTTTGGGAGTCTGAGACAACTGATCCAGCAGCTCTTGTGCCATTACAACCATCCACTTGAAACCGAGTGTGCCGTCCAGGTTAGGGATGCAGAGAGCCTAGTAGTACCCTGAAGAGGGAAAGGAATGCAATGGAAAGAGAACCTGCTACTCAGAGTCATTCAGCATTTGGCCAAAGCATGGATATGTTTATGGTCCTGAATGGTGACAGCACCAGTGGGGAAGTCTCTGCAAGCAGGAAGGGTGTGATTAGTGTAAAGGACTGTGCATCTCCCTAAAGGGCCATTTGTGCCTATATGTCAAGGCTGAGTGTAGGCATTTTTTTCTCAATGAATAACTTAATGCTATTTTGGCTAACCTAGAATAAAGTTCAGTTTAATTCCATTTGGTAAATAGTTGTAGCCTGGTAGAAATGAAAAAATGCTTTTGCCTTGTACCATGTTAGATGCTCTTGGGTGTCCAGATGATATAACTGCACAGGCTTGGTGGATACCATACAGAGCCCTTGTGAGACCCATCCACTCTAGGGAAGTGGTTGGACCCCATGTCAGATATCTGAGAACACGTAAAGCAGTACTGGGTGATCATGTTTAGCCACCTGAAATTCTGCACCAGTATTCCACAGTTAATCTTCATTGGCAAGGGAAGCACAGCAAGTACAGAGTATGCCTTCTAAGCACTCAAAAGTGGTTAGAAAAAGGGGACCACATGGGGTGAGGAGGTTGTGTAGTTTTTTCCTTTCTGTGCTCTGCAAAACTGTGGGTTGTCTGTCCTGAATGCTGTTTTCTCCTACAGGAGCCGGTGGAAGTTGTTGACACAATGAGACCAGAAGAGGTAAAACTGGGTGCAGAAAGGGAGTGAGGTTGAATGTTTCTTTTACCCAAATCACTTGCAATACTTCCTGAACTCTGCTAATCTCAATGATTGCCACATAAAGCTGTAGCTGAAGCCATTTTCTTCTTGGAGTTGATCAGTGGGAAAGTTTCACCCTGTAAAAGAGTGTACGCTTCATGTGCCAAGTAAAGCCCTGACTAACTATCTTGCTTTGAAGTCAGCACTGCTGTGAGCAAGATTTTGGACTAGAGACCTCCACAGAAGGGAGGTTTCTGTGGGTCTATGTTGTTCCTTCATTTTTTACACCAAGGAACCATTATCCTGCAATGACAAGGGGAAGACACACTCAGAAAGGTGTTCACTCCCTCTTTAAGCAGGAAGGCAAAGCCTCACTTTCTCAGAAAACCTCTGAGGTACCGTAACTGCTCCGTTTCCACAAGGACTGAACATCTGAACCTATGGGAAACCTGGGGTATGTTATATAATGGGCAAAATGAATGATCTACATAGGAAAAAGCATTAAATGAGGATGGGAATAGTTTGGGTACACACGATAGCAACACTCCTGATTATTGTCATAGTGATTCTTCTTCTTTCCTGTGTCAGATAGATGCTTGGGAACAGGAGGAGCTGGACAAGAATGTGTGCTTTGACAGCTGCCGCATAGACCCTTCCCCTTTCCAACTGGTGGAGAGAACTTCCCTGCACAAAGTAGGTACAGATGTCTCTCTAAGGCATGCACTGTTTTTCTCCACACGATTTATCATTATGAGTCTATTCTGAGACACTTCTTCCCTTATCTTCACATAAAACTATTACCAGCTACATCCACCAGCTACGAAGTCAGTCAGTTCCTAAACCTTCTGTGTGTACTTCCAGTCTCCTGCAAACTAAAAGGCTACATAAGAAATCTGAGAGCATTTATTAAAAGAGCTTTTGGACACTATATCAACAGAAGCATTGTATGCCTTGCTGCTGGGGGCACTGCACTGAAATTTACACTTTGTTTTGCAAGTGTACAGCAGTGGAATTAGTACTGGATTTCTCAGGGCATTTCTGTCAGAATGTAGAATATGCCACATGAGAAGGGTTGCTTGAAACCACCCTCTATCACAGGCTTGTCATTAAACTGAAGCAGAAAGAGGAAGGTGGATAATAAAACTTCTAAAGTTATCATAGGATGACTGGGGATAAAAGCAATCATTGTGTATCAGGAGTAAGAGATGACTGGGCTTTCACTCAGTGGAAAGGGAAAGCTGAAGCAGAAGTGCACAGTGCTTTTTTATTCCAATATTAGTTTGACTTGAATGGTCAATATACGTCTTGTGCAAAATTAATTAATTACTGTTATCAAAGGGGAAGCATCTCAGCTTTGAGCAAAATAAGAACAGGTTAGCATATACTTAAGATGAGTTTGGAGTTTCCTAAAGGGCTGACTGAAGTAATCTGAAACCCACTAGCATTTATCTTTGAGACTACAGGGCTAGAATTTCTTGTTTCTGAGAAATGAGTTTACACTTGAACATAACATTCAATATCCCATGTGATGTTAAAAAAAAAGGCAAACGCCAGCTGTGAAAGAATGACTTCATGTAAGGCCCCAGGTAAAGTTCACCTAGATCTCAGCTTAAAAAATTTGGCAGTTAGAAATATGCCACAGATAAGCACTGAGAATGCTGAAAAATCTGATCTGTGAAGAACAGTAAAATAATGGGGTATGTTTAGGTTGAAGAAAAGAAGTCTGACAGCAGTGTGATATCTGTTCTTCTAAGAAAGCTTTCTAAGAGAAAGGGAATAACTTGTTCTCAGTGCACTGGGTAAGCAGCAACAAGCTTAAGTTTTGATAAGAAATATTTTGGAAGAGGAAAAAAAGAAATCTTCCACTGTTAAGGAAAGCTCTGGAGTAAATAACCTAAGCAGTTCTGACTTTGCATATTTGTGTACGATACTTTAATTTCCAGCATCAAACTTAAATAGGATCTGCATAAGTCCCCCAACACACAGTGTGTTGTATTCAAGGTGACCTTGAGAATGTGCTTTCCATCATCAACACATTCTAACTATGGCTGCACAACAGAAGTACCAAAGGGTAGTAGTATTTGCTAGCTACAAAAGGGTAAGGGAAGAGGTAGTTTCTCTTGCAATAACTGCAGGCTTGTGCACCTTTGTGATTACTATTTCTAAATCCCAAGTCCCAGATCTAGCACCAAGTGTCGTGTTTCCATAGTCCCTGAAATGGTGTTTTGTGTTTTTTCTCATAGACACATACATTGTTCTCACTACTGGGTCTCAGTCATGCCTATGTAACCAGCATGGGGAAGCTGAGGGGAGTATTGGCTTTGGAAGAGGCAAGTACAGATCCTTTCATCTTTTCCTCATCAACTGCAAATGTCCTGTGAATCATTACAATAACTTATAGGTGCTGAAGGATCCAGCTGGAAATATATATAACTGTGATTGCTACATTTTCAATCCAGTGTTGAATTCTGAGTCAATCCTTTGGAAGCTGTGTAGAAGAATGGATGGCAGAAGAGGAGGCAGCAGGTGTTGTTTACAGGGATGTTAGATGTATTCATCCTCTTCATGAATATAAGGCTCTTAACTGAGTGGCTATTACTGTCTCTGAAAGTGGTGTAGAATTTTCTATTCGCCACAGAGGGAAAAATTACACCACCAGTGTAAAAGATTATTTCCACAGGTCTCCACTCTCCATTTGTGATTCTTTACCTTGGCGAGTAAATGAACTTCTTCTGGGTAGGGCTGGGTCATCCATCCTTCCTTTCATCCGTTTTTTTTCTGCACTTCTCTTCTCATAGCTCCAGAAGGCAATAGAGGGCTCCACTCGCTCTGGGGTACGCCTCCGCCCACCCCTTGCCAGTTTCCGAGATACCAGTCGAACTTCCATCAGCAGTGAGAAGGTCAGTCAGGCCACTCAGGTGTGGAACCGGCAGAACCACTGCATGGTGGAGGCACAGCACGCGTCGGACTTGGGCACGGAGAGCCCACTGCCTCCCTGCTCACATTCCCCCCAGCCCTTGCACTTGCATGAAGAGGGGGAAGTCCTGTGCTCTCCTTATGCCACTGATAACGAGTTGGAAGAGATGGACCTGACAGGGCCAGTTGCTGAAAACATCTCAGACATCCTTAAGGACATAAGCCTACACTCCACTGACCTGGATGAGGATGAAGAAGAGGATGAGGATGTTCCCTTATAACTGATGTGAGGGGAGTACTCCATCACAAACTTCAGTTGAGCCAGTCTTCTTGTGTTTGCTCCTTAAAGAGAAGCTTTTGGATGTTCTTAGCAATCCCCACAGAGGGTTGATTCAGCTGGGAGAAGGGGCATCGGACTGACCCTTTCTTCTGCTGCTTTCTTCCTCCGCAAAGACTGTTAGGCTGTTGGACTATATCGGTGTGTGGAGAAGTCAGATATGGACTACAAGGTGGCTATGGGGTGGCTCAAAATGCTTTTAGGCTTTTGTGTCTACATAGCAGATGAGATTGTAACAGGACATGAATACTGCTGGACATAGTCAGGATGCTCTAGGTTGATCTGCCATGTGGAAAGTGGAGGAGAAGCAGTTCTTATTCTCCATTAGTGTCATCCTTCGTCACACCTGGTCTGTATGCACCAGTGTAAACAGAGCTGGACCTCCAGCCTAGAAGCATATTGATGCTTCTGACTGCAATCCTGTTCATGTTGCTGCAGTTCCTTTTCACACTTATCCTCTTTCTCAATTTTTACTCTGGAATTTTCTTGGATGGGGGTGTAGTTAGGAACTTCTCCTCAGCCCTTTAGCTGAACTGTGCCTGAACAGGTGGGGACAAAATATCTGGTCTATGTCTCAAGTCTTAAATTCAGCCAGGGCTCTAAGAATAGCACAGGAAGGAAGGAAGGAAAACCTTTTTGTCTTCTCATCATCTCTGGAATTTTTAAATAAAATGGGAAAATCTTAAGTGAGGGCATCCTCAGTGTTGGAGGAAGAGGAATAAAGCAGCATGTATGCACCTATATTTCAAATACCGTGTTTGCAAAAATTTTGAAGAGTGATTCAGAGAGACAAAGTTATAGCCTTAAAATATAAGAATTGAAAAAAAAAAAAAAACCCAAACCAATTACAGAGTTTTAGCACTCCAGCTCTCTTTCCTGGTAATTTTATGCTGCCTACCTAACACATATTTCTGCGTACCTCTGAGAATTCTAGCTCTCACTTCTTCCAGCTTGTCTCCATTGTGACTAACAGCAGAGACCTCAACCCTTGTCTGCAGCACACTCTTCTTTTCCAGTTCTAAATTTGGAGCAGATCTTGATCTGTTTCTTGCAAAAAGATGTCTTGTCACTTTGTGTCATGCATGCAAAACTAGTTCCCAAAGATAAGATGCTGCTTTGTTTAACTTACTCTTCTTGTAAGGTTTTTCTCAGTAAATAGGCAAAATCAAAACCTGTGTATTCTTCAGTTTTCATCTAGTGCTCTACATCTCCCTCTGTCATATTTTTGGTGTGTCATGGCAGTTCCAAACAGTCTACTGAATGTCTTTCTACTTATCAGCAACAGAGAAGAAATTCGGGTTATAAGAATATGTTCCTGCGGGTATTCTCCCACATGTTGGGTCACATCCCCTTTCCTGATATTAGTAAAGCATTATTTAACTCCGAGTGAACATTTTTATCTTAACAGGTGGGGTTTTGTAAGCTGTCTCAGGAGCAAGCAAAAAATATCATTACCTCCAACCCAGTCTCCTTAGGAAAAATTACCTCCTGGCTTTATTTCCTTGAGAACTGACCTTGCACCAATTCCCCTCTGATGACATTCATGGATGGCACACTCCGTGACAAGCTTATAGTAGAGGGAAATCTCCCCACCTTGTCTATTGAAAAAGGAGAGACTTATTTTTACTGTCTGTAATTCAGAGCCCACAAGCTGGGGCTTGTCTTTGGCATGTGATTCCTTTTCTTTTAAAGCTAACTGGGGACAATCTTTCCCTGTCAAAGTCATCTTGATGCCTCCCAGGGTCACCCTGTCTTTAAGCGAAGGCAGTGGTGATCTGCAGGCAAGTCTCTGGCACACATCAGCTGCTTGCCTCCACCAGAGAGAGGGCTGTGGCACATTTCTGGCTGCCAGGCTTCAGCACACAGCCTCTTTGCTACCTTTCCCTGCCTGCAGAGAAGAGACATAATTGTTATTTCTTTCTCAGGGAACTGCACAGTCTTTTAAATAAGCCTAGGGGAAAGGGCACTGCTTTTAAAAACTCATAAAGGTCTGGTGAGTGGCAACTCTGAGACCAAACCTGATCTGAGCATCCACACACCCTCAGGAAAGACAAGTTTCTCCAAGTAGCCTCAGTCTTATTACTAGCAAGTGCACACCTACATTTTGCAGTTTAGCCAAGTGCTTTCACAGAGACAGATGAGACAAGGAAAAACTTTGAGGCTGGAGTCAATCCACCTCCCCTCCTGAATACAGATATATGCTCTGCTCCAGTCCCACACATCTCCTATGGTGTGTTACAGAAGAACTGGGATCTGACTGGCTGAGAAAGCATCTGGAGTCTAAATGAAAGCCAGAGAGTGTGTGAGTCATGACAGACAGATTGTGATATGGGGAAGATGAAGCTGGAACAAGAATGATGCACACAGAGGCTTGGGGAGCTCTGAATAGACACAAGCTAACCTGGAAAGCTTTTTGAGCTTTGTCACCTGAGAGTACAAAAGCATACATGTGTGCTTACACACAGACACACATCTCTATCCATTTCTATTGCCTTTAGCTGTCCCAGTGTTACCATGAGGAGCTGGATGGCTCTCGTGAATAGAAGCTGAAAGGGGGTTGTTACTGCTGCTCTTTGTAGGCATTACTCAAATCCATTCCAGGTATCTCCCCACCCTTGGAACACAAACAGAATTCATCTGCACCATTTTCTCATCTGGCAAGAGAAATAGGGAGCCAGGAGGGGTCAAAAATATACTGCAAAGATGGTTTTCAATGGCTAAAGATGTTCCCATTTTACCAATAAAATCTTCACTGAGCTGATGCCAAGTAATTTAATAGGTGTAAAATGTGCAATAAACTGACACTGAACCTTTTTCAAGGGACCACTAAGCTTGGACCCTCTCAGGCAATCCCAGTACACGCCCTCAAAGTTTAAGCTTGAAACCTTTGTCTGGCAAAGTCACGCTGAACTGTAACTCTAAAACCTGCATCTCTCATCCTATCCAGGTAGCACAGACCTGACAACCTACGCACAAAAATATTTTTTTTCCCACCATCGAAAATATCCACAAAATTTGTATCAGCGCTGAGGCCTTCCCATCCAGATAAAAGTCAAATCCCAAATCTGCCCCCAAAAAATCAAGCACAAGCCTTGAAAAATAAGAAGCTATGAGGCTGTTTTGAACTGCAGAAGCTTTCTTTTCTCCTAAATAGCATTTGCAGTTACTTAGAATAATTTTTTGGGGGCAGAAATTCATGTAACACCAGGCTTGCCATTACCACTCAAAGCCCTAAAATAGAGCTGATCTTGTTCAGCATTTTCAACTCCCAGCACCAGCTGAACTACATTTTGTACCAAACATATAATAGTCTAACAGCACAACAGTGAAAAAAATCATCAGAGAAGAAAATTGTGGGAAAACACCACTATTGCTATCATCACCAACAAAAAAGCCCTATACAATTCCTTTGACCTTGTATCTTTAAGATAAATCTAGCCTTAATCTCAACTAATTGCCAGTTTATGAAGATAATGAAGGCAAGAAGTTATTAAATTTTAATCTAGCAACAAGTTGAACTCTTCCTCCTACATGGCATTTAAATGTGAAAGCAGAAGGGTTTTTTGAGTTGTTTTTTTCTTTAACTCATCTTTGTAAATTGAAAAAATAAGTAGAACTTAAGGTTGAAAAGACAACAGATAGGTCTTTGGGTAGTTACGACTCAGCTGAGAGATTCTGTGTGTTTTGTGGCCAAAGAGTACAAGACAGGACAATAACCAGCTGAACAACTAAAGATCCCTTTTTGCTAAATTAGTTACCCCCTAGGAAGGGTATAATTAAAACCATACTATTAAAAATACTGTCACAGCAAGCACCAAGTTGTTCATGGCCACATAAGCAAGGATCTGGGCACAGCTCTCATAACAATTTAATCAACACTGGAGACCAGTAATTAGTGTTTCCACGCAAAAGCCGTGACTGGGATTTAGTATACTCAAATAGAGAAAAAGCATTTTTTTATCTTAAGCCATATGATGCAAAACTTTTTAAGGCTTTATTTGCAACCTTAGGCTGGTCCTGACCATAAAACGCAGACTCTCATTGTGTGCCCACCCTCCATACCGGACAGACAACCCTGTAAAAACAGGTACACACAAGCACGGTCTTCTTCAAATAGCTAGTGTGCAATAGTAGATAGCTTGGCAACTGTGTTGCCTGTGCTTTCAGCCACATCTCCCCATCCCTCAGCTGGATGTCCCTAAGTCCTGACGTAGCCTCACAGGACTCATGACACTAGTGTGGACATTGCTGGATAAACAAAGATAGTGTGCTGGATAAACAAAGATAGTGTGCTAGATAAACAAAGCCAATATCAGCCAAAGCTATCGCTATTGCTAGTTCAAGCACTTTGCTCACATCCCAGTTCTGGTGTGCTGTCTTGTGCCTCACAATAAAGCCAGTCACTGAAACACATCTAGCCATCTTGAAGGACTGCATCTGATACGGAGAACCAAGTTTGTTGAGGAAATGTCCAGTGGAAAATTTATAAAGGAAACAGAATGTAGAGAAATGGTAATGTGAATTGCCTGCTTTATATGAAAAACAGTCTAAAAGCTGCTAATAGCTGGCTGTTTACTGAATTGCTACTTACACAGTTTGAAGAAGAGAGGTAAAAATGTAAGTAAGTCCTGCAAAACATATTGAGAATTAAAAACTCATAAAACCTCAAGTTAGAAGCTCTTCAGATTTTCCACACAGAAACAAGTGTAAAAGACAGCAATGGAAGGTTTATGAGGAATACACTTGCCAAAAAAAAAAAAAAAAAAAAATCTGTTCCCCCCCACTCCGCCCTCAAACTTCTATAGTGCACTTAAGCAAATGGGCTGTGAAAAGAAATGGGAGCTGTGAGATGGTTGGATTATGGCCCAACATGTCACACAACCTTATACTTAAATCAAATTTGCATCTTCTCTAGCCCAGAAGATATGAACTGTCTAAAGGGGTATATAAAAAATACCCTCACAGCTGGCAAAGTGCAGAGCCAGTGAGGTGTGCAGCAAGAATGGTCTTTTTTTTATTTACTTTTTTCGCTAATGACTTGGAAGTAACATATGAGACCCTGTAAGACAGTAACATGAAAGAGTCATATAGGAGATTTGCAATCTAGTCTAAACAGATAAATAAACCAAAAGTGGAGATCAGAGGCTGGGCCAGATAGCACAGAATGAGGTTTGCGCTGGGGCTAAGCAACTAAATCTAGAGAAGAAATACTTAACAGAGATAAATCTAGACTAGTGTATTGGTAAAAAAAATACTGTTGGGTGAAGCACTCAGTATCTGGACATCATCTTTGTAGCATAATATTAAATTAAGAAAAAACAAAGACATTTTTTCCTATGCAGAGGTATGACTTCCAAGCCCAGAGACATGTTTTCTCAGGGACTCAACTCTTAAACATACATGGAATAACTGATTTCATTTGATATGCTACATTTTTAAAAAAAGCGAAAATTTAGAGGCCATTTAGAAAAAAAATAATCAGGAACAAGTACCAGGGGACTTATGAGACAGACAAAAGATTACAAGATTGACCAAAAAAAGCCCTCAAAAAGAGGAGTTAAATATGCAAGTCATATGTAAGTCACTATTAATTATAATAACATAATTATGCAGACATACATACAAGGAGTGGCAATCTATTCAGTAGCAAAAGCAGCTAAACTGGAAGGAAGCAAATTAACTTGAAATAGAACACAGACAGCAAAGATTAGCTAAATATCCCTGGTTGTGAAATACCGTATGCCTTAAGCAGGGCAAATACCCAGCTCAGGATATTCTATGATTCTATGAAATGACACTGCTTAGCCCCTCTGAGAACCAGAGGAAAAGTGTAAATATCTTCACCAGGAAATGGGTATCATTTATGGTTAGAATTAAAGAATCTGATATGGTAAAGTGCTTCTGGATATGGCCTAAATCAGAAGCAGATGTTACAACAATGTTGGAAATGCAAAGATGCTCCTTTCTTTCCAGGCCAACCTGCTCCTTTTTAGTAGGCTGAGAAGCACCACTTTAAAACTGAAATGTGAACCCAGAGTCTTGCTACCTTTACCTTTTACAACCCTGGCATCAGACTCCTCTTTGTGTCCTGTTCCAACGTGCTATTGTGAAAATTCTGTCCAACTCTGTGCCAATGAGTCCACATGTCACCAATAGCAGGAAAAAACTTCTCTATGCTAAACTAAAGGAACCCACTGATGTGATGCTATCACCTGCCACAACAGCCTGGGATTTGTGTCATGGTAGCCATAGGCACACATAAGATTTTTAGCCCTGAATAATGTGATGTTCTTATCTTAATGGGCAATTATGTATCATGTATTTCCTACTCTTGGATGCTTCTCCAAGCCACCATGGATCCTTTTCAGTGTTCTCCATCAGACTATCTCATTGAGACCCACTCCCTCTTCCTAGGATCCTCCTTCCTCAGACGCAATTCCCCTGGAACCAGTCCCACAGAAATAAAACACTTCCACCAGCCAGGAGGGCAAGACCACATTCTGTTTAATAACAACTCCATAAAGGACTGTACATGCTATTTTGAGCTACCTCCTCTCCTTTACTGTAGTTGCAGCCACACACAGGCATGGAGGTGTATAGTGCCATATAGTTTCCTAAGTCTATATGTAGTGTGTGTACATGTATGTATGTGATTGTACATGTATTATATTTCTATATATATCTTTGTAGAAATGTTATCTCATAAGTCACATTATCAAAACATGCGAATTATATCAAACAAAATTTTTCAGGCAAACATGTTTTGGAGCTGGAAGACCAAAAGCAAATCAGACTCATTTCAGTTATTACGGGCTAGTGTGAGACAAGATAAGGATGAAAGCTTTCAATAGTGGGTCCCTTTCCCTTGGTATTTTATATCCATTCAGTACTTTTCCCTCAAACATAAATGCACCTCTGTAAACATGAGCTTGAAAGAACACACATAATCATAATGCAGCCTTCCCCCCATACAGCAAATGTGTTCAGGCTTGGAGGAAGCCCTTTAAAACTGCTTTGCAGCAACCTCCATTGTCCCATGCACTTATACTAGAGCAGTTTCAGAAACTGAGAATACAAACTTTGAAGACCTAAGCCTTTACTTACTTTTAAACATGCTTCAGGAATCCATTCCACATGCCAGACCTTAGACTCCCATCCACCACACTTATACCTTCCAAATCCTCAGTTTGTACCTTGCCATATCTGAAAAGAGCTGAAAAAGGAAAAATTCTGTTCCCTGTTAAATTACGATTGAGTCCCAATTTTATAGCATAGGGATTCCCAGAGGCCTCCAATCATGCATAACATCCAGAAATCAGAGAATAAAAATTGAAGCCAAACAAGAATATATACCTGCAAAAGAGCTTTTGGCTTGCTACACTGCTCACACATGCAGTATCTGAAAAGAAGGGAAGTCCATCTGTACTTGCATAATGGGAACAAGGCAGAGCTCTGGAAAAGGGTTCTTAACCTTTTGACTTCCAACTCATGACTGTATTTCCATGCCCAATGAACACGAATCCAGAAGGCCAGTGAACCTGGACTAGATGCCTTTATCCTATTAGAAGCAAATCTTGGTGCACAATCTTGTCTCCATAATGGAAAAAAACCTTTGTAGATGGTTTTGTCTTGCTAGTGTGTACAATTGATCCTTTATGGGAAAGCAAAACCAAGATTAGGTTTCAGAGGGCATTTAAAATGTCCCAAGTCAAAGATGACAAGGAAGATCCTCAGTAGCATTCCTTCCACGGAACAATGCAACCCTTCTCTTCCTAGAAGTCTGTAGGTACTACTCACCAATAGGTAAGTCTTGCCTATGGCGGGGGGGGGGGGCGGGGGGGAGTTGAACTAGATGATCTTTAAGGTCCCTTCCAACCCAAACCATTTTGTGATTCTACAACATGTACACTGAGAACATTCTTGAACAAATCTTTACCATTTTAGTAAACATACTTTTTCCCAGAGTCACAGCCTAATTTTTTTCCTCTTCCAACAATATGTACCTGCACTGAAAAAATATATCACCTATTTATTTTCTTTTGAGCAGACAAACACTGATAGATCTTCTCTTAGTTTTCAGGGAAAAGATAGCACATTGTTCTGCCTATGCTGGGGAAAAATGTCGGTGCAAGGATGTAAATAGACCCTAATGATCTAAGCGCAGGTCTTCCAAGTCCATAGGTTAACATAATAACCAGGGGTCTTCACCCCTACCCAAGTCAATTCGTGAAGCTGGCTATGCTGCTGAGAGAGCACAGTGTCCCTAACAGCCTTGACCAGTCCCTGTGCAGGTTCATCATTACTTAGTCTGAGAAAAACCTATGATACAAAAGAGGCACCTGGTGTTGACTTTACAGCTTGCATTTGTATTTGAGACTGTGCTTTAATGACTGTAGCCTGCCCTACACATACATTTAGTTCTTAACAGCACTACTTTACTCACATTTTCTATTTATTTTACCTTTCCATGAGCCGTGGCATAGAAATCTACCCTGTTAGATTGTTATATAGGAGGAGAAGGCAAAAATGGACATTTTTTTTGGAAAAAGAAAAAAACAGTAATCAAACAGTATAAGGGAAATGAGAGATTGTTTAGGGCTGCCTAAACATGGAAAATTCCATCTGAGAGGAATTAGAAGGAAGAGTTTAGACTAGGTCAACATTGCTTTGCCCTCTACAGCATTTAGAAGTGGATTTAGTTTAGTTTATTTGTCCTTCTAGGCAATTATCAATACAAAATTTAAGGCAAACTGAGCTAAATTTAGATATTTTGGATTACCAATGGCCACATTAATTTCATTTGGACAATGACTAAGTTCTTCTTTGGTATATTTTGTATATGGCAACACTGAAGAATTAAGCTAATTGTGAACTGTTTTTTCAAAGATGATGAAAAAGAAGCCAGTGGTTGCCCAAATTCAGGGAGGTCTCTTTCTTACCCTCTGTCTTACAGAAAGAAGTATGGCTTGGATTAAAGAGTACCCTAAACACCAATCCTGGAGCCACAGCTTTTGTAGCAATTCTCTACCTGAGCCCATTCTGCCTGAAGTCTGCCATGAAGCTTCCTACTGTTTTGTATAAATACAAAATGTCAAGCTTTTCTTGATCTTTTTCCCCAGCCTTTCTCTCAATGTCTTTCTCTCTCTGGCTAGGCTTCACCTTGTTTCTGCACAGAGCAGACATAGCCTGTACTGTTGCACACTACCTCACTACCATACCTCATACCTCTGTCAAATGAAGAGAACAGTTTCCTTCTCTTCAGTTCTCTTCTCTGGGCATACAATTAATATTTTTTAGTTGTTGTTGTACACAGTACATCATGCACACACTCTGCCTAGGTGTGCAGTGCCATTTTGTATGTCACACACTACATTCAAACTGGCTTAAAATTTAGGGCTTAACCTCCAACAGCCATGCTTCTCCCCTGCACAAGGCTCTGCCTCTTCCAATTACAGGAGAAGAGTTACCAGTGCCTTTAGTTGCCTTGGAGTATAATCACTGAGTGCAATACAAGAGTTGTGCATGTTAGTTTTATTAATTCCATGCATTATTTTTATTAATTCCATCTCCTCCTGCCTGATCTCAAAGGACCCTGTGGAAGGTCAGGGAATAGTGAGGGAAATAACATGGCATTAAATAACAACAAGGACCAAACCAGATAAAAGCGTACTAGAAACTAAGGAAAACACTACTGAAAGAAAGGGGAATATGTATTCCCTGGTACACCAGCTGGGTCTATTCTCAGACAGGTATTTCACATTCAGCTTAAGTTGCATCTGCATTCTTCAACATAACCATCTGCATGTCTCACCAGCCCTCACTGATGCTTGCCTCACCAAGTGAAACAATACAAGGGGCAGACTGCACTGAAACCCTTATTTTGACAGGTTAGTTTTCAGCAGGGCCAGTTCCTGAGCAGCCAAATACTGCATTGGTGCTTCTTAGGCAGTAGAATTATACAGCTTTGAAAGGGAGGAGGCACGACAGCTCCTTTTAACAGCTTAAGCTCGTAATGAAGATGCCATTTCAAAGTGCACTTTCCCAGTCTCCCTAACATGATGTAAAGGCCAGCTCTTGAGAACAGTGCTCTCTCCCTCTGCTTACAACTGTTCCCTCTGAACTTCTACAGCAGGGTAAACATGCAGTGCCTTGCTGTGGGGTCAGCTGTGCATCATCTGCACACGGATTGTGGGAAGCAAGCACAGTCAGGACAGAGGGTACCTCCTTCACAGCCACTCACCATGTGATCAGCTTAGAGGTCTGGTTAAACTCTGCTCTCTGCTGCGAGCCTATCGTGAAGCATGAAGTTAAAGTTTTTAAGGGGGAAAAGCAAATGGGTGACTTGTCAGCAGATTCTCAGAAGATGATGATTTAGAGTCACGGAAACTGAAAGACTGACTTCATCACAGAGCCTCAGGTAACAGAGTTGAAGACAACTCACAATGCTTATAAAGAAAGCATAAGATTTATATAAAAGAGAAACTTATGATCAGTGTAACTGATCAGATATGAGCAATCATAGGAAAATGAACAAGAAAATTTTTTTTTTGCAGTGGAATCTGAGATCTATGATTCTATGATCTTTTTCAATTACTTGAGGTAAAGTCATCCTTTGTATTCACATCAATAATTTCAACAAATTTCTGTTGAAGACAAGGGCGTTGTGGAGGAATGGGAAGCTTCTACCTCCACTGCTTCAAGAAAATAAAAAAAGAGATTATGTAGTGCAGATCTGCTGTTTGTGTAAAAGAACAGCAGGGTTGTTTCTTAGTAACTGTAGATCATGGATACTGAGGTTACATTTCCTTCTTATTTTCAGCCTCACAAACTCAATTTGGGCTCTGAGTATTTGGCTGGACTCCTTCCAAATTTTGTTCATGGTGCACCTGCGCCTTCCATATGCTTGAATAGATGCACCTATATAATAATGACTTTTCCATGAAATATACAGTAGGTTCCAGGTCCCTCTCTTTGATATTGGATAAACAGAAGATGCAGACCTGTTACATAAGAGAAGGCCAGGTTATACAAATCATTTTCCATTTTCAAAGAGATTCAAGATGCCTTTCCAGTTCAGCTCAAGAATCTCACTCTAGTACCAAGTGTGGATGGGCTGACCTGCTCTCTCCAGTCAAGCTCCTGGCAAAGGTTGATCTATTTTTCTTTTGGATTGTGTAGAGGTCACATAAAATAGCTTTTTTTTTTTTTTTACTCCCAGAAAAAGCCTAGAATTTTATTATTCACAGAAAGTCAACATCTTTATGAATTTTTTTTTTAGAGTTCAGTAACCTTGAAAGCTTTTATAGAGAGTAGTGTTCAAACCAGTCTGAATTCACAGAGAATGAAAGTCTGTCTACAGTTTTCTAGAGATCAGGCTGCGGAATAAATTATCAGGGTATAATTCTCTATCCCATTCCACAGAGGTTCGAAAACGCTACAGATAGGTTTTCTCTTCTTACCTAACTCCATAGAATTTTCTATAGGTCAATTTTTTCCCACATTTTTTCCCATGTAGATAATTCCTTTTCACTGCCTTGCATGGTGATAATGTATATCTTTTAGACATCAATCAGACATCTTAGTAAATGTACCTCATGTCCACATTAAAAGAAAATGAAGCCCTGGACAAGTTCACCCACTTTTCCCAGTCCTGTAAACAACACAGGGGGATCATTTGAAGCCTCTTTGAAAGTTACCATAAACATCCAGATTGTCCTGTAGAGGCACGTGGGAACAAAACTGTTTGGAGAAAAAAGCAATAAGCCATCAAACTCTTCTCCCTCAAAGGACCATTTTTCCGTCTCTGAAAGCTGAGGCGCTTTTAGCACTTGCCCCATCTCCTTGCTCTGGCTAGTGTGATTTCCTAGGCCCTGCTCCATGGCTAGACACAAATCAGTTCAGGTCAACGAGCTAGTACTGGTCCTGCAAGAACTGCAGATCATTTTTATCAAGCCCTCCTGCCCAGGGGAGGTTAGCACCTGAATGTGTAAACATCTTTTTTAGATATCAAAAGGTCATCATTCAGGAGAAAAGCTACCTCCTTACAGGGATGTAAGCAAGCTCAAGCAAATGAGTAAAAAAAAAAAAAAAAGTGGTCACAAAAACTTTTATTTCTCACCTATACCAAAATATCAGCCCTACTTAACTATCCCATATTTTTTTTACCTTTAGAGGTGCAATGGAGAGGGAAGACACATCCACTTGAAGTGGATTGACTGGAAAGACTTGGGTGCTCATAGAGGAGGCCCTCTTCAAGGAGCTGCCTGTCTAAATGTGAGAAAGCTGCGTGGGGTAAAGTTCTATCTGAGAGTCCCATTCATACGTTTCATAATTCCTGGATATCATCTGCTTTGCTTGCCAGGAACTGACTGAAATCTAATACATTATGATATTACTTTAGTAACATTCTATTCTCCTCAGACATTCTTCATAAAAAATATCCTGCGACTAAACCTGATTCGGGAAAGGACCCTGTATCAACTCTCCTGTCACCAAAAATACACCAAGCCTGAAGAAGAGACAAAGAAGGGACAAACGTATCATGAACTAAACTGAGTAGATATTAGACAGAGTGAGAAAGAATTGCCCCCAGGACAGTAGGGCTATGTCCAGGCCAATTCCTTTCTAATCTAGATCTAGATCTAGATCTAGAATCTGATCTGAACCCATAATTTGCTGATGCTTCCTTGCAAGAGGTATTGCAATTAAAACTCAGCACTTTGGTAATCTCTGCTGATTCTGTCCAATTCTCCAGCAAAATTGATAGCCTTGTACAAATTTTGCTTTGGCCTCTTGTTATTTTCTGGTCAGAGCTTGAAAGGAGACTGTTCAATTTCCTTTCAAAACCCCTTCCCTGCAAAAGGAGGTCTGTAGAAACACGGCAAGAAATTGCAAAACACTGAATTCCCCTAGTCAATCAATCATATTTTTTAACAAAAAAATACAGAACTTGTACAAATAGGAAAAACTCCTGAAATCAGCTTTCTCCTAACACTCCTAATGAAGAGATAGGAGGCAAAACAAACAGACCAAGCACTGAGCATTATTTACATTGCTTTGGGGTAGGAAAACAAAAGAAGAAAATATAGACAGGAAGAAAAAATAAATAGGAGAAAACTTCCTCTCACCCCTCTTCTTCAAGCTACATTTGGCACTGCACAAGGAGTGGCAGGAATGGGAAAGGAGCAGTTATTTCTGTTTAGTGATGACTGGATTACAGGTCTTTCCCACTATTAACTGCTTTGTTAGCAGCACTTATCCAGTAATATAAAAACATTTTAAAAAAAAAAAAAATGAAAACTCCAATGTAAACTGGGTATCTGTGATCTCATAGCTGTACATACTGTTCCTGGATCTGCTGCCTACTCTCTGGGTCTCCCCAGTCTGCTGGCAGGGGAAAAGACAGAATGATACAGCAGCAGCACCAAGACAGGCATGTTCTCAAGCCTGCTGAAAGAGACAGCTTTTTCTGATTGTCTCCATAGCTGAAAACGTCCTTTCCACTGGCATCCAGTGCCCAGTGCCAGAAGGACACACCATTCTTGCCAGCTCCTAAGAAAGTAGAAATGTCAAAGAGAGAAACAAATAAATGAAAGATTAGAAAGAGACGAAAGCAGAGTCTGTGAGCAGGGTTAGATTTGTTTCTGCATCCATTCTTCCATGCCACAGCCGAGCCATGCCCACAGAGCCACACCATCCGTACTGCAGCACAGCCTGTGCCCATGGAGCACAGTTTGTATCCATTGAGCCTAGAATTTCATATCAAGGTGCTATTGAGGTTACAAAGCCAATCTTTCATCTCAGTACAGTCTGTAGTGAACACAGCCTTATCCTCTGTACCAGCCACAATCACAATTCTAGTGCAATCTATATTTCATATATATCTTCATTTTAAACCAGTTTATGTTCATATATTCTATCAAGGGGGGCCATGTCCACAAAGCAACATCCATTCTGCCAAGATGGATTCTAGCCACACAGCCACTCCCTATACCAAGCCTGTTTCATCAGCCACATCCCCGGTACCTGAAGAATTTGTATCCACAGTCAAGACTTTGTATTAAAAAGATTTATAAATGAATTACCAATCCAGATCTCTCCAAGCACCTCACATGTGTTGCCCAGAGCAATGAAAATCAAAAATACTTGTCCACAGTGGAGGGGAAGAAGAGGTCTTCATGTGTCAAACACTTTGATATTTTCTTCCTGTTTAAAAAAATAATTAAATGTCAAGAACAGAAGGTGTGTCTGCTCAGAAGTATGGGGAGCTGGAGAGAAGATTCCCTGTAATTTCATTCCTTGCCACCCTTCTCTTTGTTCAGCAGTGATGAGAACTTCACGGAATGCATCAGTTGTTTGTTTCTCCCTCTTCCTCATCAAAGGACTGCACCCCAGAGGAGGTGACATCTGAGACTTTGCGGCTCAGTGCAGCATGTTCCATCTCCTCTCGAGGAGAGAGTGATTCCAGGTCCCGGCACACTGCATCATCCTCCTCTGGAGAGGGCTTCTTGTTTAGGAGAGGAGCCTTCTCCAGCTGTGGATTCCCTTCATCCTCAAGGTGGTCCTCCATGTATGTACTGGACTCAGCCCCACCCTGAGCAGTCTGCAGGGGCCACACGTGGACCAGCCCCGTGCTCTGGATGAAGTTCTGCTCCTGCCGCTGTTGTTGCAGCTGTTGCTGCTGGAGAAGGCTGCTCTGAATCAAAATGCTTTCTTGAAGGTTTGTCTGGGATTCATCAAAATTCTGGCCTAAGTATGAGCCAGTTGCTGGGGAAGCGATGAGGGACTGATCACTGGTCTCCCAGGCATCGGATGAACCTAAGCAATACATGCCCTGCGAGACGTAGGAATGAGGCCAGCTATCATACTGCGTCTGGGCCATATGCTCTGCAAGTAAAGTAGGGAAACAACATGCAGTTAGGCATTCTGTCTAGGCCAAGTTGTCTGATTCAGATAGCTTGTGTACCTGCACCATACAGGGTAGATAAATCCTTTAGATAGAAAAGGCAGTTCTAGGCAGTAGGCAGATGAACTCAACTATACCCACAGTTGACTGCCAGAGCTTGTAGCTTTCCACAATTGTGTCCAAAAATTAAGGAAAGGTTTTGGAGCCTCCCTGTTAATATTAGATTCCTTCAACAGCTCCACAAACAGGTGATGCCTCTGCTAGAACCCATTCCCAAAAATTGAGACTACAGAATAAAATGGGGTAGAGGAAAAGAAAGAAATGTGACAACAGAGCAAGAAAGGGGTGTTTCAAGATTAGCAAGAGGCACTGGAGCTCACCTTGGCTTTCCATTAGCTCCTGATAGTTCTCAGAGTAGTTGCCTGCTGGGTTCTCCTGATTTGAGTTTACACTCACATCCTCACCATCCATGGAGGACCAGGCCATGAGAGTTGCCTCAGAAATAGCAAATTGCTCCATCACTCCTGTACCAAAGGAGAGAGCAAGGAGAAGCAGGGATGTGTGAAAGTCACAACTTCTCACCACCCTCTTTAACCTCATCTCTTGATCACACAGTCCCACTCGTCCTGTCTCAGCAACACCCATCACCCACAATTTGGCCTCCTCCTATCCACTTTGCATTCCACTGGCAATAATCCAGAGACAGAGTGTCTCTCTCCTTTGGCCATCTGAACCACCCACAGGCTCCCCAGAGTGTGTTTTCAGGTTCCTGCACTTTAGTCTCTTCAGCATTCTGCTCTGCAACATCCCAACCAATGCAATCCACGTGCCAAAAAATTAGTACTACCTGCAAGGAACCGGGCCTCCTTTTCACCATCACTCAGGTCTGAGTAGGCATCAGCATCTTTGCGTGCTGTCTCATGCGTATGCTGCTGCTGCTGGCTGTTACCTTTGCCCCAGCCTTGCCATTCAATCATGTGTGCCACGCGGCCTTGGCCCATAGCTGTTGGCTTTGTGACATGGTCCTTCATGCTGCGCGATATCCCTAAGGGGCCAGACATTAGAAAACAAGGAGGGGCTATTACACAGCTCCAGGGTTGTCTGTCATGCTGTTTACCTATCTTGGAAATGGAGTTCTCTCCCCCTTTTATTTCCTTTCCTTTCCTGGGGTTGGATGTCTCCCACCTTTCACTGTATCACTCTCCAGGAGATGTTCTCCATCTTCCCTTGGACTGTCTTCCAGAAGAGGGAAAAAGGGAAACCCCAAATATGAAAGACATCTCTTTCCTTGCCTCAAATCCATTTAGGACAGACAGGCATGAAGGGTGAAGCCTGGAAGTGAGCAAACTAAGAAACAGAAAATGGAGTTACATCCAAGACTGTTTAAGGGGAAGCAACTGAAGATGTTTGAGCTGGGGTGCATGATGAAAAGCAAACAGGCATAAGAACAATCTGTTCTTTGAAAGGGCAACAACTAAGATTTCTTTATCTACAGCCATGGTGGTGGAGACTCCTCTAAGGCCTTGAAAAGGCAAGAATCAGAAAAGAGCAGTTGGGAGAGCAACAGAGAGACATGGAAAGAGGCACAAAGGCCTGTGGAGAGAAGCTGCCAATGATAAACTCAGATTTTGAGGACCTCACCAGAGAAAGATGATTTAGCCAGTGCCCCAATCCCATAAGCATTGGAGTTACGTTTCAGCTTAGGGAGGATGGAGGTCGTATCTTCCATGGAAAGCTGAAAAGAGAGAGAATATGAAATTATATACAGGAAGGAGAAAAAGAAGTGAACTGAATTAAGAAATCACTATAAGGATTCCAGAAGGTGAGGAGGAAGACTAGAAGCAGAAGCAAACAAGAAGAAAAACAACAAAAGAAAGGAAGGAAAAATCAGAGGCTATTTAACCATGACATAGGGTTGGGACTGAGTGAGGCAAAATCAGCAGGAGAGGCAGAAGCAGGCTGTGAGAAGCCTCCCTTTGGCTGCTGCCAGTCCCCTATAGACATGCTGCTCTGTTCCCAGCTCTTTGTTACAGATGCAAGACTTCACTGATAGAAGTTTACAACAGGGAGCTGACAGTATGATAGGTAAGTATCCTGGTTCTAGCCAGGACAGTTAACTTCCCCAAGCTGCCAGCACAAATGAGTGGAGCTGTCCCAGGCTGTTTTCCACACTCGGTAAAAGGGGCTGGTTGGGGAGGCACAGTTATAGGGCAGTCAGAGTATCCCTGTATTCTGCCACTGGCTCTTTGTCAGTAACCTGTTCTTAGCCTGACCCACAGGGCTTTGTCTCCAAAAAGGACTGTCATGGTTCAGCCCCAGGCAGTGGGCACTGCTTACTCAGCCCTCCCCAGGAGGAGAAACTGAGAATGCCCTGCAGGTTGGGATAAGGGTGGGTTACTGACACAGCACTGAGAAAGGGGAACACCAACAGAGCCTGTGGAAGAATACACACACCCAGTGATAACACTGAGCACACAGAGCATAGGGGAGGTGATAATACAGTGCACTGCACGCCTCTGTCTTTAGTAGTAAGACCAACTCGCTCCTGATTGTCAGACATCTGAGTGGAAAGATGGGAATGGAAAGCAGACTGAAGCCCCCATCCACCCAGGGGAATTTGTTAGTGACCTGCTCAGCCACTTAGATCTGCACAAGTTGATGGGTCCAGATGGGATTCACCCAAGAGTACTGAGGTAGTCGGCACAACTGCTTGCCAAGCCACTGTCCCTTATTTACCAGCAGTCCTGGCTTATCAGGGTGGTTCCGCTGGACTGGAAGCTGGTGCATGTGACACCCATCTACAAGAAGGGCTGGAAGGAGGACCCAGGGAACTACAGGCCTGTCAGACTGACCTCAGTGCTGGGGAAGGTGATGGAACAAATCATCTTGAGTACAATCACGCAACACATGCAGGACAGCTAGGTAATCAGGCCCAGTCAGCATGGGTTTATGAAAGGCAGATCATGACCAACCTGATCTTCTATGAGAAGGTGCCCTGCTCAATGGATGAGGGGAAGGCTGTAGATGTTGTCTACCTGGACCTTAATAAAGCCTTCAACACTGTCTCCCACAGCACCCTCCTAGAGAAACTAGTCACTCATGGATTAGATTCCTCACTGGGTTAAAAACTGGTGGGACAGCCAGGCCCAGAGAGCTGATGTAAATGGAGCTAAATCCAGCTGGTGGTGGGCCACAAGTGGTGTTCCCCAAGACTCAGTGCTGGGGTTGGTTCTGTTTAACATCTTCATTAATGATCTGGACGAGGAGATTGAGTTCACCCTTAGTAAGTTTGAACACAACACCAAATTGTGGGGGAGTATCTATCTGCTGCAAGACAGGATGGCTCTGCTGAGAGACCTTGGCAGGCTGGATCGATGGGCAGAGGCCAACAAAGCAAGTGTTGGGCCCTACACTTTAGTCACAATAACCCCAGGCAACACTACAGGCTTGGGGCAGAGTGGCTGGAGAGCTGCCTGGAGGGGAAGGACCTGGGGGTGTTAGTTGACAGCCGGCTGAACATGAACCAGCAGTGTGCCCAGGTGGCCAAGAAGGCCAATGGCATCCTGGCCTGCATCAGGAATAGTGTAACCAGCAGGAGTAGAGAAGTGATTTTTCAGTTGTACTCAGCTCTGGTGAGGCAGCAGCTTGAGTACTGTGTTCAGTTTTGGGCCTCTCACTACAGGAAGGATGTTGAGATGCTGGAGCATGTCCAGAGGAGGAAGACAAAGCTAATGAAGGGTCTGGAGCACAAGTCCCATGAGGAACGGCCGAGGGAGCTGGTGCTTTTTAGTCCTGAGAAAAGGAGGCTGAGGGGAAACCTTATCGCTCTCTACAACTACCTGCAAGGCAGTTGCAGAGATGTTGGGGTTGTTCTCTTCTCTCTAGTGACAAGCGATAGAATGAGAGGGATGACTGACCTGATGCCTGACAGTACTCAGACAGTCCTGGAGACAGGTGGACCTGCCCCTCCCTGACCAGCCCCTTTTTCAGGGGCATGATGTCATGTGGTGGGGAAACCAGCCCAGGCCAACTCAGCTCACCTGTGCTGGCAGCTTGAAACCAGGACAGTAAGTCACAGCAATGCATCATATATAAAAAATCATATCTGTAATATGATGTGTATGTTACTTTTGGGTTTTACTTCCTTTCATGTGGTCTTAAAATGAACATGACTCTTACTGTTGCATCCAGTTTCAAGCTACCTATAAAGAAGTGAGGTCTACATCTATGCTTATCTCCCTTCACTCTCTTTTCTATGTTCATCCTTAGCTGCTGAATAACAAGGATAGGAAACTGTTGGGACAGGCAGCATTCACATACATCATCATCATCAAACACAATCATCAGGATTCTTCAGAGATGCCAGGCATTGCATATGAGGCTTAATTTTCAAAAGGACTAAACATGCATTGCCTCTACTCTTGACTTGACTGCTCTGAAAATCAAGTCCAGCATGTTACAACACAAAGATACTCAAAAACAAGTGGCCATAACACTGGAGATTTTAAATCCTTATATGAAGCAAGCATTTGGTCATAGACACAAACTTCATGAAAGGTGAACGAAACAATAGCTGGGCAGTTAACTAGTTGGAAACAAAGGAAGGCATTGTAAAGATGTTAAACTGCATATAGCCAATTGCCAAAACCTGAGAGGCGAGTTTCTCTGGAAACTGAGTGTAAATGCAGCAGCTAAGCATCCTGGAATTCTGAACTGAGGAAAGTCTGAGTGTAACATGTGAGCTGAAGAAATCAGAAAGCAAGGGAAGAACAGTAAAAAGCAAGAACACAGCCCGTGTTCCATGAGGCACTCCTTTTTGTGATCAAGCTGGCTGAAGAATGTCCATGCCCCCCACTGGTCATTCCTGCCTGGGCACTGTTATTCTATACCCACACAGTAATTTCAAGACAGCCTCGAGGCTGTGCTGTGCTGTGAACCACCTCATGGAAACCATCCAGAAAAGTAAGTGTCCTGCAGAAGGTGCCTACCACTAACAGATTGGAGAGCTGTGACATGAAGGCAGGAATGAATGGGAAGGAAAGGAAATTCATGAACCAGCTTTGATACCAGACGATATATGCTGAGCAAGAGAAAAACCTGCATTACAGAAGAGCTCCATGGATTCAGAATGCATTGGGAAAAGGGAAACTGCAAGGGAAGTGTCTTCTACTATCTTTAGAGATATGACTTTGTGTACCTTGCTTTCAGCTAGCCAGATGTGAAGTGAGGAAAAAGCTGACAAATGTCTTCTAGCAAGTTGCTGTATGTACCATTATTTTCCTGTACAATTTGTTTTGCTAACTGAGCCTACGTAAAAGATCCCAAGCCATAAAGGCCACCATGAAAGAGAGTAGGGTGAAGGTTAGTTAAAAATACAAGTCCCCTTGATATTCAGTGTCCTAAGTACTTTCAAACCACAGACAACCAGAAAACAACAGGCATTTAAAGATTTTAAAAGCATCTGGAATTTTATAATGCTTATGCTACTAAAAATGGAGCTTCTAATCCTGACTTTTCAAATGTACAAAACTATCAAGCTAATTTATGCTAAAGCATCTGTTAAGCCTCACAAGCATTAAAAACAGTTTGGTAGCAGTAATATGCATTATTCCCTTTTTGTGATGCTGGTTTTGCATTAGTGGAAAAAAAACCCAAAAAACAACCCACCATACTTTTTCCTGGTATAGGTATTAAGAGAAACAAGGAACATATTTTATTAAAGTGTTTGCTTGTTCTTCTTCCACTTGTTAGATGAATTAACTGGTGCAGACCATCTCCCCCAGGGGACATGAAGAACTCTTTTACTTCTGTATGCAACTGAAAATGAGGGATACATTTCTTCCAAACTCCTGGAGAAGATCAAATAAGGCTTTAATCAAAGACTACTGTTTTTTAAATATGCTGGACACCTGTTTTACCTGGACACCTATTTTACCTAGCAGTGCCCAGAAACCTCAAAAAATAGAACAGATGAAATGACACATATTTGTCCCAAAGAGGACAAAGGTAATTTAACAGCCACCTGTCGATCTAAGCACATTCCAGACAACAAAAGACCCAGAGGCAAACAAAAATTCATCACTGTCTTCTGAATTGTAAACAATTCACAGAATTACGGTGGCACTAAAGACTTTCAGTCATGTTTCCGTTCTGGGCTCCACTGTGTCCCATGACACGTCTTCCTATGATTAGAAATTTGAAGAGTAGTGTGGCACATACTCACATTGATACCGTCCCAAGAGAAATCTGTCCGTGTTTGCTAAAGAAAACAAAGAAGGACATCATGTTAGTGCATCAAAGAAGTTGTAAACAGCCATGCATCTTTCTAGTTGTTCACCATAAGCAACAACCATATATAAATCCAATATATTAAAAAACTTGTATCTTTCAAGCTGTTTTCATTCCCTGTTGTTGATAATGGTGTCTGTAGTTATGGTGTTCGAAGGTACAATAGAAAATGATAGGGAGAGTAAGACAGAGAAAAGCAAACACCTTTTCATAAGGGTCCCCTTTTAAACAGCTCTTTGTTAATTGTTGCAGTGCTTCCATCCCTGCGTGGGAGTTGCATCACTTTGAGTCTAACACAGGGAGGAGCTATACTACCTATGTGTTTTTTGAGTATAATACAGCAGGTTATAGAATTATTTTCTGGTGAAATTACTTTCTCTTGCAGTCTTTCACTTTGTCCATTCTGATTCACTTTACCCTTGCAAACTAGATCCATTTTCCATGTCAGCCATTACAGAACCAATCCATAGTGCATTTCCATAATCTGGGAAGAATCACCTCTCAATATCTTGGTTTTGGGGATGTGGACAGTCAGGAAAATTTAGATTAAACAATTACACCTATGGTATCCGTTCACATAAGTCAAAATGTTCACTGAAGTATATTTTATGCTCATTGACTTTTAGATCTGCATTTGACTTAACTGAATTTTCCCACAATTTCTGCCAGGATTCCATGAAATTCCAAGTTTCTTCAAGTTCCATTCCAAGCCAGCAAGGTATAACAAGGAAATAAAAATACCTAGACATTAGCATTTTGTCAGGTTTCACAAATTGTATGTTGCTAATGTTATTTGTGAACATCATTGGTGATTCCTCAAGTGTTATGTGTTTCAAATAGCTTTAATCTTTTTATTAATTATGTCTGCATACCCTGAACCTTACAGAGCTGAAAATTCAGTTATCTAAGATTGCAGAAACTGCAATAACTCAGAAAAGCAAATGAAGCAACCCTTGAGATACTGCATGCTAAATCAATTGGCAGTGAGTTACTAGTGAATGCATCCCTAAAAATCAAAATGTAGACAAACGTGTTTCTTCAAAAGATTCTACTGCTGTGCTGCAGAAGCTGGGACAGACACAGTGCTGGACATTTAAATGAATCCATTATTCAAGGAATGCAGACCTACAGGCTTGTCAGAACTGCCACAGTTTTTTCCATGTTCTGTTCCCCTCCAGTCATGAGTGGCTAAAAGCACTTTCATTTGCAAACTCTTACTCACTATGGATATTGTGAAGGGAGTGACTCAACTAACCTAATCTCCTTCTATGACAGGGTGACCTGCTTATTGGATGAGGGAAGGGCTGTGGATATTGTATACCTTGACTTTAGCAAGGCCTTTGACACAGTTTCCCACGGTGTCCTCCTAGAGAAGCTGGTTGCTCGTGGCTCGGATGCCCATACACTTTGCTGAGTAAAAAAACAGTTGGATGGCAAGGCCCAAAGAGTTGTGATAAATGGAGTTGGATCCAGTTGGCAGCTGGTCATGAGTCATGTTCCCCAGGGCTCAGTGCTGGGGCCACTCCTGATAACACCTTTATTGATGATCTGGATAAGGGGATAGAGTGCACCCTTAGTAAGTTTGCAGACAACACTAAGCTGGGTGGAGGTGTGGATCACCTTGAGAGTAGGGAGACTTGTCAGAGGGACCTAGACAGGCTTGATCAATGGGCCAAAGCCAATTGTAGGAGTTTCAACAAGGCCAAGTGTCGAATCCTGCACTTTGGCCACAACCCCCATCAGCACTACAGCCTTGGGGAAGAGTGCCTGGAGCGCTGCCCAGCAGAGAGGGACCTTGAGGAACAGCCAGCTGAACCCAAGTAAGCAGTGTGCCCAGGTGGACAAGAAGGCCAATGGCATCCTGGCCTGTATCAGGAACAGTGTAACCAGCAAGGCCAGGGAGGTGATTTTACCCCCGTACTCAGCTCTGGTGAGGACGCATCTTGAGTACAGCATGCAGTTTTAGGCGCTATAATACATGAAGGACATTGAGGTGGTGTAGAGGGTGCAGAGAAAGACAACTAGGGTCATTAGGGGTCTGGAGAACACATCTTATGAGGAAAGGCTGAGGAGATGGGGCTGTTCAGCCTGGAGAAGAGGAGGCCGAGGGGAGACCTTACTGCCTTCTACAGGTACCTGAAAGGACGCTGTAATGAGGGGGTGTTACTTTCTTCTCCCTAGTAACAAGAGAAGAGGGAATGGGTTCAGGTTGTGCCAGGGAAGGTTCAGACAGGATATTAGGAAAAAATTCTTCACCAAAAGAGTGGTAAAGTATTGGAACAGGCTGCCCAGGGAGATGGTGGAATCACTGACCCTGGAGCTGTTCAAAAAACAGGTAGATATGGTGCTTCAGGAGATGGTTTAGAGGTTACAATGGTGTAGTGTTGATTGTTGGACTTCATGATCTTTAAGGTCTTTTCCAACCATGATGACTCTATGATTTGATGATTCTACTCTTTTCAAGGCAAGCCAAACTGTGTGGATATGAAAGTCTGATCCTTCGGTGCATGCTGTCATTCTGGTCCTCTCCTAGATGATGCCTCAGTAATACACAGCACCCATTTCTGAACTCAGAAAGAACTGAAACTTTTTGATTCCCCCTGGGTAAGTAGGTCAGGCACAGAAACTCACCTCAGTAGAAGGTCGATGGAAGCTGCTGCCATGCAGTGAACTGGTGCTGTCCATATTGATTTGGTCCACATCTTTCAGTCCCTTCCAGTCTACTGCAATCACTTCATTTCCTGTGGGAACACATCTAGTCAGGCTTCTGAATGCCACTACGATTTGCTCTAGCAGTCTTAAGGCATGTCAGCTCAGCATACAGGAGAATCACTAATTTTAAGGCCACAGTAGCCTTAAATCAGACCTTCTGATTTTAATCAGATCACCCCACTTGTACTATTATATTTCACACACTTATCTCCATATGAAGACTAGTCATTTGTGGTTTTATCAAGCATAAGGTATGCTTGGCTAAAGAACAGCTTCCCCAGAAAAAATGCACCTACTCATAATGTGTGACTGAGAAAGAACCAATTATTTTTATATCCTGTGCCAATATTAAGCTATCATCACTTAAAAAGGCATTTCTCCTTTATAATTTGGTCTGACATCAGCTTAGAGCTGCTGATACACTTGCTTTGCTTTTCTCAGCAAGATTAAAAACCGTTTTAATGCCTGCCATTATATTTTAGGAAAGTTATTCACACACTTGCTTTTCCTCTTGACAAACTAAACAGACGGAGATCTTTAGGTTCCTTACTGTACAGCATTTTCCCAGAACCCTTAATAAATCTGTGACTCTTTTAAAAAGACATCCCAAAATTTTCAGTTCTTTGAAATGTGGATATAAACACATAGACAGTAATGTATGTAAAACTAAAAATAGTTACTTGCTGCCTCTCTCCACATTAACCCATTGTGCCATAACTTCAGAGTAGATTCTCACATTCAGCTGTTTGTTCACTTGGATCACTACACACTTTGCATAGCTTCCTATGATTGTCACCCATTCAAAAGCAGTCTGTGTCTATTTATTTTTAGATGCATTTTAATACAACTTAAAGGATCCAGTAAAATTCAATATCAATAAAATAGAAATTATAAAATCGAATTAACAAAGATTTAAAAAAATAAATAAGATAAACTGTAATAGAAGTGAAACTAAAATGCAAAGTAGCACACTTTAAATAGCAGGCCAAGTAACTGCTCTGTGTGACTGCTCTGTCTAGTTAGCAATTACTGTGTCTTGAGCCTTTGTGACATCCTCAAACTCTGTTAAAAGTTATTTACTCCCATATCATGGAGGAAAATTTGCTCTGTGCTTAAACCTGAGCCTTTTGAAATGCAGCAAGAAATACAGCTCTCAAAACTGTCATTGTTCCTGGGATCAGTTTAGCAATATCTTGGCTATTTCAAATACATGCCATCAATGCGAATGGTTCTATTTTCATTTGCTTTTAGCTTTATGGCAAGTTTCTCCTCCACAGATATATGCAACCCCCTTTGCTCATTATAGCAGCTCTGGCACGTTCACACTGGCTCTTCCTGGATAGAAATCTTCTGAGGCAAGAGATGCAGTAGTCCACCCTACACAGGCCTGCAGGAGGCACATAGGCACTTACTGGTGTGAAGCTGGAGGCACTCATCAGCTGGGATTCAAAATGCAAAAAAATAATTTGTTCCCTTCAAAGGCTAAACATGGCAAGATGAAAAACAGCCAAAAGCAAGTAGTATTCCAGCTGGTGTCCATCACACATCTCATCATTTTCTGCTGTGCAAGAAGATCTCTTTCTGAAAGAACTAACGCATGTTTTCCCCTTCAGACCTGAAGTGTTTTTCTGTTCATCAGGATAATTAGAACCAAGTGCTTTAATAGTATCCCCCATATGCTTCTGACTAGGCTGAGTACAGCTGTTGTTGCTTGAACTGTAGTTCCTTAAGAAGAAAATTAGGATCTCTCTACAGTGTATGACAAAAGTGAGCATAGAGATCAGCCATAGCCAGGTGTCAGGAGGAGGCAGGACATGGCTATGATGAGCATGACAAAGACGACCTTTCAAGGTTGACTGATTTTCTTGATAAGCACATGCCTTACTGAGCTCAGTTACTTCTAATCATGATTTAAACTTGATCAGTTCATAAGCTATGACCATAGAGCTGAATTTGTATTTACATTCTGATCAGATCATCTGGATTCTATCTGCAGGTATGGGTATATCCCATGCCTTTGCAGGGCATGTTATGTTAACTGACAAAAGCTTGCCTGGACACCCTCAAAGGAGCACAGGGAGATGACAGCAGGAGGGGGAGCCCAAACAGCACTCTGCCAGGCTGCTCCCAGCCTCACCCCAAGAGCATAGGTCTACCAAAGGCCCATCTCAAAGAGCACATTATGGACTTAGAGGAAGGGACGCCCTGTCTGGGCACCTCCCATGGGATCCTCAGTTCCAGGGTCTTCAGGGAAGCCCATTACAATCAGGCAGGGGAGAGGCATTTGGAAGTAATCTCATAACTGAGAGGGATAGTTTACTGCCAAGGGGTATGGGACACATTATGGGACTCAGGAGAAGAGCATTTAGGGATTACATTAGATTTATGTGATGTTTATCAGAAGAACCAACACCAGGGAAAAGATGGGGGGAGGGAGGGTGAGAACTAGGTGATGTAGGGGAAAAAAGGGTGAGAACATAAATAAAAGGATAAAAGGGACTGGTAGCATGTAAACAGGTTGCTGAACAGTATGGTTGTCTGGTCATGCCATGCACCTACATTGTGCAGTCTGACCTTCTTCTTGTTAAATTCCATTTCTAACTATTTTCTGGCACAATAGACATGGTGCATGTGTTTCATGATAGAGGTCTAAATGTCAGGAATTGGAGAGACCAGAGTGAGCTAAATCAGCTGGAGCAAGTGAGGGCATGTGAATGCATATGTGATTACTAGCCAAACGAAGGTGATGTGATCTAGGTGCTAGATGTGTGCTCCTGAGGGTGAGACCACAGGGTGAGTTGGCTTCCGGAGGGATCGGGGGAGCCCTGTGCACCAGTCACCAAGCTCTGTGTGTATCTCTGCATGAGGGGTCTTTATCAGCAACTGCAGAATGGCTGTGTCCTCAGGGGCTGCTATATCCAGCTGCTGGAGACTTGGATCCAGGGCCAGCTACTGGGCGGACTGAGTAGTCCTACTACAGGAGGAATCCATGTTGCGCATAGTGGATCTCTATAGTGCTCAAGCAGAAATGGGAGCAGAATGTGGCTGTTGGCATTGTTTGTGTGAGCGTTGAGTGTGTCTGTCTGTGCTAATCTGTGTGGCTGGTATGTATGTGCATACATGTGTATCTGTGATTATGTGTATGCATACTGGGAATGCTAGCTGCAGTTGGGGGCTAGGAGCTACAGCAGCCTTCCCTCTGTTGGGCTGCTGCATTCTTCCCTCCTAGCACATAAGGGCAATTGAAGGTGTGTATCAGAGCTTCCCAGCAGATCTGGAGACATCTTCGCACTCAGGACTGGGCTACCAAAGCTTTTTATATATCCTGTCATGGCAGGCCTGTATGGGGCCGGCTCCACAATCTGTCTGGCTGCGAAATACAGCTGCAACTAGCCCACCCTCAGTGAATACTTATTTTATCACTGCAAAAAGCCTAGGCATGTCATTGCTACCTTCTACACAACCTTTCTCTAATTTGTCTTCTCTACTTTGTTCTGCACTAAATAGACTAATTCAGTCTTAAATTCTGTTTTTTCCTTCCTGACATAATGCTGATGAAGATATACGCTATATACCAAATGTGTCAATTGCTTTCTGAGGTATCATGCCAATTAATATAAGAAACATATTAATTAAATGGTGAGTTTCCAGCCCTGCTATTATCCACTGTTGGCAAACTTTCTTCTGTTACTCCAGTTTTACTTTCCAGCAGAGAGCAGAAACATAATTTGATATTGGTAGCCAATGGTAATGTCAGTAAAGACCGATATTTAGAGTAAATGGTTCAATTATTCTTTTCCATTCCATTATTTTCCCTGAACAACTAAGAAAAAAACAAATGTAATTGCAGTAATTATGATCAGTCTTTAAATTGTTCTTTCGCTGATACCAATTTTCATGATACCAATGGGACTGTAATTTTTTTGTCAAACACAAAATCATCATCATCATCTCCTGTCAAATATGGTTGAAATAAAAGCAGTCAAAGCTACTGGGAAGGACTCATGGATGGATAGATAGCATAATCATAGAATAGAAACCTTTTCTTCCTTGCATGCTTTACAGAGAGATATTCAAAGCTAGACAAAAAGTCAACATCAAGAAAAAGAATAAGCATCTGTCAGGTCAACTGTCTCTGAGGTGAAACTCAGGTGGAAGCCTTCAAATTCTCCCAGGTAAAGCTGAGAAATGATTCAGTTATTCACATCACTGTGTACATGTTCTAGTCTGTACTGCATGAGGAAATCCAGAAATTAGTTGGCTCCTGTTGCCACCTATCAACAGAATCACTTATGGAAGGGGAACAGAAAAAAGTGTTTTCACGGATGAGAGAAGTATGAGCAGTTTGGTACTCATCAAGGCAGAGAAATTACTTTGTCTCCACAAAACAGATGTATCTGAAATTTCTAATCAAAAATTAAAACTCCTACAGCTCTGTAACATTAGGAATCAGATGGGAAGTTCTCGGGATCTTTGCTTTGGATTTCAGTAATCAAAATTATTTTTTCAGACTGCTTCTTTCTGCACATAGGTTCCTTTTTAGAGCTGTTTAGGAAATAGAACTAATGAACAGAGCTCCAACATCCAAAATTTTTCTCCTTAAGTAGAAAAACTTTCATACCAATCGTAACTGTATACTATGTCCTTGCAAGTAAAAGGAGATGAACAGAGCTTAATTGGCTGACAGAGGGTTGTGATCAGTGATACTGAGTCTAGTTGGAGGCCTGTAACAAGTAATGTTCCTCAGGGGTCAGTCCTGGCTCCAGCCCTGTTCAATATATTCATCAACAACTTGGAAGAAGGGATAGAGTGTACCCTAAGCAAGCCTGATGTGACAAAAGAGTGAGGAGTGGTTGACATGCTGGAAGGCTGTGCTGCCATCCAGCAAGATCTGGACAGGCTGGAGAGTTGAACAGAGAGTAATCTTATGAAATTCGACAAGGGCAAGTGTAGGGTCCTGCACCTAGTGAAGAATAACCCTATGCACCAGTACAGGTTAGGAGCTGACCCGCTGGAAAGCAGGTGGGAGCTCTGGTAGACAACAGGCTAACCATGAGCCACCAATGTGCCCTTGCGGCCAAGAAAGCCAATGGCATCACGGGGTGTATCAAAAGTGTGGCCAGCAGGTCAAGGTGAGTTAACCTCGCCTTCTATTCTCCCCTGGTGAGACCTCATCTGGGATATTGTGTGCAGTTCTGGGCTCCTCAGTTCAAGAAGGACAGGGAACTACTGGAGAGGGTACAAAAAAGGGCTATGAAGATGATTAGCAGACTAAAACATCTCTCTTACGAAGAGAAGCTGAGCAACTTAGGACTTTTTAGCCTAGAGAAGACTAAGGGGGGATCTTATAAGTGCTTATAATTAGTTGAGGGGTGGCTGTCAGGAAGATAGGGTCAGTCTTTTTTCAGTGGTGCCCAATGATAGGGCAAGAGGCAATGGGCACAAGCTTGAACATGGGAAGTTCCACCTAAACATGAAGAGGAACTTCTTTACTGTGAGGGTGGCAAAGCACTGGCACAGGCTGCCCAGAGAGACTGTGGAGTGTCCATCTCTGGAGGTACTCAAAGCCCTGTCTCATTTGCAGAATGAGTATCAGCCAGCATGAACAATGGTGATAGCTTTATCTTCATTCTTCACTGCTTCTCTGAAGTGCAGAGAATGTGTCCCTATGGGCCTCATTCAGCACAGTAAGTATAAAAACATCAATATGAACCAAGGTAGCACCCCTTTTTTGCCAGTCTATAGCCAACGTTACAGAAGACAGGTAATTTCACGTTGTTCTCCATATGTGTTAAATTTTAATCTCTGAGGCCAGCATGTCATGCAGGCACTGTCCTAGATTACCATTAGTTGAGACATCTATGTCCCCTAGTTTTATCTCTACCAGTGGAAAAGAAGAATCATCCCAAATACTTCTTGGGAGTCAACCAGCTGATCACAATGCACCTCTCCCACCCCAGGGATGCTCTTGGTGCTTCTGTGTGGGGTGGGCAGCACCACCACTACAGTGATGCCAACAAGCCAAGGTGAAACACCACTGCTGCACCTTTTGTCCCACTACCATTCCCCAGCCAGCAGAAGTCAGAGGAAGAAGCAGAACAAGAGTTTGCTTAAAGCACCCGCACATGGGGGCAGTGGCAGCCTGTCAGTTCCAGACTCCACTCTCCTTACATGTCCCTGCCCCCAGTTGTGGGGTATCACTCTGGTGGCCCCAGAGTATACAACCATGTGACTATAGCCTTCTCCATTACAGCCATTGTATGCTCAGCCACAGTCCCCATCAAGCATCTGTTTTTGGAACAGCAGCAATGGTGGGAGCCAAGCAGGAGGTATCAAGACTGTTGTCTCTCTCTCACAACATTCCCCAAAAAAACCAAAGTGTGGGTGTTTCCAGAGGCAGTGACACCATACACCATAACAGTGACTTCCAAGCCATAGTAGGTTTTTTTACTGGCAACATAAGCCACTCCATGGGATGCAAAAGCTGTCAGAAAGGGATTATTCATTCTCCTCAAACCCCTCCAGATGCTGGGTGTAGAGAAGACACTAACTTTTGTCTCACCTCACGTCCCAATGCTGCTCTCATTATCTTCCCCTTGTTTGCCCTGGTGAAGCTGGTATCTCCCATCAGTCCTCTCCTTCGGGGTTCTAGAGGATAACTCCCTCTGCCATAAAGTCCCCATCCAGACAGTGGGGGCAGGACACATAATGGAAAGCTATGGAGTCCTTGATCATGCAACATCAGGAATCTTCTTGTATATCCACACCTCCTCAAGGGACATTCAGGGCTTCTCTTGCTGAGAGTGGGATGCTTTGTATGGACTGCTTTCTGGCCCACGAAAGAGTCATAATCCCACCAAACAATGAAGGATGAAAGTGGTCATAACAAGAAGAGATACCCACCATGGCTGGGGGAATCCCACACAGAGAGGAAGAAGGCTTATTCCTTTGTGTGTTGTTGCCTGGAGACCCAAACCCCTTCCACTGACAGCTCTCATCTTGTGGACAGATATGGAGAGCATACTTGTGGGCCCATCATCTCTCATCCATTGAGAGAAGACAGATGTCCTTCACATCCCCAGAGGAGGCAACTTCAAGACATTCCTGGACCTTCAAACTCAGCCAGGAGGGCAGGGCTGGTCATATCTAGGTAAGAAGAATGAGGCTTTTGCTGTCATTCTTCAGTGAAGACCCAAACTACAGGATCTCAGAATGGTTCACCTGTCTTTGTGTCGGTGGTCACTCCAGTTGGCACTGAATTTGAGATCCTTGACCAGTGCAGGAACAGGTCACTGTTCAGGTCTATGATATCTATATCTATGATAGACCCTGCCTGAGGGACTGCTTCCTTACCAACCCTATCTCTTCTATGCCAGTGAGTGGCCCAGTGCAGCTGCCAAGAATGCCTTGTTTCCCTTCAGATGTACAGGGGAATAAGGAAGAAACTGTTCCCAGCCCTAGAAAGCTACCAGCAGAGCTTCAGGTATCCTCACCAGACAGTGCACCACAGTTCCCGAGCCAACTGGGGAAACTGCTGGCCTGTGAGAGTGCCAGGGCTAAACTCACCAAGCAGAGCTGACAGCACTGGAAGTCTAGCCCCTGCCCTCTATCTGTTGGGGTAAGGCGAGAGCTCACCATCACAATAACAATCACCATCACTCACACCCCATTATCTTCCCTGCTGCCCTGAGAGCATCTGCACCTACATGGATTCGCTTTCAGGGGGTACTTGCTATTCATGATGTCCTTCTGCACTGACTGGGTTGAAGACCTTAAAAGGAGGATAGAAGAGTCCAGTCCATCCACTTTTGGACATTACAAAGACTGTGGGCTCACACAAGTCTGCAGGCCCCCAGACCCATCAAGCCAAAGGACAGGCTGTGACACCTGCTGAAGACTCATTGCTCTGGAAAGAAGACCCAGCTGACCATTGTCATATCAGATTACAACCTCATCTTAGTCAGTGATAGCCTTATTCAAGGAGGGAAGGGGACCCAAGGGACAGGGTGCTTCCCTTTATGACAGCTCTGGCTGCAGAACTTGCTGTTTTACACCACTGCTGGTACCACTGTCACCATCACTGCTGGCCAGAAGGCTTCTCACCCCTCTTCTTTCTCCCCCCAAGTAAAACAGCTCAAAATCCCATCATTAAACCCCATGGAGTGGAGGTAAAGTCTCTGTAGGGGTGTGGTATTGTCACTTTGAGCAGGAGGGTTCTCTATTGTGTTCACCAACGTAACTGCCAAGTCTAGTTGATACAGTGGTAGAAAAGCGTGGTCTACTTTAGCTGCCTCATGAGTAAAGTTTCATGCCACTACCTCTGATGGAACAGCAACTCTGTTGACCTTGGAAATGCAACCCGAGGTGGTAAAAGTCACTGAGGAAATGCCTCATACATCCATACATGACTGTGCTCTATCTCAATCAGAGTAGCAGATCGTCAGCCGTTCCTGGTTGAATGGCCTCTGTGACACCCAACAATATGTTGCAAGCTTATTCTCACCTTACCATCCATGGTGCTCACCTCCACCTCCTGTAGGATGAGGTTGGCCTACCAATAATTTAACAGCCTGTTAAAGAGCATGAGCTTTATAGCAGCCTCTGAGGAACTCTGGATCAACACATTAAAGAACCAAACGTTCCCTTGTCCCAAAGGTGCTATAAGGTAGAACAGGAAGTTGTGGGCCAAGTTCTCCTGCAACTATATGATGGCACCAAGGCACTAGAGGAATGTGGCAGGAGAAACAGAATATTCAGAAACAGGCTGGAGAAGCAGGCTGCCCTCAGGAATTCAGTGGGTGCCACATGAAGGAGGGCAATATCTGGGTCCTGGAAGAAGTTCAGGTCTAGAATACCATTGCCTGGTGTCAGACCTGGCTCATTTGGGAGATGGATCATAATGCTTCTTCCAGAAGTTAGGTGACAAAAGCACATTGCTTGCATCCTTGCAAAGGATACTGCTCCTCCTGTCAATCTAGAGCAGATACCTGAAGGAGGAAGGACTTCATGTGCAAGCTCACTTCAGGTTTGAATAATGCTGACTGCTGCATTTGCAAGGTTCTGAGAAAAAGTACCCAATGGCTGACTAGGACACACTGAAGCTGCTTCCTACTGGGGCTGCAATCTCAAAAACTCTCCACAAGACACCCAGTAACAAAACTCCAGGTTCTACAAGGCTACCGGCCTTAGCCTCTCAAAAATGAAGAGCTTTGTTTCTCACGAGAGAGGGGCATGAGAATTCTGATAAAAAAAACTGGGAACTCTGCAAAGGGAGGTGCTGCACAGTATTTCTCCTCAACACAGATTACAGCAAATCTATAGTGTAGCTGAAGTCTGTTATGTGGTCCAACTAGACCAGAGCTAAGTGATTCCAGTCCAGAGCATGAAACTGCATGTGATCTAAAACCAGAGAGACAATCTGTCATTAGCTTTGTTCCTCCTAGTCCCCCAACCAGGAGAAAGTTTTTAACAGAATAGGTAATGGCTATTTCACAGGGATCCCTGAAAGTATTCAGATTCAATGCCTGCTTCATACAGTTTCTCCAGAAGCTGTGTACAACTGCAGACTCCGTGTTCAAGCTCAACAGGGTCCTCTTGGCTTCAGTGAGTCAGGGAGTGAGTCAGGGCTGCCCTATTCCAGCCATTGCCACTGCATCACTGTAGAGTCCTTCCTCTGTATTGTCTGTTAGGATGTGATGGGCCTGCTGCTCACAGAACATAAGTCATATGTAGTCATGTGGGTTTAATTCTGCTGACATGCCTCCTCACACTCTGGTACCCAGAAGTCATGGCACATGTGGGTGAACACACATGGACCATCTTCCTCTGCCCAAGCCAACTGAGTCTGCAGGTCTCACCATGAACTCTGATACATGCTAAGCAGTCAGCCAGCAACCTCCCAGCTGTACTCCACACATATGCCTCTTGCTCTGACAGCCTACCTCTGTGCTACCAGACTCTTTCTGGCTACTGGAGGTCAAGATGTCTGAATAGCTGCAGATATGGGCAAAACTGATGCTGCATTTTTTTCTTCAGGGAGGGTTCTGGTCATTAGCAACCAATGAGTGCTAACCACGCTTCAATACTGCATTAACATCCTGTGCCCTATCCCTGCAACGCTGACCAGTCTCCAAACAAAGGTACTGGACACTGTCTTTTATGGTTCACAGTGCAGCCTGGGTTGTGCTGACATATGCCTTCCCCCACCATCTCTGAGATGTCTGTCATGCCACACCAGTGACCCAAGAGGCCTCTTAAAAGACCTTCTTGAGTTACTGGTGTTTTACAGGGTCTTCTTCAAACCTGTAAGCTCTCTGGACTAATCAAGTCCCTCATGATCATCAGCAAGAGGGAATCTCCTCACTGAGCTCCAGCTAAATAAAACTCACCTCCAAGTGTAGGCAGAAAACTCATCACTACAAGGAAGGACTGTCCCTGCAGTATCACTAAAACTGTGTCTATTGTCAGTGAGTCGAGGTCAACCCGATATTGCTTGCCCTGTGTACAGTGTAGAATGCCCTAATGAGACCACCATTTCCTACCTCAGGCAAGTTCCACAGAAGGGCCATCACTTCCAACACCTAGCTCCATGGAGATACCTCTGAGACCTTGACCTGTGACTCCCTGTTCAATTCACACACTATTTCAGTAATATTTGAACAACTTTGACCAACAAGATGACCTCCCTTGAGAAAACCTCTACACATTCATGCATCCACTGCTCAACTTCCTTCCCCTTGCACCCAGTCATGATACATGGTTGTAGGATCACTCATTTCCAGGATGAGGAGCCCTTGTGGTCATTTTCTACCTGGGCTAATTCTATGGACCATTGGTAACATCAGCTGGAAGAATTCTCCATCAAGCAGAAGGCACAAGTCTGTTCAAAGAACACCTGACTCATGTCTCTTATATGATGAGAGGGATACTGATACCTTTGTACATCAAATCAAGCCAGTCTTCTCACTCCTCCAGAACTTGTTATGAAGGTTTTGTCTGAACTTCTCACATCATTACTTGTACAGCTCCCATCCCAAGACCTACTAAATTATAATCCCTCTTTATCGATTTCCCGATTTCTCACTAAGGTGGCTATCTACAGCTCCAGGAAGAGAGAAAGCCAAGACCCCAACAACTAGAAGTGCTTTTTCTATTCCCTTGTTCTGGGCCGGACATCACTAGACAACATCTGCCAGTCCCTAGATGCCATGGAAATACAGGAATGCTCTGCTCAGTGTTCCTATCTGGGTTTAGCTTGTTAGTCATTACCCTGTAATCTTTTCTTATTTATTTCTCCTCCACCCCCTCTCCCACTCCACCTCAGTGATTGTCTTCCTATCTTCCTAGTTTCTTTTCTTCACTCTCTTCTTCTTTGGCGGAGCAGTGGGAAAGCAGACATTTACTACTTGTTTGTGATGGATATCGGCTTGCCCCTAAATTGGGAGTGGATGTGCAAGAAAGGGTATAAGAACAGGAGAAAGAGTAGTGGCATTTTCCCAGACTACTTGCCTGCCTCAATTTACACCTCAGGTAGTTCTGAGACAGAGATATTGCCTCTGTATTTAGTCATCTTTAAATATGTTTTCTTCTATTTATTTGTTTATTTTTAATCCAAAGGAAACTTCTAGTACCCATAGCATCCCATATCAGAGAGTTTTCCAATTTAACTCTGCAGTATGTGAAGAAGTGCTGGCTTTTCTTTGTTTGAAATTTGCCATTTGCTAGTTTCATTTGATGTCTAGATTGTTTTGAAATTGACAATGAAATATTCTTTCCTCTTCATTTTTTTTCTATGCTGCTCATATCACAAAGAAATACCTGTCTATTTAAATGACTCCTCACATATAAGCCACACCATACCTTTTCTGAATCTTTTCTGATTTAATTATATCCATTCTGAAATCAAGGACAACACATTATATTCAAAATAAGGGCACAATATGGATTGATGTATAATATAATCCATAATGCCATCTATGGCATTTTGGGCATTGGTAGTGAGAGATAAACTACGCATTATAACCCCAAGATCACATTCTTGCATGAAACCAGCAAACTCAGAGCCTCCATCATTACAAATGTAACATTAGAATTGCTTTGCCTGTGGGCATCATTTTACATTTATCTACATCAAATTTCACCAATAACTTTTACACCTAGACATTCGATATAGAGAAAGCCTTTTGAAAATCTGCATACAGCTTTTTGTTTGCACCCCCAAATGATTACTGCCATCATCATACTTTTTTAAATTATTATTTACCTCCCCCCCTTTTTGTATCATTCATGGATATGCACAAATCTGAAAAAATACCACTATGAAAAACTACCCATTTCATGCTAACTCGTGTTTCCTATCTTTACCCAGCCACTTAAAAACTTGAGGAACTGGGGCCCATCCTCTTCAATATCTTTATTGATGATTTGGATGAGTAAGTTTGCAGATGACACCAAGTTGGGGGGGAAGTGTCAATCTGTCAGAAGATAGAAGGCCCTCCAGAGGGACTTGGATAGGTTGAATCAATGGGCAGAGGCCAATGGGATAAAGTTCAACATGACCAAGTGCCAGTCCTGCACGTTGGCCATAACAAGCCCAGGCAATGCTACAGGCACCTTGGGGCACCATGCTTGGGGCAGGGTGGCTGGAAAGCTGTACAGAGGAAAAGAATCTGGGGGTGTTAGGTGACACTCACCTCAACATGAGCCAGCTGTGTGCCCAGGTCAACAGCACCCTGGCCTGTATCAGGAATAGCATGGCCAGCAGGACCAAGGAGGTGATCATGCCCCTGTATTCAGCTCTGGTGAGTACCTTAATGATTCTATGATTCTGTGATTTGACAGCAAATTCGTGTCTTTAACAGCCTGAAGTGAGAGATGTTTACAAATGTGCTTTGCAAATCCCAGTAGACTATTGGATGTCCTTCTGCTTTTTGACCTCTTCTAAGACTTGTGAGGTACAATATCCCTTAATAACAGTAGTGCTAACATTTTCTCAATGTATTTTATTTGTCCATGCATGCACTAACTGTTCTTTAGAGTGATGTTTATTAGCTTGCCTGCTAGGTGTATCTTGTTTACTACTCTATAGTTTCCCAGATCTCAAAATCATTTTAAAAACTGGCATCACATTAGCTACCTTCCAGTCCTCTTCTACCAAAGTAATCATAATCATTCATTTACTTCTTTCAACCTCAAATTTCTCCAGAAGTCTTGCATGAATGCCTTCTGATGACTTACTACTCTTTTGTCTATCTGCTCTACACCCTAATTTACTAAGGCTTTGATTTGAAGCTGATATTCTGATGCATCCTCAAGGGACAGTTCCACAGGATAAAGTTGCACAACTTCCTCTACAATGGACAGATACAAAATTGTTCTTTGTGATGGGTTTTTTTGAGGTTGGAAGTGATGGGTGAGGAGGGTGTTCTGCTATGGTCTTAATCTCTCTGAATCACCTGAAGCTTCTTTAGCACTAACATCATGCACTAAGTCCTCCTAAGCATTGCACAAGGCAAGTTATTTATCTTTTACAGGCTTGTTGAATGGCTCCTTAAGTAAACATTTAATTTGCTAGCTTGCATGTAGAGTTAACTGAAGTCCCTGTTATAACTGCATTTCCTGCCTTCACAGCCTGTGTGATCTTCCTCTGGCTGTCACAGCTTCTGTCACCATCCTGGCCAGTGATCATAAATGGTCAGCAGTATAATCCCTAAAACTGTTTTTTCCATGCCGAACGTCAATCCACATGCTAGGCATTTGTTTCACCAAACTATCTTCTCAAAATTAGTTAGGAAATTTGGCACTGAAATGATCCCCATAAGCCATGTCTCATTAGCATCTGTAGATACAATCACATCTTCCCAGGATATAGAAACTACATTTCCTTTAAAAATCTAGTATACACCTGAACTTGAGAACTTGCAGCTTAAACTCAGAGAAATGTCCTGACCATGTAATCTGACCTCCCCAAAATAAAAGAAGCAAAAGGTATTCCCTTTGTTAATTACACTTCGTTTCTGTGCTTGAACTAGAGTGTTATTGTTTAAATTTATTTTTATTTCTTCAGGTGACAGATGACTCAGTACAACTCTTAGTATATTATTCAAATAGTTAAGTATTTTTTTCATTTGATTTTCTGCCTCATTTACAGTCTGAATGTATTTACCATCCTTCCATCACATTGTAACTCTTTTCTGCTAGGTTGAAGAGTGGGATGGTTTGGAGAGTTTTTTCTTCACTCAAACACCTAGAGATTGCTATTGAGTCACTGCTGCAAGTTTTTATTCATGGTCCATGTTTATTTTCTGGCCATTCTTCAGTTTTGCAGTACTTCCCAAAGTGGTAATACAATTAAACAAAGTAGATGAAAAATACTTTTTCACAAGTGCCAAATGCAGAAAAAATACATTCTTCTCTCCTCCTGTTCAATATTCATCTCTTAATAGACCAAAGAACCACCTTAGCATCTTCAGTTGTAGTTTTGCGTGCCGAGGTTCTGGTGGAGAAGGGGAATTGCAGGGGCAGCTTCTGCAAGAAGTAGCTAGAAGCCTTCTGTAGGCCCAACAGAGCAAACACCAGCTGACTCAAGGCCGGAGTTGCTGCTGACCAAGGCCAAGCCCATCAGCAACCATCACAGCACCTCTGGGAATCACATTTAGGAGAAAAAACCCCACAAGCGACTGCATTTTGCCGCCAGAGAAGGGAGTGAGAAGATGTGAGAAACTGCAGGCACCAAGGTCAGTGAAAAAGGAGAGGGGGAGAAGGTGCTCCAGGTGCCAGAAAGATGCCCCTTGCAGCCTGTGGAGAAGACCATGGTAGGATCGGGTGTCCACTCGCAGCCCATGGAAAAGGCCGAGATCCCACCTGCAGCCTGTGGAGAGGTCCCACACTGAAGCAGGTGGAGACATACAGAAGATGAAGTGACCCGCATTGGAGCAAGCCCCTGCCAGCACTTGCAGCTGGCGGAGAGAGAAAGAAAGACAGAGATGAGGGGGAGATAGACCCACCCATGCAGGAGCAGGTTTTCTGGAGAGGGCGGAGGGGAGGCTTGTAACTCCATGGAGGACCAGGCTGGAGTGATCTGAGACAGAGAGACATTCTATGATTTTATGACTGCACCCCGTAGCAGTGACCCACACCGGGGCAGCTGGTGAAGAGCTGAAGCCCTATGGGAAAGGACTCACGTTGGAGAAGTTTGTGGAGGACAGTCTCCCATGGGTGGGACCCCATGGTGCAGCAGGGGAAGGGTAAGGAATGCCCCTTCCCCCCAGATAAGAAGGAAAACAACTCATGAGGAACTGACTGAAACCCCCATTCCATCATTCCCTGCCCCCCATGCCACAATGGGGGGTGAAGAAGGGAGCAAAATCATGACTAAAGTGAAGTCTGCTAAGAAGGGAGGGGCTGGGGAAGGTGCTTTAAGACCCAGCTGCATTTCTCATTACCCAACTTTGGTATCACTGTGTGTGTAGCATAGTGTAATAATGTAGAGAGTTTTCTTTCCTTTATTCTGAGTCTTTTGCCCGTGAAGCTGCTTGCAGAATGATCTTTCCCTGTCCTTGTTTCAACTCCTAAGCTTCTCAATATATATTTTCTCCCATCAAGCTGAAAGGGGAGTAATAGACTGACTTTGGTGGGTGTCTGGCCTTCAGCCAGTGTTAAACCACCACAGCTGATTATCTGTTCAGGTATCTATTATCTTCTTCGGTGTGAATGCTTTCTAACATACAATTCTGGTCCTGTTAATACTGTTCACTCTGTGTCATTAAATACATGATCATGTATTTGGTTAGACTGAAGCACACATTGTCTGTCAAGATTCAGTACTCCAAATGAATCAAAGTATTCCATATCAATGATTTATCTTTATCATTTGTATTTTCATTTTTTACACAGTTCTTCCATTCTTTGTAGATTTTACCAAGTTTATCAGTATTTTAGATTTCCTTCAAGATTTTGAGCATTATTTTAAAGTCACATGGTACTGACAACAACATTGAGAAATGTGTGATCACATAAAAACAGCGAGCTTCTCAACAATGGCTTTTTTTTACAATTGTGCTATCTATTGAATTTTGATGCACTTAAAATGTAACATATTCATATATTATAGACAAAGAATCCTGTGGTACTAAATTGTTTGGTAACTCGAGTGTTTTTATTTTTACAAATCTGGTATCTTAGATCCATTACTGTGATTGTAAAAGATACTTTTATCACAAAACTACTAGGTGGCAGGGAGTCTCACGGAAGTCAAGAAATGAAGTTAGCTTGACAGGATCTGTTTTGCATGAACCCCCTCTGACTGGCATATTGTCTTTCTAGTATTTTATTGGGAATTTTATCAGATTGACAGAATTAAGTATCTATGTCATCTCACAAAACTTGAACAGTTATGATAAAATCCCAGCTTTTCACTTCTAGATCTTTCTCAGTATTTCAAGACTTACTATATAAAAAAAAGCTTTGACTCTTTATCCAACTGCTAAAAAACTGCTGAGTACAAGTTATCTTGAATTGGCTGTCATATCAGTCTAAAATCATGGCCGTTTGCTGTTGGAGAGCATATCCTCATTAAATGAGCTGAAAATTATTTTTCTCCTACTTTCTCCCAAGAAAACAGATCTAAAATATTTATTGATTAGTTCACTACTTTTTTCTGCTTCAGAACATGTCAGACTTCCAGCTCTATGATGCCAATGAAAGACTACTCATTACTCCTATTTTCCCATCAGCTCCTTTGCAATTTCTCTCATAATACTCTCATATTACTGTTCATTAAGAGTTCACAAAGTCAGTATTTTGTCCTTCGGTTCTCTTCCTCAAAATTACATCTGTTGTTTTCCACAAAAAAACACATCACAAACAAAACCAAACAACCAAACCAAAAAAAAACCCATCCAAAACAAAACCCAATCTGTCTTAGCTCAATCAGCAATATGCCAAAGACCATTTTCTTCACTAATGATTGTTGCTGATACACTTACCTACACTTATGCTGCACATGTTTTTTAGTGTGATTTCCTTATAAAGTCTTACACAGTCATGCCATTTGTTAGCCCCTCCCCACAACTTTGAAACCACTAACCCATTTCAGAATCCTGACAAGCGAGAGGTGTCTGAGAGGTCATCAGTTTATACACAACTCATGACAATTGGCTGTTAGGTCCGGGAAACAGTCTCTATTCAGATCCTTACTGGCAGAAATATCTTCTTATCCCAGAGCTCTTTAGTTGATTTTTTAAAATGATCAGATTGAGACTGCTCAAAAGAACAAAGGCCAGACTGGGAAGAAGTAGGAGCATGATGTGAGACCAAGCACAAAGTAGTCTGATCTGGAAGAAAAGCTCTTGCTTTATCCCTCTGTTCTGCTTGTCTCTCCCCCAGGAAAGAGAGGCACTAGACACCCACATGCCCTTCTTCATGTATTCCCGCTCTTTTATCATATTGCCTGTAAAGTGGAGGTTTCTACACAGAGCTCTATGCTCATTCCCCTTCTACCTATATGCATGCAAGTAAATGCGTATTATCTTTAATGTCATGATTCAGTGTCCTTCTGCACTACCATTTCCTCTCCTAGGCTTCTCTCTATTTCTTTCCACTGACTCACTTAGATGTTGAATTGAAGGTGAAGGAAGGAGAAACTGGACACTGGGCCCCTTGATATGGTGGTATGTATGCAGGCTAGATGTCTCACACTTTCATACTCCAAATGCATGAACTACATTTGCTATACCAGATCTCACTCCACTCACCTTTCAGATGTGTCCAAGGATGAGTAAGAAGAAGGGTTCACTGCTTTCTCAAGCTGCTTACCGACTGAATGGAAGTGTGTGGGTCTTTGGCTGTGGATGCTACACACACACGCGCACAACCACACACACATGATCACACACACACACATATATGTTGGAAGGGACCTCAAAAGAGTACCTAGTCTGCCCCCCCTGCCAGAACAGGATCACCTAGAGTAGGTCACACAAGAACATATATAGGCAGCCTTTGAATGTATCTAGAGGAGACTCCACAATCTCTCTGGGCAGTCTGCCCCAGTGCTCTTGTCAACCTCACAGGAAATTACTAGGTTTAAACATCACATAGCTACTAACATCTTTTCAAGAACCAAAAGAGCTCCATAAATATAATTTTCTTATTTAGCAAATATTTAAGAAAAATACTATCATAACACTTATCCTGCCAGCAGAACATTTCTAAGTACACATTAAGAATTTCCCTTGCTCTAGTTAACTTCGTTTTTGGCCTGTATCAGGACCCAAGTAGAAAGCAAGTACAACTCCCACAAAACAATGTATCCAACCAGACCCTGGAACTACCAGCCCTGCTAAGGCTCATACCCAAGTTTCCATTATTTCCAGCAACTCTTGATGATAAGGCTTTGGAGAATTCATCCCAGAAGCCTGAAGCACTGTGATCCATTCATTGACATTTAGCATAGCACATCTAGTGAAACACCAAGCTGTGTGGTGCAGACACACTGGAGGCAAGGGATGCCATCCAGAGGGACCCTGACAGGCTTGAGAGAAACTTGTAAACTTCATGAAGTTCAAATAAGGCCAAGTGCAACGTCCTGCACATGGGTCAGTGCAATCCTAAACACAATTACAGTCCGGGTGAAGAATGGATTGAGAGCAGCCATGAGAAGGACTCGGGTCGTGTTGGCTGATGAAACGCTCAACGCGAGTGTCATGCTTTCATCCCAGCCAAGAACTGAGCGCCATGCAGCCACTCTAAGAGAGTGGGGAAGGGAGAATTAGGGGCAGGAGGAGGGGACGGAAGAAAAAATTACAAAAAAACAAACCTTGCAGGTTGGGATAAGGACAGTTTACTGGGACAGCAAAGAGACATAACAATAACAGGACTTTATAGCAAAATATACAAAATGCAGCTTCTCACCAAACCACACAAATCTGGCCATACAGCTCAGAGCCCTCCCAGCACCAGACTGTCCCCAAAAGCCATGTGTCATAGAGCTGTGTGGTCCTCCCCCCACTAGCTCCCTTTTATGCTGAGCATGATGTAATTGGCATGGAATACCCTCTTTGGCCAGTTTGGGTCACCTATCCAGACTGTGTCCCCTCCCAGCTTCCTGAATGTCCCAGCCTTCTCATTAGCAGGGCTATATGAACAATTGAAAAGTTCCTGACTGCCTGGCAACAACTAAAAACATTAGGGTGTTACCAGCACTGCTCTCACCCTAACTCCCAAACATGGCCATTACACCAGTTGCTAGAAAGAAAATTAACTCTATCCTAGCCCAAACCAGGACATCAGCCAGCATTGTGTGCTTGCAGCCTAGAAAGAGAACCAGATCCTGGGCTGCATCAAAACAGCATGACCAGCATGTCAAGGGAGGTGATTCTCACCCTCTATTCTGCTCTTGTGAGACCCCACCTGGAGTACTGCATCTAGCTCTAGAGTCCCCAGTACAAGAAAGACATTGAGCTGTTGGAGCAAGTCCAGATGAGGACCATGAAGATGATAAGAGGCCTGGAACACCCCTGAAGAGAGAGAGGCTGAGAGAGTTGTGCTTGTTCAGTGTGGAGAAGAGAAAGCTCATGGGAGACCTTACAGCAGCCTTACAGTACCTAAAGGAGGCGTACAGGAAGGGTGGAGAGTGACTCTTCATCAGGGAGTGCAGTGATAGGACAAGGGGTAATGGGCTTAAATAAATAGAGAGTTAATTTAGATTAGATATAAGGAAAAAAAATCTTCCCTGTGAGGGTGGTGAGGCACTGGCAGAGGCTGCCCAGAGAAGCTGTGGCTGCCCCCTCCCTGGCAGTGTTCAAGGCCAGGTTGGATAGGGCTTTGGGCAAACTGGTCTAGAGGAGGGTGTCTCTGCCCATGCCAGGTTTTGGAATTACATGGGCTTTAAGGTCCATTCCGACCCAAACCATCCTATGATTTTATGAAAGCAGCATATAAAGTATGTATTCTTCCCTTTGACTGTAAACTGACCATTCTTTGTACAGGCGAGTCCAGAAAGCCAGCTATCTGGCTCTGGCAGATCAGATCTGGCCCAGAGATTGACAAATGAAGACCACTACCTTTTCCATGCTGCTCGGCCAGGGACTGATGCTCCATACATGAGCATAAACCAGCTATCACTTGAGCTGTTTCTTACAAAATTACCAGACCGAAAATACATGGACTTCAGCTGACAGCTGGGTTTATTATGTTGAAGGAGTTTCTGGAACATGGTACTCTCAATAAATAAAGGAAAGTGGTAATGGGGAGAAGGTATGGGAATGCAGTAACAACACACACAATACTGAAGTCCTCTGGCAAAACAGGAGGCAACAGGGCTAACCTGACTCAGAAAGGAGTGTAATACATTAGAGTTTTCTTTCCTTCACTCTGTGTTGAGTCTGTTTTGCCCGTGACGTTGATGACGGGATGATCTCTCCCTGTCTTGAGTCTTGACTCCTAGGCCTCTCAATATATATTTTCTCCCCTGTCCAACTGAAAAGGGGAGTGATAGACCGACTTTGGTGGGCGTCTGGCCTCCAGCCAGGCCTAAACCACCACGACTTGCAATGCATTCAGACATCTATGCATGCTGGAATTCTTAAGTTTGCCTAATTCAGTTACTGACACTAATCAAGCTGATGTTTGGATTCAGTTGGCACTCAAATACCTACACGTTTCCAGCTGGATTTTGCAGCCTTAACTGTCCAGAAACCTTAGGGAAAACCTCATTTACACTCACTGAAATTGAGTCCCAGCTATGATGAGAGTCACTAGGCAGGTCTCTGGGAACTCTGATGATGTAATTATCACCAGTATATAGACCTGACTAGTACATATTATCAGAATCAGAATCCAGCTGCAACGCTCATTGTGTAACTGCTATCATGCCATGCAACATAAAGCACATGTATGACACTGAGGTATCAGCGGGTGCATCTATGGAGAAGGTGATTTGCTATCAGTTTAGCCTTTTAAGATCACTTTTCAGCTTTTTTCATACCCTAGGAAATCTTAATCTGATCACCATTGTTATGATTTCTGGTTTCCTCTATAAGACTGAAAGATTTATATGACTCAATTTTACACATATGTAACTGTTCTCTTATGACCCTCTCAATTACTCTTCCCCAGGAACAAAAAACCAGAAAACTCATATTTAGGAAATATAATGTAAAGTTGCACATCACTAAACATGTGTAAACTATGATATCTAACTAGATCATAGTAAAATGTCCCTGCAGGAGATGAAGAAATCACGTAGCTTGTTTAAAACTGGAATGGAAAAAGGCCTGGAGCAAGCTCAGGGCACAATCCTGCACTGGCCCTTCTATGGTGAATAAACTAAATGTGACTGATTACAAGCTTTCTATCACTAATAAAAAGCTCCCAAATTCTGAGTCCAAAATCCACTACATGAAAATTTGAAGGTAAAACTAATACAAGCATGCCACCATTCTTCTATATCTAGAACCTACCTGGTCCTGGAAAGGCAATATAGAGCCTAGATATTTAACTACTTCTACAAAAATCTAATCAGATACACTATGCAGCAAGAACACAAACCTCTATTCATGCTAGAGTGGTAGTTTCCAACCACATCCTAGAGCTTAAACCTAGCCCTTAAAAGCACTGATTTACCAAAATAGGTCTGAAGAATCCTCTCAATTACTCCAGGAAGAATAGAGTGGAAAATCTAGGCTGTCACATAAGAATTATTCTGAATAAATCTCATTAGATGGAGGAGCCTAAGTAAAACTCCCACTTTCACCCAGTCCAACCTCTAGGACTCAAAACAGATGAAGACCCTACTGAAGCAAAACAATATAAGTTTCCTATGAAGCAGGCATCAGGCACTATTACTACATTTATATGTGACTGCCATAAAGATTAGAATCACATATGTGCAATTACCCTTAATACACACCTTCCTTCACAACATAAGGTCAATGAAAATCCCTCAATTAATGGTATAAACATGTCCCCAATGTCCACTGTGCTTTCGCCATTTAGAATGAGCATATATTGCATAAAACAAAAGTCACTATAATATTGAAAGTGCAATAACTGTGCCATTAATGTCTATATTTAAGGAGTGCGATTTTGCAAAGTGAATTTTCAATTACATAATAATTTTAATATATAATGCTATATTTTCATCTATGCCTACCTATCTGTATGACATTTATAAATACATAAATAAATATATATGAGATTATACTTGCAATAGCTTGGTTATACAAGTCTTTTTTTTTTTTTTTGTAACACAGATTCCAGGTCACAGATCATAAAAATGCTGCCATACATAGAAACAAATACCTGTGTGATTAAATATGAGTGCTTAACCACATTTTGGACTGGAGAGTGGATATTGCTAGATTTACTAGATGTATCTTTGTTCTTCATTTGAGTAGTGTTGTGGCAAGAAGGAACAAGAATTCTAGTTCAGATACACATTGATAGACATTGATAAAAGGGGTGTAGACAATTTGCCAGCTAACAGGGTAATAATGGCCTTATCAGTTTATGTGTGTGTGTACAGGATATGGGAAAGGCAGGACAGGGAGGCAACACATATTTTGATGTATGGAAAAACAGATCCAAGTGAGATTGAAGAATCTGAAGGGAAATATTGCAGTGATCTTTGCCATGCTGACATTACAGAAGACATAAGAAATTTCTTTAGTTCATGAGGATGTTTGAGACCAGTAAAAGACATAGGCTATATGTGAGAATTAAATCCCAGAGGAGAACTGGAACCTGTAGTTTGAAGTTGGCTGCTGCAGGAGTAGATGGTTCCCAGGAAGTGGTCGCAAAGGGCTTTCCCATTGAGCCAAGAAGTGTCACAGCACTGGGCTTTGACACAGTCCCTCAGATCTATTCTTGCCCTCAGAGGTCCTTCTTTACCCATAAATGTCACTGTGACTGTGTGCTTTGTGGAAAGGCTTGAGAGAGACATGAGCTATCAAATGAGCTGTGTTGTTCTCTCTGAGATTGTTTTGGTGGCTTGAACGACACGTCCCCACGTGACTGACATTTATACATGTGGTTTGCACAGAAAGAGATTTTCCTGCGGGGCAGGGGGAGCGTGCCACAGAATGCTGCCGTTTTTACCTGTAGACACCTGCACTTAGGGATCTTTTGGTATCTGCATGTGTGTAGGAGGAGAGAGCTAGGTTATGTAGCCTAAAGGCTTGGGATCCTCTGCTGTGAAATGTGCGTGGCCCGGTGGAAGATGTCATTCCTCCCACTGTGCCCCCTCACAATGGTTCCGCAAGAGGGAAAGGATTCAGTTTTGTTCCTTGATCCCCAGTGAAGTCTACGTAGGGGGAAGGGGGAGAGAAGACGACGTGCACATCATGCAATGTTATGTATCCTCGGCTAACAATAAACTGCTACCAAGCAAAGGCGGCTGCCACCGGCCGCCTGATCCCGCCTGGGGAGGCACGCCCCGCACCCACCCCCTTCTCTGGAGGCACCGCACTGACCCACATGTTCCACGACCTTCCGACACGGGGGACGTCCCTCCAGCGCCGGGCATGCCTCGCAGCCCCACTCCCCCCCCGTCCCCGCTACCAGCACCTAGGCCAGCAGCCGGGGCTCCGCGCCGTCCCGCTCCCGCCGCGCAGCGTCACGGGGGACCGGGGCAGGGTGAGGCGGGGAACGGTCGCGCTCAGCTAATGGCGCTGGACGGGCCCTGGGAGTCGGGAGCAAAGCTGCGAGAGGCGACCCGCCACCCGCCCTGCCAGGGACCGTCGTGCCATTACCCGGGCGGGGGCCGCGACTGCCCCAAGCATCCTCTAGCGCCGTCGCCGCCAACGCCTTACCCACAGTGCGGGATCCGATGCAGCCCATCACTCCGACAGGGTTCCGGGGAGAGGCGGCAGCCTTAACAGCGAAGAGGCGGAGGAGGAAGGGAGCGGGGGTGGTCGCAAAGGAGCCGGTCACTTCAGCGAGAAACGCCGGGGTAGCCCAGCGGGGTCATGGTCAGGTACGAGCACGGGGTGCCCCTCCGGGACCACGCAGGCGGGAAGGAAGCCGGTAGGCCAGGCTGTCATGTGCCCCTGCCGCGCCTTCGCGCTTTGTTCCGCTCCCCTACCGGCTCCCTCCCCTCCGCCGTGCCCCCCTCTACCCGTGCCCCCCTCCACCCGTTCCCCCCTCGGCGGCTCCCCGACGGGGAGACGGATTTAGATTGGGTAAACAGCTCCGGCCCGGCAGCGCCGCTCCGATTGGCTGCCGGCCTCCGCGGCCCGGGGAGGCGAGGCAGGGCAGGGCAGGACCGGACCGGGCCGTGCTGCCCGCCACGCTCGGGGTGTGCGGTACTGGGTTGGCGGCAGGACGGAGGCGAGGGCCAGCCCAGCGGGCGGACAAGTGGGGGGCCGTGCGGAGGGGGGGCGGGGCGGGCGGCGTGGGGCCCCTCCCGCCTGCCGGGGTAGCGAAGCGGGGCTGGCGTCGGCACAGGTGAGCAGCGGGTGGTGCTTCAGGCCGGACAAGCAGGTCGGGGATGGGGGGAAGCGGGTGGGGAATGGGAGCGTCCCCGGAAGGAGTGAAGGGAGCTGGGGGACGGCGGCCGGCGCGGTTTCCCGGTAACTAACACTTGTTCGGCCCGACTCAATTACAGGCAGCTCCCTAGCGACCACCTCCCCCGGGGCAGGCCTGTCGTGCTCCCCCGCCCTCGCCGCTGTTGAGCCGGGGTCGGCCGCCTAGCCGCCGGGGAGTGGCCCCGCCACATCCCTGCGGGGACTGCGGAAACTGCTGAGGGGTGGGCGGCTGCGGCCCGCGGAGCGGCCCTAGCGGCGGGCTCGGGCGGGAAGGAAAGGGCGGGGGGAGAGGACGGTGGTCCCCTGCCTGATTCTTCTGGAGCCCCGGGGAACTGGGGCTTGCTGCGGGGCTCCCGACGCGCAGGGCGCAGGTGCGTGGAGCTGCCCTCTCCCCATCCACCTGCAAAACGGTAAAAGAACCACGTCCAACCCAGTGGAATACTGATGAGGCCTTTCCCACATCCTCCCCTCTAAAATGGTAGTGAGGAGGGATCTCAGCAGGTGGAGAAGATACTGTTATGTCTGTCCCATTCACAACCCAAATTCAACCTCACCTGATAGCAGCAACAGGCAGTGTCCTACTGGCTTGCTACCTCAGCACCACAGACTCTTTCCACATTTGCTCCTTGAAATGCCTGTGATTTCTACCTGCCCCATTGTGCTTCCTTCACGGGTTGCACCAGCTTCCTTCCACCAATCTGTAGTAACAATGAAATTAATTTTGCTGACCCCAGATGAGCCATTTTGTGCTCATCCTTGGGCCTGCAAAATTCAGGTTTTGTCTGCATTGCTGGGAAGTCACTCAAGACAGCTGAACAGCCCTGATTAACAGCAGTAATTTATTTTTCCATTCACAACTTACAGTCAGCCTGAGGAAGGGGGAAAAAAAAATTTTAAAACAGGACTTCACGTAGAACAAATGTTGCCTGGCCCTCAAACAATAAGTAGGAAGTCTACTCACACAAAATCAGTTTATAAACTAAAATGGTTGTAGGAAGGATGTGGGCAGAAAAGAATCACAGAGTCGTAGGAGTTGGAAGGGACCTCAAGGAGATCATTGAGTCCAACCCCAAAGAAGATATGTTGGGATTTATTCTATCTGTATTTTCCTTCTTAATCATATTGAAGATTTACTGTTGATTAACATGACACTGCTGAAGTGTAAGAGATTATAGCCTCCTCCTGTCTGGGTGCCTGAGGCCCCTGTTCTGATGCTACAATGTTTATCACTGAGTATAGCGCCTTATGTCACTGCTGAGGGTGAAGTTTTTCCACAGCTAGAATTTTTTCCCTATTTCACCTCTCCTTCCACCTTTCCCATATATTTCCAAACCTGTAAGTTTTCATCTTGTCTTTTTGAAAGATACACTAAACATATCTTCCCCAATGTGTCTGCACTCTTGAAACCTAAGTTGTAAAGATCCTGGGAAACTATAGATTTGATGGAGGTGTTTCAACATCACTGGGAAGCAGATCCATATGGACTTCCAGGGCTAATGGCCAGGTAAAGGGAAACTTGGAATCGGACAAGTAGTATATTAAGTCACAAGACGTCTCTCAGAGGAATATTTTTTAAGCTAGTGGCTGCCCAGCCAACTGTTGTCATTCACAGTCTCCTGTAGACAGCTTGATCAGGACAGCTGTCCTCAGGAGTTTCACCACATGCCCCACCGAACAGCATTTGCATCTCATCCAAGCTTAAGAAGATGTATTACTGGCGCAGCTGTGGGCAACATCTTTTCCTCTCTTCAGAGAGATTCTGGTTTCATTTTAAATCCTCCTCCTCCTCATGCCTATCCACCCAATCTAAATCTGTTCGTCTTTGAGTGATCGCTGCTGTGGTTTCATTTACAGTGAAGATTTCAGGTAAATGACTGACTTCTTAGTTAGTTCCCGCTCTGTGATCTTTTAGCTTGTCTGTCACTTTGTCTCAAGCTCAAAGTCACATTCCAGGTCTTAGGAAGGGCACAACTGGCTTTCCTTTTACTAAGCTACAGTGTTGTCTATATCAGTCTGCTCTGACTTCTGCCTCAGGGTGTGATTCCATAAGCAGGTGAGAAAGTCCTAGCACCCTGCCTGAAAAGCAGCTTCCCAGTTTTTGATGGGTTTATCTTCTGCTGCTTTAGTGAGGTGGTAGTTTACATAGGCATCTGGAAAAGCTCCTGTGCTGCTACAATGCAAGTGTCAGGCATACACAACAGAGAAAGAGAACTAGAAAGGAGGAGGATTATACCCCAGTGTCTGTTGATTGACTCCATAGACCTACTGACCTGTCTCATGTCTCTCTCACATGTCCTGATGCTACAAGTTCTCTCCTTTTTTTTTTTTATTTGGAATCAATAAAACTTAGCTGCTAGAAGCACTACTTGTCTTAGCACCTGCAACCATGCTTTGCCATTATTAAAATTGTCAATTCAACCAAAGGATAGACTCACCGCCATCTTCTGGTTCCTATTACTTGTTTATTCATATTGTCCCCTGTATACATAAATCTCCATATTTTTAGAAATGACAAAAGGTCCTAAAAACAGGACTTAAGGTAGACAAGCAGTGAAGCAGTAATTTATTACACGTTCTTGCAAGAGCAGGTGACCCAACAAAGTAGGCACACTTTTGGTCAGAGCTTGCAGCATTTTTATACCATACATCTATACGTATTCATCACCTGTCCCGCTTCCTATTAAGATGAGTTCCAAGAGGTGGTTTCCATAAACTCCTCCCAATTGCGTCTGCGCATTGTCCTGTGGTAGTGGTCGTCGGTGGTCTCAGCGATGAAGGTCTTCCTCAGGCTGAACCTTTCACCTCCTTCCTCTCTTTAACTATGGATTTTACAAGCTCAACCAAGGCGCCCCATCCACAGCAGTACACATGGCATGTCTGGGACATTCCCGCTTCCATTGGTGAAGAAAATTAAAATGTATGAGTCCTTTTGTCTGGGACAACTGCTTATTGGCAAGTAGTTGTCTTTATCTTAACTTTCCTGGCAACTGAGTGGCCCTGGGCTGAAGGAAGTCAAAGCTCCATACAGGTTTCAGATTGCGCATGTTGATTTTGTAGCCTCTGAAAAGGTTTGTTCACTCCTGATCAAAATGATTAGATTTATCCAGACCCCACATCGTTTTGCCCGTTTTTCCTGTTTGCCTTGTTGTACAATCAACATGGTTGAAGCCTGTTCGTTGAGCCTGATTTCCTTAAGTTCCAGCCCATGTCCTCAGTCATGATTTAACCCCTTATCTCATTGTCCAGGATCATCTGTATCTTTTAGCAGAGCTATGTACTCAAATTGAACCCTTATTTGAGAACAGTATTCCCCCTTATTTTATGTGCTATCCTAAATTCCCTACGCAGGATCTCTGATGAGGCAGCCTAAGTCCTTTAAGTCAGTAAAGAATAAAATAACATTTTCCAGTTTGCAAAAGCAACATTTCTTAGCACTTTCCACAATATTGAAAGTAAATTTCATTCTCATTAGAAGTTTAGATGACTTCATTAGTCTATCAGCTGTCAGTTTTGACACAGTTGCTTTGCTTCTTTTACGGTAGGTTCTGTGTGTCAACAGTTTCTAGTTTTTAATAAGCCAGTACCTAACTTTTACTTCCTAAATTTGGTTTAAATACATTTATCATACAGTAGCAGAAGCACTATTTTACATTCTGAAGAAATAGGTGATTTCATGAGAATATGATTTAATGAGAATTATCATGTAGGAGGGACATGACAGAACAGAATCTTCAAACAAGGGACTAAACCAGAGCTTAAATCTCTGTTTCTGTCCTTGCTCTTCCTGAGCAACAGTATTCTCACTGCTGCTGTAAGGACCAGGAGGTAAAAGATAAAACATAAGTTGTTCTATTATAACACTTTCTGTTCTGAGTATTTTCTGTAAGCATTGTGAGTAGCTTTTTTTAACAATGAGGCTATATTTTCATGTAGAAAATTGTGTACAAAATACATTTTGTTAGTGCTGATTTAAATGCTGGTCTGAATGATCTTTGCAAGTTTTCATAGAGTTAGGAGATGGAGACATTTAAGTACAGAAACACAGATAGAATCATAGAATGTATTGAATTGGAATTGACCTTTAGAGGTCATCTAGTCCAACCCCGCTGCAGTAAGCAGGGACATCTTCACTAGAGCAGGTTGCTCAGAGCCCCATCAAACCTGACCTTGAATATCTCCAGGGATGGGGCCTCCACTATATCTCTGTGGAACCTGTTCCAGTGATCCACCACCCTCATATTGAAGAACTTTTTCCTAATATCCAACCTAAATCTACCCTTTTCTAGTTTAAAAACAGTACCCCTTGTCCTGTTGCTACATGCCCCTGTGAACAGCTTTTCTCCAGCTTTCTTATATTGGAAAGGTATTCGGGTACTGGAGGACACTATAAAATCCCCCCAGAGCCTTGTCTTCTCCAGGCTGAACAACCCCGACTCCCTCAACCTGTCTTCAAAGGAGAGGTGCTTCAGACCTTTGATCATCTTTGTGGGCCTCCTCTGGATGCACACCAACAAGTCCATGTCTTTCTTGTGTTGAGGGCTCCAAAGCTGGACACAGGACTCCAGGTGAGGTCTTACCAGAGCGGAGTAGAGGGGCAGAATCACCTCTCTTGATCTGCTGGCCACGCTTTTGATACAGCCCAGCATGCAGTTGGCTTTCTGGGCTTCAGGCACACTTTGGTGGCTCATGTCCAGCTTTTAATCCATGAGTACACCAAGTCCTTTTCCTCAAGGCTGCTTTCCAGCACTTCATCTCCTAACCTGTATTGATGATGAGGATTGTCCCAACCCAAGTGCAGGACACTGCACTTAGCTTTGTTGAACCTCATGAGGTTCATCTGGGCCCACTTCTCCAGCCTGTCCAGGTCCCTCTGGATGTCATCCTGTCCCTCTAGCACATTAACCTCACCATCCAGCCTGGGTTTGTCAGATTCTTCACATAACCAGGTATTTCAGAAGGATGGATCAGAAAGAAAGAGCCACTTAGAAACTCCTAACAGGGGCTTCTGGCAATGTATAGTGAAATTATGTTTATTGTAGAGTTGGAGACCTCCCCCTCCACAGACCCTGTTATGAGAGGACTTCTGGGCAAGAAAGAAAGAAAAGCATAGCTATGTTGAATTGTCATGGATTCTAGGTTGTGCTGTTAGGAATTTCTGTTTGCAGAGCTTCAAGGCTGTTCAAACAAGCTCAAGGATGCTGCTGGTGGAAGGGCAACGTAAAGGTACAATGACCTTTTTCTTCCCCCAGTCCTGCACCTTTGCCATCAATGCAACAAAGAAAATGGGATGCCACAATCAATGCAATAAGCATGTGGTCCTAGGTGAACACCTCTGCACATAGGCAGAGTTGCCACTCTAGGTGCAAGCAGAGATGGGTGGAGGAGGAAAACATACTTCCAGAAAAGCTAAAGAAAATGACCTCATGCCTGGGGGAGGGATCAGTAACAGTATAGAGCAAAGTGTTTTCAGAACAACCTCTGATGTTTAACAGCTTCTTCAAATTGACACTGAGGCACCTCTACCATAAACATGAAGACATGCTTATGCTGTAAATTGTTAGCTGTTTGGATTTTTTTAAGATAGGCATTTTCAGCATTGTTTGTCTTTTCCGTATGCCATTGATGAACCTATTGAACCTGTTTTTCTAGATGTTCCCTACAGCTCTATATAAAGATGGTATAAATACAGGCATCCTGAAGAGGATATTCCTGTATAAGAGCTTACAAGATACAGAGCTATTGTCACTGTCATACCTGCTGAGTAAATTTATTCTTTTCATCAATTAATTTTTAGGGATGCAGATTAAATCACAGTATGCAATGTACCCCTGTTGTCTCCATTAGCTGCCATTTAAACCAGTTAAAATGAAAAAAAAACATTACTAATATAAGTCTTGCCACCTAATGTTCCAGTTTCAAGTAAACATTGCCAACCCCAAATAATTTAAATTTTCTTCCTTCTGTCTATAATTCATCTTAATATTAGTTTCTGTCCCAGGAGCTCTCATTGGCAACCATGTCTAACCTCCCATAAAAAGGTTCTTAAAACGGTTGTTCACTTGTTTCTTCTCCTCTGATGCTTTTAAAGATCCTTATTTAAAATCCCGTGGCCTCACCAGCTACCATCACAAAAGGACATGGAGAAATTTCAGACATGTTTCTTCCAAGGTGTGTCTTCAGCTGTGGAAAATATACACAGGCCTATGAAGTTCATGAGTAAAAGATTTTACAAAAATAGTATGTCTATCAGATCTATAGAGGCAGGAATTGTCCTCCAGGAATTGTTGTTCCAATGTGTTTCTCTGTTGGCCTTCTGCCACTGGCAGTATAGACTCCCCTGTAAATGCTGCTTCTGGCAGAGGTCTCTCTATTTGTTTCATAGAAGTAATGGAATAGATGCCACAAGAGTTAATTCTACATCAGGCTGTATTAGCTACTGATAGGATTTTGATGTGGACTAAAAAGCAAATGAGGTAGCAAAATGACTCGTATGGTTATTCTTTCTTGTTCAAAGCTCCTTCAGTCCAGGATACAAAGAGAAAGGCTTTTTATGAGGTTCAAAAAATGAAAAAAACCCCAGTGCTGATATAGTTTAGGTTCTGAAAGCGGTGCAACTTACCTGACAGAAGGGGAATGCTCGGTCCTCTCAACCTGGAAAAATATTTGAGGTTGTGTGAGTCACCTGAAGAACTGAAGCAACATTATGTACAGATGTAGGATATGTTTGTGTTACATGTTGTGGTATCAGCTCATGCTTGCCTACACTCCCATCTGAGCAAATGTGATTTTATTCTGCCTGCACCTCTGGGTCATAAAAGAACAGCATAATAGTTAAGTGCTGAGTCAGAACCAATCAACACACCCTCCCAATAGTGTTTTGTCCCATGTTGCTGAAAAGAGGTAATTGTGAGCACCAAAACATTATTTTTCCTCTTCCCCTGCGTGGTGAGTTCTCAAATTGGCCTATGCTGCCAGAATAAACACACACACTTTTGATGTCCTGGCATCATCTATTGGAAATTGAATATCAATGGAGCGTCCCAAATTAAGGACAACCTTTCTCAGATGAATTAAATGCTTTGATGTTAGCCAGGTACCTTGAAAGCACATGCATTTCAATGCAAGTTGATTTTTCAAAAATACACTTCTGAAACAAATGTTAAGAACTTCTACAGTGGAGAGTTATGCCATCCCAATACATAAAAGCAGGCAAGCAGTGGGCTAGCTGTAATCTAACAACAGACAGCTCTGCTGCAGGATCCCTGTTCTAGAACCTCACTTATTTGGCGATATCCTATTTTAATACAATCACCTTTCTTCATAAAACACAGATTTGTCATATTGGTACATACTTACATAAATGTCCAGTGCTTAGTGTTTGCCATTCTTTTCTCACCTTATTTTGATATTTGCCTTCCACTAATCTTTATTAAGATTTGTAGCTTCGTGTTTCTTCACAACATTGCAGTTTTGCAGATATTTAGCAAGCCCAGTATTCTCTCAGCATCTTCATCCACGTTTGATCATTATCCAGTCATGCAGAAGCCTCACATTATATATATATATATAAAAAGATCTTTCATACAGTTCCCATTTCTAGACAACAGAAGACATAGAAAAGGAATTCACCATGTGGAACTGTGGTGCTGCAGTCTGTTCTGTCAGCATTTCACCAGTGACTTGGTAGCATGCTGACCTACTGCATCTATCATGCATCACCTTCCACTTGAGCACGGAGAACCATTGGCTCACTGGAACAGCAGCTCAGCATCAGAGAATTAGCATATCTAGCCTGCTTCATCTGTCACAAGCTCCACCCACTCAGCAACACTATTCTGGCAAGTATCTTTCATAACTGTTCTGCATCCTCCTCTGTCCTTATCTCGTGTCTGAACCAGCTAAATGCCTGCTTCTGCAGGGTAAGACTTGAGGTAGTCTGGGCCATGCAAGTTTTGTCTGACATGGCCTAGGGCTTTCTCAGTGTCACGTGCAATGAGAAGATGAGTGAGATCACAGATAAGAGGCTCTATTCCACTCCCTTCCTGGCAGGAAGAGTTCAGCAGGTGCTAACAAATGAATCACAGAATGTTAGGGGTTGGAAGGGACCTCCAAAAATCCAAGATCCGCCGCCCGCCGCCCACCACCCCCCCCCCACCCCCCACCCCCCCCCACCCCACCCCGGTCCAGAGCAGGATCACCTAGATTAGGTCACACGGGTGGGTTTTGAATGTCTCCAGAGAAGACGACTCCAGAACCTCTCTGGGCAGCCTGTGCCAGTGCTCTGTCACCCTCACTGTGAAAAGGTTTTTTCTTCACACAGAACCTCCTGTGCTCCAGTTTGCACCCATTGCCCCTTGTCCTGTCGCTGGACATCACTGAGAAGAGCCTGGCTCTGACCTCCTGACACTCATGCTTTACTTATTTATAGACATTAACGAGGTCACCCCTCAGTCTCCTCCAGGCTAAAAAGGCCCAGCTCACTCAGCCTTTCCTCATAAGGAAGGTGTTCCACTCCATCATCTTAGTGAACCTGTGCTGGACTCTTTCCAGCAGAAAATGAGACGGAAATAATAAAGGGAAATCCTAGGAATGTAAGAGAAAGGGAACTTGATGAATCTCTGACAGTCACACTGATGTTCCTCACCACCAGGGAAGGTCTGAGGAGATGGCTTTGCAAGGTACACACTAGGAAAACAGCCACCACCAGTGACATAAATGTGAGATTGGTGCAGATATCTTTCATGCAGTCTCTTTGCCCCTTTTTTTAAGTATTTACTTCATTCTCTACTGAACATATCCTTTCCAAACAGTGAAACATACAGCAGCTATTTCTCCTAAATGTCAGTTGAATCTATACTAGTGGTGTTGCTAAAACTGCATTTTTAAAAATAATCTGCAAGCAGTTTATGTGCTTTTTTAAATCCCCAGTGTTATGTAAAAAGACACAGTATGTTTAGCCTTACAAAATACCAGTTGTCATCTGCTCACTCTTTCCCTTTGATATAGTGGAGATGGGGGACTAGAAGTTCACAAAAACTGTAGATACCAACTCTTTCAAAAACACGGGCTTTTTCTTTCTGTAATATGGTTTTAGAGTTATACAAATCTTAATAAAAGCATATGAAAACACCCAAAACCTTAAAATCAAGCCTGGACAAAGAAAGTACTTCTTATTTAAAAAGCTAGTGACCTCAATGACAAATTCTGATGTCTGGAATAATGATAGTATAGCGTATCTAGAAGCAAAATACTGACTTAAATGATTCACTTTACACACTGACAGAATGGCTCTCAAAATCTCCAGAAAGTACCCTCTGCCTTGTAACATAGAGCACACAGCTGCTGTGAGTAGGCTCTGGCAAATCAACACTGACTCAAACTATTTTTGGAATCATCAGGCCTGCTGCTGTTTCTGGAAGATGTGAATACATCTACCTGCTCTGCTGTACTCTGCAATATGGTGGGATCCAGAAAGGTCACCTCTCTGCTTATTTGGAGGGGACCTTTCTATTCCCATCTGTGTTTACAAGTCTTCTGAGGTCAAACGTTTTCACCTGCTGACAACTGCTTTAATAAGCACATTTGGGCATTGTTTCTTTATGTGTTCTCTACTGAAGTTTGAGGAACAAGATCTCAGAAGAAGCTGCCTCTCTACCTTTTCTTCTTTTTGTCTTGCAAAATCCCTGACATCCTGATGGTACCCTCAGGGGCTTCTGGCTAGGAGGCATTCCCCTACAAGAAGCACATCAGGAAAGAAAAGCAACTTGTCCTTTTGTGATCATAGCAAATGCTTGAAAAAAATCCCCTCGCTTCCAGGCACCAATGTAATTCTAGAGAGAGCCATTAGAAACTGTAAGGATAATAATGTTTATTATTACACCACACAGTACATGGACGCATATGTACTGGTACTGGCCTAAGGCAAAGCCCCTGAAGTCCATGTATGGGAAATCAAAATAACCACCAGTCCAGGCAGCATTATGCCCAGCAACTGGTAACACTGTCACTTCCCACACCTGTGAAGACTAAGAGGGGAATCTCACCAATACTTGTAAATAAAGGGTGGATGTCAAGAGGATGGGGACAGACTGTTCATTAGAGCCCAGCAACAGGACAAGGGGCATACAGATGGAACAAGGCACACAGGAAATTCAACCTGGACATAAGGAAACACTTCTTCACTTTGAGGGTGACAGAGCACAGGCACAGGCTGCCCAGAGAGGTTCTGGAGTCTCCCTCTCTGGAGATACTAAATTCCGCCTGGCTGCCAACCTGTGCAACCTTCTGTAGGTGATCCTGCTTACCAGGGGGTTGGACTAGATGATCTCCAGAGATCGCTTGCAACCCCTACCATTCTGTGATCCTGTGAAGGAGTGTTTTTGCTTCGGAGTAAAGCAACCACAGGGTGAGAATCCCTGCTTGCCAGTGCTGAGGAGGGCCTTCTTTAACATTGATTCAGAGTTGTGACGTTTTCCTTTAAATCTGATTGAGTTTTTGACAGGCCAGCAACTGTAGTTGGGTACCCCTCTCATGAATCACTAGTGTTCTAAATGCCTGCAAATACTTTTTCATAAATTTGTTTGTGTTGGAAGGGACCTTTAAAGATCATGCAGTCAAACACCCCCCTGCCATGGGCAGGAACATATTTCCCTAGATTAGGTTGCTCAAAGCCCTGTCAGTGGCTTGTCCTTACCCAGCATCTTTAATTTTCAGTCAACTGTGTTCTGTCCATGTTTTGACAGAAAAGGGAATTCTAAATGGAATCACAGCATACACTGATTCAATATATGGGCTTTTTTCACAGTATAATACTATAATCAGCCATCACAGTGTTTCAGCACATTTCCTACTTCTTATGCTCTCATGCATAGTAGGCCCATTCTTACACAGTAAGGCTCTGAAAGAAAGTACAGTTAATGCAAAAGCAGGTCTTGCATGTTGGGGGATCTTAGATTTTCTCTGTTCTCATAGAAAGCTGGTCTTCCTTTCTGTCTCCCCAAAGTTGGTTTGAATCTGCAGTAGGGAAGAGAACATTTATCATACTTTGGTATTTACTACTTCTCAGTTTACTGTCAGCTGAGAGAGTTGAAACAATTGTAGATTAATTCTGGTCTGGTCCATCAAATCATATAAATAATTGCTATGTTTAGGAGAGTGGAATTCTTCAGGCACCTTAACCATGTAACTTGAAATTCCATTCCTTCCTTGGAGGTGCAAGGATTTGGAGAATTAACAGTTTCCAAGTCAAAAGCAGCCACAAATGGAGACTCTAGGACTTGAGTATAATCTGAGAAAACAAAGCAGATAGCGTGCATCTTACTCTAGGCATCCTATCAGTGTAGGCTAGAAGACACAAGGAATGCTGAGTCTAATGGAGTCTTTCCAGCCTCAAAACCAAGCTAGGAGCCTGAGAACATGGAAGGAAGAGTCAAAAAGGGTCTAAAATTTAGTGTCCCTCTAATCTTGACCACAAGCTAAAGTCATTAAATTAAATTTCAGTTTTTGGCACTGAAGGGCTGATAGCTGTCTGCAGCAATATCGAGTCTGAGGATTCAGAGGCAATGAACAGTATTGACCAGACCAGACCTTCATCCATATTCTTCAAAGCACTCTTAATACTGAACCATACCTTCTACCTTTCTCTGTCCCATTTCACAAGAAGATTCCTTGCCATGTGTAGACTAGCTCCTATGGAATGCTTCCTTTTGAAACTCAGGAGGGAATGGATACAGATGTTCCATATGTACGTTCAAATGTGGACCATTGCAGATTTCCTTTTCTTGGATCAGGAAAAAATTTGAGCCATAATACAGAAATGTGGGCTGTCCAGCATGGACCAAAGCAAGTGGACTAAGAAGTCTTCTTCCCAGTTAGGATCTGCAGTTGCTGTGGTTATGTGATCTTGCACTGCTTGCCTATATATTGTTTGGATATAATAAGTGGCTCTTGCACTGTTTCAAATTTACCACACCCTCGCACAAATCCACAGTATTTTCTGTTTTACTTCAAAAACATGATTTCAATACAAAGATAGAATTTATTTTTTATCAGATCTCATTTTCATTTTATATTCTTAAGATAGAGGCTTGATGATGACCTTGGGAGGGCACAGTTTCGGAAACCACTGCCATAAAGGCAAAATAAGCAGGAAGCAAAAGGATTTTTGCTGGTAGGACCCAACAGTTCTTTTCATTACATTGAACACTACGTACCAAGGTGCTGGGAAGAAAGGTCTCGGTAGGAGGGCCAGGAAGGGCAATACTGATATAGAGAAATAGCTTTGTAAATACTGCATTTATTTCTTTTGGCAGCAGCAAGTCTAAAACTGTCTCTGAAACTGTCATGCACTCCACAAAAAGTAGCTTGATAGGGCTTTCCTTGTAGCCTGACCCACCTTATTTTCATTAGCAACCTAATGAGATTCTGCTGGCTTAGTTTGCAGGCATCCTTCAGTACCTACTGCTCCCAACTTTTAGCACTGTCACAGACATCACCTGGGACTCCAGAATCCCAGAGAAGTAGTATGTATTTCCATATAAAGCCTGAACACTGATGGCCTTCATGTAGATTTCAACTGGGCAAATGCATACCTGGAGTTACTTACATGAAAACTGAAGTGTTTTGTCATAGTTGTTTTTTTGGGTTTTTTTTCCATGAGCACTGGAAGCAAGGTTCAGGAGGTTTGCCAGGTACCTAGGAGACATGGTCATCATATTGGCCTTCATCAAGGACTCTGGGGAATGCCTTGGTTGAAGGAAAAATATCTCCAAAAATACACATTCACAGCCAAGTTCTTTAACGCTGTGTCTTGAATCACAGAATTACAAGGTTGGAAAAGACCTTTAAGATCATTGAGTCCAACTGTTCCCATCCTATGCTAAACCATATCCCTAAGTACCTGGTCTACCATTTTTTTAAACGCATCCAGGGATGGTGACTCAACCACCTCCCTGGGCAGCCTGTTCCAGGCCCTGACAACTCTTTCAGTAAAACTTTTTCTCCTAATATCTAATCTGAACCTGAGGCCTTTTCCAAACATCTACTACTGACAGGCAGGATTGTTTACAGTTCAGAGAGGAAAAACCCTTTTCATTGGTTTGAAGTGGTGCTAGTCAACTAACCCAGAAATTAGACTATGCCTTTGTCATTCCAGCACACCTCTGAAGAACCCAATGTGTAAATTGTCAATGACTTGATAATACAGAATAGAACACTTTCTGAGGACCTCTCCCCCATTCTGAACAATAGATGTGGCTACTGATCTCTCAACGTAACTTAGACTAGTTACAAAGGGCTTGGCAATGTGGGCCTGTAACTAATACTACCCTATCCCCCACAGTCAGCTTTCATACAGTGTGATCACTTTGTTAGATACAGAATGAACTTTGCACAAATTTTCAGTAAGGCATGTCTGTCCAACCTTATATTTTCAACCTACTTAAAACTGTCCTCTGCTTGAAGACCAGCTTTCTCCCCTAAGTTGTCACTTGTCACAGATTCCTAGCTGCCCCTGAAAGGACAGTGACTCCACTACAAGGCCCTGCTACTTATCATGACAACCCTATGAAACAGTTGAAGAATTTTGTGTGGTCTGTAATTATCCTTTCATTCATCATAGCAGAAAATTAACTAGTAAACATATTAGTAGCCACATGTACTAAACCTGGGAAGTGCAGAAAACTTCATGTAGCCCCACATCTCTTGCTTTTGGAAAAGAAAGGCTTGAGGGGCTACACCTCTAAAGGCTGTACTCAAATTGTATTGTGCAGCTTGTAGATTATATTTGGCCTGTTGTTTTTTTGCAAGCAGACTGTTGTATCATATGCCTACATTGCCTGTTTGCTTTGTTGCTTCAGGTCCTTGGTTTCTTGATCATCTACACTGTGTACACGCTAGGTTTTGTCAGGACTCCAGTCTGGAGTTGACCAATTAATTGGTTTTGTGAGGCTCAAAAGAAGGGGTAGCTTGCTTTAGAATTCACACCCTAATGATAATGCAGGTGTGGACTACACCAGACTTCACTCTCCTGACCAGAATGATCTTCTTGTATATTCCTGATGTACTCATAAATCCACCATGTCCTGGCACATGCATAGCACATCTTTGTAGGAACACTATAAAACAGAGAATTAGCAGTTTCTAAAGCCTATCCCTGCTTATTTAGCTACCTCACTCATGCAAGAAGACCACAGCACTGGAATATAAAGGGGGGGACTGGAGCAACCAGGATCCTGTCCCAGGTTAATATTGCAGAGACTGTAGCTTGCCCCTCCAGTACTGGGCAGCTGCACCAGATGCTTCTCTGGGAGGCCACTATAGAACTTCTCATACTGAATAGCATAGGAGGAGGCACAATATAAGGCAAAGGTAGTTGAGAACCTGCTTTTGCCTTTCAGCTTTGTCACATGAAGTATGTGTGGGAAGAACCCTTTTCTGAGGATATGACACCATTCTCCACACACACACGCACACCCCTATATACGCTGAAATTATTGGAAGCTTTTTTCAAAATCCCCCAGTATGCAACAAGGTGTACACTGAGCTCTGCTGAGTACATACCTCTATCTGATTACACTTGTTTGCAGGAAGGAGCATGGCTTGTCTGTGCCATGCTTACAAGTCTACATAACTAAGTGAAGAAAGGAGATTTCTGCCACAAGAGTATGACACTTGGGCTGGAAGGAGGCTTGCACCACACACAGGAACTCTTTAATTAGCAGGCTGACAGATCTCTTTTCATTGACAGTCAGTTCTTTGCCACAGAACAGCCAAATATGTCACTGCTTTTCTTGCTTGTGGCAAAGGGTGGGGCAAATGGTTGAGGAAAAGGCAAGTGTACCTTGGAATGTGGAAATGGCTGCTTTCCAAGCACAGTGGTCTCTGGTGGCCATCCCCACTCAGTAGCATACACAGGCGTGCCTCAGTCACCCATCTGTGCTTCAGCTGCATCCCACTGTCTTCTCCAGGCTGTGACTGCTCATGGTTTTCCAGAGTTGCAGAACAGCTCGTACTCCACCTGGGGGGAGAGAGAAACACAGCACAGTTGGCTTGCTTTCCACATCCCTCAGGTGCAAAGCCCAGCAACGGTGTGGAAGTGCAGTGTGACTGGGAAGAAGCCTGCCTGTGAGCAAGCTCCAAGCCATGGAGTTGAAGGCCTACTGCCCTGCCAAGAAGTGGCCACAGGCAGCAGCTCAGCAGGCAATCTTGGTCTCAAGAGACAAAATAAGAGCAGCGGTAACTCATCTGGGAGCTGCACCTCATGCTCAGGAGCCCCTGCCATAGGTCTGTTTAAGGAAAGACAGCCTTGCCGGAAAAGGAGCTTCTTCCCTGGACAGGCACCAGTCCAGACCCATGCTTTCCTGGCTGCCTGCCCCATCTGGTGGCATGGGATGGTACCAAGGTCATACATACCACAGATAAGTTGCTCCCTCTAATTTGTATATGGCCAATTTGCCTCACTAACTAGTGTTCACTATCACTGCAGGAATTTCGGGTTCATTGTTTACAGTTTATGGCCTATTCTAGTGTTTCAGTCACGGTAATCTAATTGTATGTATATAGTTAGAATGGTCTTATAGTTAGTATGATCTTAATGTTAGCATGTACCTATGTGTGCATGTACCACACAAGACTTGCATAGTGAGATTTGAAGACCTGCAGTCACACTCCTCAGGGATCATGGAGGCTCTCCATCGCTGCAAAACACCTCCTTTCCTGGGGGACAGACACTTCCACACAGCAGACTGTTTTGAAGGGAAGCAGCAGGGAGACACTACTTACCTTCCTGGGTAGCTGATTGTTCAGGGACCTCTCCAGGAGAACTCATAACTTTTGCAAATAGCATTTCTGACTGCATGCCAGTTTCACAGATGTAGGATAACAAGGCTCATAAGGACTGGCGACTCTGCCATCCCCAGCATAGCTCTTTCTGTTTAGCACCCAGCTGTTGACACACATCCCACAGTAAGGCTAAGGCACTCCAACTTAAAACTGCCATTTGGTCAGGAGAAAGGCAGCTCTGCATACGTCACAGCTTTCACAAAGAGTGGGAACAGCAGCTATGACAGGTGTCAACCTATGCCAGATGTAGCCTTTCACATGGAGGATACATGGAAGGAAGGAGCAGCAAACTGAGAAAGGGCTGTGCTATGGAAGCACAACAGACCCAGGAGAGCTCTTACCAGGGTGCATTACATCCCCTGAAGACAATTTTATGCCTGCAGAGAACATAAAATATCGATGTGGACAACTTGCTGCAGGTGGCACTGCCCTGGACAGTGAAGGCCTAACCTCATCTGTATCTCTTTGCCTAGGGACCTAAGTGGACTCATTATATATTCCCAACTCTTTCAGTAGGCCCAGATACAGCATTTAATACAGCACAGGGAAAGCTTTTGAATAGCAGCTTAGCATTAATCAATAAAATGCGGTAAGACTAAACTCAAGTTATATGACTAAAGAAGTTATCAGAGATGCAAAATATATGAGTCAGAACTTTTCGTTGGTTAGGAAAAACATGGACAGTATGTGGCATCATTAATTATCAACTAACATTGAGGTAAAATGGCACTGATTGATCTGTTGATATGGATGGAAGTTGCAGATATTTTACATTATTAACACAACTAAAGCATCTTATTCAGCATCCAGATTACTTTTCTCTGATTTTAAACCCATTGTTAACACAAATATTCCCATCTACAGCTACCTGAACCCTATTGAATCCAGCTTTTTCTGCCACACAAGTTTATTTCCCCATTAGTGTTCTTGCAAATAATCCTTACTTTTGCACTCAAGGACTTATTTTTCATTCTCTTACATCTATTTTTGTTTTCATTTTATAGGCACCTAACCACTGCTAGCATACTCATCTCAGTACGGTACATGAATTTGCAACATCAGTTCTGTATGCCATTATTCTTTATTTACTTATTCCATTACACAGCTGAATTACCAGTGAAGATTCTTTATGTATGTCTCCATGAAAACTCAGTCTTTTGAAGTCTTAAGAATTTCTAAGCTTTGATTTGACAGCCAGTACTGGGGCTTGCTTCCTGTCACACATCTCAAAGAAGTGCCCAGATAGAATTGCATATTCTAAATCCTTTGTAACGTGCTGTCGTTTCACCCATGGTGCAGGGTAGCGTTCACACCACAATATAGTCCAAAATATCAGATCACTTTTTTTATGGCCTGGGACAGCCAAAGTGATTTATGAAGATGACTACTGCTAATTCCAGAACCGACAACGTCTGGCACAACAAGTTGAGTATACCTCCTGATCCATCTCTGTATCCAGGTAGCTAAATGCCTATTCAGGACTAATAGTTTGCTTCAGCTAATGAAGCAACTATGTACATCTCAAGGCACTAATTTCAGTCTGCAGCAGAAAAAATTCTATTCTACCAAGCAAGGAATCACAGAATGATAGGGGTTGGAAGGGACCTCTGGAGATCATCTAGTCCAACTCCCGCCAAACAGGATCACCTAGAGCAGGCTGCACAGGACAGCATGCAGGCAGGTTTTGATTACCTCCAGAGATGGACACTCCACAGTCTCTTTGGGCAGCCTGTGCCAGTGCTTTGCCACCCTCACAGTAAAGAAGTTCCTCTTCATGTTTAGGTGGAACTTCGCATGTTCAAGCTTGTGCCCATTGCCTCTTGCCCTATCATTGGGCACCACTGAAAAAAGACTGACCCTATCTTCCTGACAACCACCCCTCAACTAATTATAAGCACTTATAAGATCCCCCCTTAGTCTTCTCTAGGCTAAAAAGTCCTAAGTTGCTCAGCTTCTCTTCGTAAGAGAGATGTTTTAGTCTGCTAATCATCTTCATAGCCCTTTTTTGTACCCTCTCCAGTAGTTCCCTGTCCTTCTTGAACTGAGGAGCCCAGAATTGCACACAATATCCCAGACGAGGTCTCACAAGGGGAGAGTAGAGGGGAAGGAGAACCTCCCTAATTGCATGAAGGAATCTTGCTACACTAAAGATATTCTTACTATTTTTTTCCCCAGAGAAATCAGAACTAAAATAGGGAAGTTAGTTCATTTCTGATTGCAAAAGCACAAACTTTAAGTCTACTATATGACAAGCACAAAATAGGATTAACATTTCTCCCTGTGTATTCTGATTTGAGGAGACTTCTAGTTTTCACATGTCCAACCTGCTGAACGCTTGTTTCATATTTGCTTCCTTATAGACAGGAGTTAATACAAAATGTCTGAGAGAGTTTGCTTTCTTTAGATAATTCCCACTTTGCTTGATCTGCTTTCTTGAGCTTTTAACATCACCACATTGGTGAGAAAATCAAGTATGCAAGTATCTGGATTTATGGGGACATGACCAGAAAGTATGAGTGTGCAGATTTTCTTCATATTCTCTCAGCACTTTTAAAATCACAGTCCAGTACATTCTTCTTCTCGGCCAGAGCAGCTTTCAATAAAAAACATGCTAAACTTCCAGCAGTAGCTTCCAAACCAAAGGACTGAAAGACATACCTGGCCTGAAACCTCCCCATGAAGCCTACATTCAGCCCCTCTGACCCTGGGGCTCAGGGCTTTCCTTTTCCAGGGAACCATCCCTATAGTTCCCTAGGCATTTTTCACAGCTCCTCACGCTTTCAAATATTAACATGCTAAATGTCCAGCAGTAGCTCAGAGTCAGGGCTAGCCCAGGGAACAGTGGCAGAGTACTCCAGAGTCAGGCTGATCTTGTAAGGCGTGCTGTGATGTTCCAGAATTTGTTCAGTGATTCCACAATGAAATCCTCTTGGCTCAGCACTGACATTGTTACCTGTACAAGAGAGAAAAAGATTGTCTGGGCTAGGAAAGTGACAATGTTAGAAAAGCCAGCACAGGAGGTAATGGGCTGACACCATACCTACAAAAGCAGTCATAGCTTCAGGATTATTTAGCACCCATACAAGACCTTTACATGCTTAAGTAATTCACACATATAGATGAATAGTTAAAAGGTTGCAGCTGGGTAAGGAGTGAGATGCTCATGGGTGACATTTTCATATGGTATGTAATGATGGGCCTCACAAATGGCCCAGTTTTTTTCACCTGTATCAACTGGTTAAATTAAAAAATATTACTACTTTGTACAAATCTTGCTTGCAAAATTAAAAATTTGTTTACACTGGATTTCTTAAGCCCTGATGAACCTCTTTGCATAGCTCCTGGTGCCATGAAAAGCCAAAATGAAAACTCAATAGACTCGGTGACAATTAAGCAGGTATTCTTTATTGCGGTACAGGGGATCGCTCCTTCTAATGCGCCCACTGTAAAGAGTCAATTACAGAGCTTTTATACAAGATATATATGCTTATCCATAGGGTTTCCAAAAAACGGTTAGTTTTTCAGTTATAAGAATCCATTATCCTCCACTCCACACACGCATTATAAATCTCTTGGTGGGCTTTAAAGACATTCGACAGTCCTTTACTTAATTTACTCCTCTTCATTACATGTCCTTTTGGTGAGCTTTAGCTTTTGGCTTGCTAACACAACCACAGAGCTTGTTCTGCAGTCTTAGATGCCGACCTGTTCTTTCTCCCTCTTTATCACTCCATTCTCAGGGATAAATTGTTTTTCCTGAGGTGTCACAATGCACACAATGTGCTAACATTGTAGTCCTTCAGGCAGAACTTTGTAAGCAAATAGCTATACAAAGGATGTGCAATTATTTGACAAGATTAACTAGTTTTTATGTTTTTCTCTTCACTCCCTAATACAAGCATTTTGCCATAGTGCACATTGGGAGTCTAAGTGGTGTGTTTTGTGGTTTACTCACCTGCGAGTACGTTACCAGTACTGAAAGGAACCTACATTGAGTCTTAGGAGCAGACAAGCCCCAGATCTCCTGAGCATTCCCAAATACAGCAGTTCTCCAGAGAATTCACAACAATAGGGGTATTAACCCCAATATTAAAGCCAGGTTCCAGAGACAAAGTACAATGATTGCACAAAGCACAGGAATTCTGTCTTCACTGGTAACTCACCTCCATGAGAGGTTCAGAAGCAAGGAGAAGAAAAGACAGCTTGAAAAACACATTCTGTTGTACTGGGGTCAGGCTGTTCCTGGTCTAAAGCAGGACTCCAGCCAGCACTGGGATAAAAATGCAACTGATGTGCAGTACAGGCAATCCAACAAAACAGATCAAGTGGTGAGCATTTGATATACAACAGTATTGCAGTAAATACAACGAGAACAAGATGCTTTCCCGCATGATGAAGTCACCTGATGTTTGCTTTAATTTCTGGAAAGACTGGGGGAGCTTGAGTCAGATGCTCTCACAGCTGGCTCACGTGAGAAAGAGGCCAGTAGGAACCTTGGCTCACCACGGCTACTAAATTTCTTCCTCAAATCCAGCTCAGCGACTAGAGCGAAATCATGGGCAGCTCTCGATGAGGGATGGTGGGAGGAGCACAGCTCTGCGAGGATGGAAGGCAGCGAGCCCAGCCTGGGGCGAGCGCCCAAAGAGGAAGCGAAAGACCGCGGGAAAGACTAGCAACCATTTCTTCTTCGTGACAGAACAATAATACCACCACCCCCACCAAACCCAGAGGGGGCGCGCAGAAGGTACCAGCCTGGGGCTCCCGCCGCTGCCTCAGCAAGCCCCATCCCCGGCAGTACACGCCTTTCCCCCTTACCTCATTACTACATTCCCCAGCGAGTGAGCTCAGCTGTTCGCGCAGCCTCTCTCCTTTTATGGTCAAACAACTTTGCCTGGGCGAGGCTTTTTTTTTTTTGCGAGTTAGTGAGAAGCGCTCGGGCTCAGTAGCTCCCCTACCTTTTAGCTCTCGCTGCCTTTCCTAGCAGTCAGGCCGAGGCAGCCGGCTCGGGAGGGGCAGGTAGAGGAGCTCCAACTCCGCCATCTCCAGTCCTGGGGCGGCATTTCCTTCTTGGCCTCATCCACAGAGGTGAGTCTCTTCCCTCGGCTCAGCGAGAGTATCTTTTCCCCCCCCAGCCCTGGGGCTGGCATTGAGCGAGTTAAGGGTGTGTGCCCGTGCCGGGCGATACAGGCTTCCGGCCGCGCCCGCCGGTAGGGTTACTGGGCTGATACAAAGTTTATTTGCCTCTTTGGGGTCAATTTACTGTGGAGGGTTCTGAGGGGGGCTTGCCCTTTCGTGGAAGAGAGGTTCGCTTAAGCCTGGTGAGTTTTCTTTTCTCTGGGTGAAGCTGAAGCAGCTATGTGCTCCAGCAGTGGGGAGGGGGTGTTGCCTGGTAGTAAAAGAGGACAAGCTCTCTTTTGTGTGCGTGGGGATGAGTGAGACACCTATGGAGCCTTTTTCCTGATGTGCTTGAGAGGCATCTGCAGCTCTTTGTGCGCGAAATTTGTTTAATTTATGAGTTTCTTTCTGGGCGTGTCCTGAGACAATGAAGATGCAAGTCTTGTAAAAGTAGTAGAACTTCCTTAACGTTTTAAATATGTTTGTGTAGCTTTCGGGAGGTTTTAAATTACTTTTTATTTTACACCACGCAACCCCTGCACAAGAAAGAGGCAAAGCCCAGCATGTGTGGGAGAAGTTCCTAGCTCTCCTCCTCCGGCCCGGTTTGTTTTGCGGCTTGCATAGCTGATAGGACTTTGCTCCCTTTGAAGCTTTGTCGCTTTGGGCCGGACTGGAAGAACTTCCTGGAATTAGTCTGTATGAGAAAATGAAAATAAGTCTATGAAACCTATTCACTTCATAATTCTATATTTTCAGCTATAGTCCTCCTCCTGAATCCCCCTCAGTTGGAAGCAAGTTGTCAAATAGGGGGAAGTAGACATACAGCCAGTCAGACTGTAGTGCTGGGCTGGCATTTACAGTGGCTCCTTGTGTGGCTGGAGCTAATCTGCTTTCTACCAACAGAGGTGAAAAAGAATGTTCAGGTCTTTGCCTCCTCAGGTTCTCCTCTTTTGCTGGCCTAGGAAAGAAGCTGAGCTTTACAAAGTGGCATCTCCAGGCACAGAAGCACAGAATGGTATAGGTTGGAAGAGACCTCTGGAAATATCTAGTCCAAGCCCCCTGCTAAAGCAGGATCACTTACAGCAGGTTGCACAGGATAGCATCCAGGCAGATTTTGCGTATCTCCAGAGATGGAGACTCCACAGCCTCCCTGGACAGCCTGTCCCAATGCTCTGTTGCCCTCAAAATGAAGTGTTCCCTCGTGTTCAGATGGAACTTCCTGAGTTCCTGTTTATACCTGTTGCCCCTTGTCAATGAAGTGAAAGCCGCCTGGATGCGTAAGAATTGACAGACCCACCATAGTACCTTGCAGGAGGTGGTCCTGCTGCTGAAGGAGTTGATGCTTCGTTCTGTGCTCTTACTTCTTGCTCTCAGAAACAGTGTATGAGGCAACTGTGTCCTTTGGGGCATCTTTCTTCATAGCTCCAATTTAAAGGCTCATTTTTAACGCTGGTACAGCAGGCAGAAAAAACTTTCCCCTCAGGGAACATGTGAGAAGGATTTGAGATTAGGTCTGCTGTTGTGACGTTCCCTCTCCAACAGCTTTTACAAATAGTGCCACAGGACTTGTGTAAACTGTGTGTTTCTGGTAAGGCCTGAGTGGCACTGGTAACGTTGCAGGGCTTGAAGAGATGACCCTCCTACAAGGCTAGCCTTTCTTAGCCTGTTTGATCTGTGGGAGGTACACTGATGTGGGGCAGCTGTTCTATGGAGGCAGCTCTGAGCAGAAAGGGACTTAACCGTGGTATAGTACTGGGAAATGGGCTGGTTTGGGTTAAGGAAGATAGCAAGTGCCAGGAGCAAAGACAGTGCTTTCTCAAGTAGATAGTGTCTCAAGACTGTTGGCTAACACCAGGATGGATCATGATGAGAAGTGATGTCACTCTGGTGGTCTGTTCATAATGCTGTCAATTCTGGTAGAACTACTACCCAAGTGGTAGCGAAATAGTGGGCACGTGGCAGAATGACTTTTTATCTTCTCTAAAGAAAGGCTGGAGACCTTCTTAATAGTTTTTGTAGCTCAGTGGGAAACTGCAGGCCGGAATTAACATTTGTTGATGTTGTCACGTCTTTCTGACCTGGAGAAGCTGTTTCAGGTTACTGTATTTAGCCATGCTGCACTGAATTGAAGGAGTGCTTTAAACTGGGCATGCAGGTCTTACTAGCAGCCATGGGTGAATTAGGTATGGGTCAGTGTTTGTGGCACCAGGGCTCGCTCTCTCTGCAGCTGTTCCAGTTGGTGTGAGAGAGGCCAGCAGTGTGGAGGGGCATTGAATTGAACCTGCCAACTTGAAATGCTGGCGCAGAGCCCCTGTGCTGAGAGAAGCACTCTTTGTGCTGGCCTGTTAGGGGGACCTATTGGCATGCCAGGCTTTAACAACAAAGCATCGGACTTCATGGAGCAATCCAGCACGGATGATACTTCTGGCCTGGCTTACAGGACTGAGGGAATCCTAAAAGGGTGACTCTCCTCACGAGACCAGCGGCTCCTGAAGCAGCCGACTTGGTGGGACTCTTCCCCGGCGGCTTAAGAAAGAAAGGAAGGGAGAAGGCTGTTCACCCGCAAGCTGCAAGCGGAACGCTTGCCTCCCTCCCAGCCCGCAGGCTGCCCTTGCGCAGGCAGGTCCGCGACCGCGCTGCCTGGAGTCCTGGCGGTAGCAGCCGCGCTCCTCGCAGGCCCAAAGGCCGGGGGGCGGCGGACCGGCGCCGACATTTGAGGAGAGCTTCCTGGCGGGGGCGGAGCGGGCGCCGGCGCAGCCGTGAGGGGAGGCGGGAGCCGCCTTCACCCTCGCTGGGGGCAGGGTGGAGAGAAAACGGGGGCGGCACCTGGGAGAGAAAGGGTGTCTGCCCGAGGATGTGACACCAGATTGCTCCTCGCCCGCCCTGTTCTGCCGCTGTCGCAGCTGCTCGCGTTCCTTTGGCAGGCAGGGGTCTGGAGGTGAAGGATGGAAGATGCAGGGGGTGCACCAGGATTGGGGGATTGAAAGGGGTCCTTACTAGGGCTGTCATAGGCTGAGGTCCAGAGGAACCAGCTGGCATTGTCAGGTAAGTGGGGGAGAGGAAATGCAAATTCCAGTTTTGGGAGATTTGTGTCTGGGGTCACCCCTTCAGGGTGTGTGGGGTTCAGTGTGCACAGCAGATAATGCTTGTTCTGGTGGCCTGCTGCTGTCTGCTCTGATGTGTGTGTGTGTGTGTGTGCATGCAGGGTTCTTGTGCAAGCAAGGAGCTTGGGTTTCTCAGTGGCCATTAGTGCCATACAGAGTTTAAATGGTGAAGCATGCTGGCTCTGTTTCAACAGCCTGCAGACTCTGTTCCTCCTTTTTCCTGTGATGATTCGGAAAGTGCTCTGTGCTCTGCTTGGGCACCTCAGCCTCTGGCCAGACTTAAACTCATGCATCCCTGTGTTTCACGTGTTCTTTGTTAGCTTCCCTTCTAGACCAAGTCTGACTTGATACAGGCTTCTTCCCTCTTTTCTCCCAGGTGCCGAAAAGATGGCCTCCCCAGGTGCCCCGGGGACCCGCATGACGACAACAGTCAGTATCAACATTTCTACCCCTTCTTTCTACAATCCCCAGAAGAAGTTTGCACCTGTGGTTGCCCCTAAACCCAAGGTGAACCCCTTCAAGGCTGGGGGTGCTTCAGACTCGTCACCGGCCCCACCTCCTGGAGCTGGTGCCCAGCGAGCTCAGATAGGGAAAGTGGGAGAGATTCCATCAGCGTCCGTGTCCCTGCTGGTAGAAGGTAGGTGGGGGCTGGCATGGTAGGTGTGAATATGAGTGTCTAAATTCACAGGGTATGAGGTTGGTAACTGGGCTAAACATGAGAATAGGGGCATAACAGCTGTGCCAGATGACTCTTGCTGTAGAAGCTGACAGGTACCAGAATGAGATGAAACAATTCCAAAGGGATCTCAAAGTACATAGTATCTCAATTAGGAAAGGAAGCAGGAAGGCAATCATGCGTTGCACTGATGCTGGAGGAATGCAATGGATTTTTCATAGTATTCCTCGGGTACATAATTGTGTAACTGCAGTTGTTTTCTGGCCAGTATGTTGGAGAGTAAATATGTTGCAGGTAAGTTGACCCTGACCATGGTATTGAATCATGCTCCTCTTATTGACTGCTCTTGTCTCAAGTTTGTTGTCTCTGACTATAGAGAGTCTTCTCATGGGGTGTGTAATTGCAGTCTTTGCTACTGGAGATGGGGTGGAAGAAATAATTACATGGAAAATGGTGGAAGCTATTACAAACAGGAAGTGAAACTTAGAATTTGTATGGCTTTTTCTTACTGTCTTGGGCTGGATGTGTTTTTCTGTATGAAATTACTTCTTGCTGTATTGTCTGTCTGTCTTCGGTGGTTTTTTTGTTGGTTGATTGGTGTCCTCTAAGAAGCAGAAGGTTCCTGGTTGTGTGGTTCCCTAGGTGGAATTGATCAGTATGGGGCCACCAGAAACTTTCCTAGAGACCTGTTGATAATGCTCAGTGATGCATATTACCCTAAATCAGCATGCTCTCAGTTGGGGCATGCATGTTCAGATAAAGCTAACTTCTATTTTAAATTTCTTTCACTGTCTAGCATAGATTGTGCAATACTGCTGTTGTCTAGGCTAGCATGCTAAGTTAGTGAGCAGCTGACCTGATGGTAGGAAGGGCTGGTACTGTGCTCAGAGGAAACAAATTAGCCATTTTTGCCATTTCTCAAGTCACAAGGGCCTCAGTGTGTTAGTGCTTCTGTCTCCCAGAATTGTACTGGCTAACTCTGGTGACTTTTTTTCTCATATGTTGTTGGCTGGAATCTTTGTGTCTGTAATCCAGGGTCCCACCTTAGGCTTTATGGTTTTCTGCTATAGTTGGGATAGCAGAGAGATGTGTCTGTCAGAAGGTCTCAGACTGATGTAAATCTACTACCTGAATTACAAAAGCAGATTGATAAAGCTTATTATAGAGGAACTAACGTGGCAGAGAGGTTTGCAAAAGAACCCCGGGTGAGGGTTGCCAGCAAGATATCTGAAGTACAGATAAACTACAAAGCTCAGTCATGAGAGAAATGCATCTGACTTGATCATCCTCTATTTCATCTCTTCAGTCCTTCTCTCCCTTTCTCACGTGCTCCCCAAACAGTAGCATAACATAAAACCATATCAATTGTCTTAATGATGAGAGGGCTAAGGTAATATTGCTGTAGGAATGTTATATTTAGTATTGATCATTCTATAAATCTAGTACAGTAACTTTGCAGAGAATTTTTATGAATAATTCATAAAACAGGCTTTTAGTGCATCTGAAACAATGAACCTGAATGATCAGGGCTCCATTTCTGCAATATTCTTTGTCATTTCAGTAAACCAAAAGGCAAGGTTGTATACGTTTGATCCCAAACTGTAATTTTAATGGAAAAATACCAGCCTCCTGAAAAAATGCACCCCCCACCCCCAGCAGAATTTTGGTGGCATAAGAACACTTGGAAGAGGTGCTGCATACAGTGAAATTCATGCATTCTGCTGGTTAAAAAGATTCTTGGCTTTAATTTTCTGAAAGGACAGTATTGTCTCCGTTAGGTTACAGATGAGAAGTCCTAATAAAGACTGTCAACAACAGCTGGATATAAGAGGAGACAATGTGATTACTGCTGTTAGAAGTTGCACATGGAGTAGCAGGAGTGAGAGAAGCAGTTTGCTGCTGGATGGGGCTAGCTAGGAAGAGAGGTGGGTGTTCAGAAGAAGGGATGTAGAAGTTATACCTCCCTTTTCTTCATAGTTCTTTGCTGCTTGGATAAGAGGACAACTTCTCTCATGCATGGTGAAGGGAAGAGCATTTACATTTGACCATGTTTTAGTATAAAATGTTTCTGTTTGTCTGTTCCACATCTTTAGCAAATATGAATAGGTGGAAGCAATGCTTTTTTATTGCAGGAGACTGAAGCACTCCTGATTCTTTTCAGCCTGCTTAAAAGGGTTCTGGAGGATTTCTCATGTCCTGTATGAGGTATGGGGACTTTCAGTCTCCAAAAGGAAAGCTGTTTTCATCTCTCAGAAAAATAAAGCAGTTTCTAAGATTCCTCATATCCATAGGAGGTAGTTTATCTGACTTGCCTCCTCCTTTACTTCCTCCCAACTGTTTCTTGTAGTGGTTACCAGCCAGCTGTGAGATGCTGGTTTATTTTCATGTAATAATGCAGCCTCTTCAGGGTCCTGGGTTGTCCACTGACTTTGCTTCAAATGCTGCTCTCTATTACACAATCTGAGCCAGTTCCTTGCCAGAGGAACACATGCTAGGTACCAAAAATGAGAGGAGAAATGGGAAAGGTCATAGTAAGATGTATTTCCCAGTTACACACTAACTGTTCCCAATTACTAATTGCAGTAGCTACAGAGCAAAGTTTACATGATGGCAAAGAGCTTTGGAGAAGGGAAGGTCAGCCTGTGGCTTTCAGTTGTCCTCAACTGGTGCCGGGGCCCCCTCAGTACTGAGGAACTGCTTGCTGTTGTAACTCCAGGACCACTCCTGGAGTTTGTACTGGTTAAGAGTAAGAAACAATCCAAACTTGCTTTTATTCTTGTTCTTTCCCACAGACCTGCCACTGCCACCTCCTCCCCCACCTGGAGAGGAGGTAAGTTTCTCCTCAAACTGTGCTTTTCCTCCACCCCCACCACCTTTTGAAGAGCCTTTTCCACCAGCCCCAGAAGAAGTTTTTCCTTCTCCTCCTCCTCCACTGATGTTTGATGAAGGGCCTGTGAGCAAGGTACCTGCCCCACAGGTGAGTGATGTCAAGGGAAGTATGGTTTCTTGTGTTGCTCTGGGAGTTGGGACAGCTGCTTCCTATTCCCTGAACTCAGTAGCAGGAAGCCCTGAGATGTCAGAAAGGAGAAAATGCTCCTCCACTCTGTGGACCAGGATAGGTTAGGGTGAACTGGTTGGGCTGCAGCTCTGTAGATGAAGGACCTGAGGTTCCTGGTGAACAGCAAGTTGAATGTGATCTGGCAATGCACCCTTGTGGCAATAAAAGCCAACCATATGCTGGACTGCGTTGGTGAGAGTGTAGCCAGCAGGATGAGGGCAGTGATTTTTCTCTCTTCAGTGCTAGTGAGGCTGCACCTTGGAGGACTGTTTCCAGTTGGGCTTCCCAGTGCAGTAACTCCAGAGGAATACTGAACTAGCTGCAATCCAGCAAAGGGTCATAGTGATCACTGGGGGTTGGAGCATGTGGTGTGAGAGCTGGGTTTGTTCAGCCTGCAGAAGAGGAGGCCAAGGCAGGGATCTTAACAGCAGTCTGTAATACCTAAAGGAGTGCTGGAGAGAAGATTCTTCTTACTGGGGCATAGCAAGAGAACAAGCAACAATGGATGCAAGTTGCAGCAAGGGAAGTTCCTGTTGGACAGAAGAAAAACCTGTTCCCCTCCAAGAGTGGCTCAATACTGGCATGTGTGCCCAGAGAGGCTGGGGTAATTTGCATCCTTGGATGTTCAGAAGCCACCTGGACAAGGCCCTGAGCTACCTGATCTGCCTTGGGAGTTAGCCCTGCTGTGAGCATGGTGTTGGACTAGAGACCTCCAGATGTCTTTTCTCCCCTGAATCTGTGGGTTTCTTGGGGCTGTGCATTTTCCCACTGTTTGTAGACCATGGAGACTGTGCTCTGTTCATCGTCACCAACTTGCTGCCCACTCAAAGCAAGGAGCAGATGTGTACCACATAGTCCAGAGTGTTTTAATCTGCTATTTTGGGGAATACACCCAGTTCTCTGGTGGTTCCTGTAACATGCTCTGCTCCCTCTTTCCTCATGGATGGTGGTATAGGTACGTGGCAAGATGAGCAGCATTGATCGTGAGATTGACTCACTGTCCGTAATGTTGGATGACATGGAGAAGAATGATCCCTTCAAATCCCGGGTGAGCAGTCCAGAAAGTCACAGGTAGAAGGAGAGATGACAGGTTTGCTGGACAGAGGTAGTGAGAACGGTGCTACTAAAGACTAAAACATCTGCATAAACCACAGGGAGAAAGTGTGCATGAAGGATCAGCAAGCAACTTGTCAGCACTGCTAAATATGTAACTGTGGGAACTCTTAGTATTGTGGATCTGAGATAACTGCTGATTTACTGTTATACACAGCATATTTTATCTTCCCTTGCTGATAACAGCCTGTTTCTCTCTGCTGCTTCACTTCACAGTCATCTCCAGGATGCACAGATTCACTGAAGAAACCATCAGCCCCCAAAGCCCCAGTGGAAATACCATCTGCACCCAGAGATACTCCTCATTGCTTTCCTTCCAAGTTCACTCCAAAGCCAAGTGGAAGCTTACCTTTCAAGCCTTCTGGAGTGGATTTGACACCCACCCCAGTCCCATGGGCAGCCGCACAGCAACACAAGGAGCCCCTAGCACCTGTCCCTTCACCTCCTTCTCTTTCTCCTGCTCAGCCTACCCCTAAATTATCCCCACCCTGTGTTGTTGGCTCTCCTAAATCTGGGCCCCAATCAGGTGCCAGTGTTCCAATGGCTCACTCAAACTCTGTAAGATATCCTACCTCTCTTCAGACTCAGTTCACAAGCCCTTCACCTTCAGGTTCCTCCTCTCAGCCACAGCCTCCCAATTTCACCTATGCCCAGCAGAAGGAAAGACCCCAAGTGCAGGAGAAACCACGTCCCACTGAACAACTGGCTGCTGCAAAAGACACCGTAAGGAATAGAACCATGGGAACAGTCTTTGGACAGATGCAGGGTCACTGTGAGCAGAGTTGGAAGATGGGAGTGGAGGGGGACAGGTGTAGGTCTTACCCATCCGAAAGAGATGGAATGAGAGGCAGTGGTGGAGAGTGATAGTTGTCCATGTAAAGGTGGAAAGAAGCAAGCGCAGTGCAGGCAGATTGTTCTCGAGAGAGGCAGAAGTAGGTTTATTAGGGACAGGGTGGGAAGGAGTGTGCCTACATGTGTCTTTTGGGATTGAATGTTTCATCTTCCTGCAGCATAGACCCACAGGCTCCAGTGCAGATCCACCTAGGGGAAATTCCTGTCTGACCATGAAGGAGGTAGAAGAGCTGGAGAAGTTGACACAGAAACTAATGAAGGATATGGAGCATCTGCCTGCAACAGAGGCTGCTACTTCTGGTGTGTTTCCTCAGTGGTCAGCAGTAGGATGAAGACTGTGGTGAGTTTTCATCTCTCCTAATCCTTTTGTTCTTCCATTAACAGAGCTCTGTGGCTTCTGCCGAAAGCCCCTATCACGAACCCAGCCAGCTGTGAGAGCCCTGGACTGCCTCTTCCATGTGGAATGCTTCACCTGCTTCAAATGTGAGAAGCAGCTGCAGGGGCAGCAGTTCTACAATGTGGATGAGAAGCCCTTCTGTGAGGATTGCTATGCTGTGAGTCACTAGGATGAAACAGCTGAGCTTGCTGTGGTGGTTCTCTTGCTTTCCCTTCTTCCACCTTGCCTATCTGTTCTGTAGCCTCCCAGGGGTGGGGGATTGGATTAACATATCTTACTTGTTTCCTTTGGGCTCAGGGGACCTTGGAAAAGTGCAGTGTCTGCAAACAGACCATCACAGACCGGATGCTGAAGGCCACTGGTAACTCATACCATCCCCAGTGCTTCACCTGCGTGATGTGCCATACCCCTCTTGAGGGGGCCTCTTTTATTGTGGACCAGGCCAACCAGCCTCACTGTGTGGATGACTACCATAGGTATGCAGAGAATATGTGCGTGTGGTGTCTGAAAGAGGGCAGATTCCCTCACAACTGTTTAGTTTTGCTGCAGTGTGGGGTTGGATTGCCCATGTGATTTGTGGATGTGAAGTTAAAAATCAGTCAGCAATGCACCTTGCAGCAATGAAGATCTTTTCACAGCAAAAGTTCTTAGTGATTTATTATTCCTCTGCTGTAAAGCAATGAGAAGCTTGCACTGAATGTGACTGTGGTGGGTCACGGTCTCCTCCCTGGTTTTGTGTGTTGCAGGAAGTATGCTCCACGCTGCTCTGTCTGTAGTGAGCCTATCATGCCAGAGCCAGGGAAGGATGAGACAGTGCGTGTGGTTGCACTGGAGAAAAATTTCCACATGAAGTGTTATAAGTGTGAGGTAAGCCTGGTGGCCCCACCCCTTCCAGCTCTTCCACGCCCATCGCCAGAAACTGGGCTCCTTTGTTGTCTATTCTGACCAAACAGTAAATTTTCCTTGAATGAATCTGGAGCATTTTTGAAGCAGATTCAGGAGAAGAGATATCCACAGGTCTGTGAACAAGGACTGTGTAGGGTTGTAGTCTCTAGGATCCCTAACACAGCAGTTAGGTATACTCAGGGAACATGCTGGGATCACAGAAGGGGGCTTGCTTATCCCTTAAAATACCATGTCTCATCAGCACCATCAGAGAAGGAGCAGTGGGATGAGACATTATACTGAGCTGGTGGGACATTTCTTACATCCTTGAATGCATTTACCATGGTGTGGGCCATCGTTGAGCTCCCTTTCTATTTTTTTTCCCTGTTTAGGACTGTGGGAAACCCTTGTCCATTGAAGCAGATGAGAATGGGTGCTTCCCACTGGATGGGCACGTGCTGTGTATCAAATGTCACACCATTCATGCCAAAACAGCACGCTGAGGAGCTTGGAGTGGCCATACCCTTGAAACCCCTGCACTCAATACTTTTCCCCTCCCCACTATTGTCCTATCTCTCTGCTTGACAAGGCAGATTCTACCAATGAAGACTATGCCAGCGCAGTTCTTAATTCACGTAGTATTTGCCACTCCTAGATTTCACTCTGCACAGCCACTAAGAAAGGACCTCCTCTCCTGTTGCTGCTTCCTAGCTGGGGGTTGTGATCAAGCTGAATGCACAATCGCGGCTCTCAAGACTGGAGGAGAAAGACTAGACCTCCACCACCATCTGGTGGAAGTAGCAAGAACGACCTGGTGGCAGGTACTGGGGGGGGACTGAGCATTCTCCTGTTCCACTGAACCAGGAAACAAGGACTTGACCTTAGAAGGTGGAACCTCCATCTTGGCACCACTTCTGTCTTTGAGTTTTGTGTTTGTTGTTTTGGTTTTTTTTTCATGTGCCGCCTTGTTATCAGGATGTCTTCCCATGCCTCCTCTCTCACACCAGGGTTAGAGTGTGGAGTATTGGGAATTTCTGTTGTCATTGCTGCAAAAAACCTAACCTACTAAGCCTTTCTGTCTCTAATGGGTTTTACTGGCTGTCTTGTTGCTTTTTTTTTTTTTTCCTTAACCAGATTAAACTGTTGATGGTTGGAATCCTTCCCTGTTCCTGAGCTTGGAAACTTTTTTTAAGTATATTTTCCTCCCCCAAATGAATAGTTTCCCAGTATGATTTCTGGACAGCCAGGCTGGGCACCGCAGTATCAAAGAAGTCCAAAGAATGCACGTTTACAAATGACAGGCAGTGCATGGTGAGGAGGTGTCTCAGTGCATGGATGGGGATTCAGCAAACCAAGGAACATCTCCCCATTCCAGCAGGGGTTCTTTCACTGTTGTATGTGGAAGCTGTAGTGTAATTGCAATGTACTGTTTGGCTCTGAGTGTTACTGCATTGAGCCCCATTTCCTGGACTGGAAACTCTCAAACTGAACAAGCCTTTTGAATAATTACCCTGTCCAACCACTGTATGCAGTCAATAAAATGTGGAGGTTTTTCCCATTAACGTGTCTGCTCTATTTGTTCAACTACCATGAAAACTGTTGTCTTGGGCAGTAGAGAATGTGTGATTGCTGTTCCACCTACCTACCAGAGCTGAGAAGTCTGAAAACAGCCCTTCACTCTCTTTTCACTTCTGGGTCTCCTTTTCAAACTGTTTAGTTTCCTACTTTTCTGTGCCTAAAGACTAGCTGTTATTTAAAGCAGTGTAAGACTGCATTTCAGTACAGCAAGATTGTAGTCTGCATGATGTGTCAGTGGGAGGTGAGTTGTTATAATCTGTTAGCATCAGACTGGAATGAAGTGGGTGATCTGCTTGTTTTGCTTTTATTGCTACTTGGAAAGTGTTTGGGCTTCTTGTTTATAGTTTTAAGCATGATACTGTCTTGGTCACTGTAAGTGAAACTTCTCTGGTATCAGTGCTTCCACACTTCAAAGATGTGAAAGCTACTCTTGTTCTCTTGCCAGTTTTGGGGAATCTTTAATGACTCCATGCAAATTGATCCAGTAAATACTATGATGAGAAAAGAGCAAACAAATTGTACCTTTGCTTTCTTTTTCTTATCTGACTTCTTGCTGGGTTTTTGGCATTGTTTTGAGTGGTTGTTTCTAGATACGTGATTAAAAGCTCATGCTCACAAACACCAAGGAGCACAGAGGAAAGAAACGACAAGGGAGACAAGCACTCTGAAACCAGGTTCTCCCAGAGCAGGGGCTGTAGCCCTGGTGTTTGGATATGAAGCCAGTCCAACAATATCAATGGGAAAGGTTATCTGGGGTATCTTGCAGATGAAGGGGAGGTTAGCACCTCTGAGGGTAGTAAGGTACAGAATAGCATGTGGGGACTGTTAACAGCACTTTTTATGGGATGTTTAGTGGTAGGATTGAAGGCAGGAAAAGGGGAAGTGAGCAAGAAGAGGAAGCAGCATATGAAAATGTGAGTGTGGAAACAGCTGGCTGCATGTATGCTGTTTGCTTGTTTGACCATCTCACATGTTGTCAGTGCAGTCTGTCCTGTCTTATTACTAAACACTTCCCTATTTTTGTGGGGTGGTGGTGGTTGGGGTTTTTTTTTGGGGGGGGGGGGAGGGGGATGTTTTTTAATTATTTTTTTTCCTGTGTCACAGGAATTTGTTCAGTGCATGAGAAGATCTAAGTTATCAGGAACTGGAAATACTTGATTGGAATACATTATGGGGGTGGGTGTGCGTATATCTGTGTAATCACTAGCAAAGATCAAATCAGAGTAACTGGTGAGCAAGTAGGGTAAGATAGTTGAGAGCCATGAGTTGACATCGCTGAGGGTCTGGCCAAATGCTGGAAAGACCACTCAGTCATCTGCTAGAGTTCCCAGGAGGTCCAGGCCAGTTACTCTGAAATCTGGAAGTCAGCTACTAGTAAGACTTGATCAGAGACCTGTGCATGAGGTGATTGGGAGACCAAGGAATCCTGGGGCCAGGTGCTGGGTAGACCCAATGTCTAAGGCTAATCACTGTAGTTGACTGTGTGTCTGTTAGCTGGTCTTAGGTGCTAGAGGAATCCACAGTGTGTGTGTGTGTGTGTGTGTGTGTGTGTGTATATATATATATTTCCTTCTAACAGGTTCATCCTGATCAGCCAGAATATGGAATAGGATCGAGCTGCTTGTGCTGTGCTTGCATGACTGCTTGTGTTTTCTGCCTCAGGCCAGTCATACAGAGCGTGTGTGCATATATATACATACACATATTATACATGTGTATTTTGTGTGCATGAGTGCCTATTAGGAATACATGCCCAGGCTTGCTGTTGGCTGTACCTGAAGACAGGGAACTGAGCAGCCTCTTTTCCATCAGGCCAGCTGAGTCAACAGCTCCCAGCAAGTTAGAAGGGACCTCCCTGCTCAGAGCAGGGTCAACCAGAGCAGGTTGCTCAGGACCGTACATCATCATTTTTTTTTTTTAATACCTCCAAGAATAAGAACACCACAACCTCCCTGCATAACCTGTTCCAGTATTTAACAACTCTCACAGTAAATTTTTTCTTACCTTCAAATGGAACTTACTGTATTTTGATGTTCTCAGTGCTTCCTCTTCCACTGGATACCACTGACAAGGGTCTGGTTCCTTTTTGACGCTCATGCAATGGTAAGAGCCACCCACACCTCATCCTGATGCTGAACAGTCCCAGCTATCCCAAACTGGACACAACACTCCAGATGTCTGACCTGTGCTAGATAGAGAGGAAGAATTGCCTCCCTCCAGCTATTGGTGATGATGCATTTACTAGTGCAGCCCAGATAGCTTTTGTCTCCTCTGATACCTGGGCACATGACTGTTGCAGTTTTGCGAGGCTGTGCTGCTGAGACAGTTTTTGTAAGCAGCAGTTACAGTTTTCTGCCAGCCTCAAAGTCATAGCACCTCTGAGAATCACATGTGGGAGAAAAAAACCTGGAAGCAGCTGTATTTTGCCACTGGAGAAGGGAGTGAGAAGATGTAACGAGCTGTGCAGACACCAAGGTTGGGAAGGGCTGGGGAGGAGGCAGCCCAGGTGCCGGAGACAAAGATGCCCCTGCAGCCCGTGGAGAAACCCATGGAAAAGGCCACGACCCCACCTGCAGCCCGTGGAGGGGCTCCACGCTGGATGGAGCAGGTGGAGACATAGAGAAGGTGCTGTGACCCTACGTTGGAACAAGCCCCGGCCAGCACTTGCAGCCAGGGGGAGAATCAGAGACACAGAGATGAGAGTTTTGCATCAGAACAGGTTTCCTGGGGTAGGCTTGGAATCCTGTGGAGGACTGGGACTGAGAGACACTGTGATTTACTACTGCCTGCCATAGCAGCGATGCACAGCGGGGCAGCTGATGAAGAGATAAAGCCCTGTGGGAAAAGCCTCATGTTGGAGAAGTTTGTGGAGGACTGGCTGCTGGGGGTGGGACTCCATGGTGCAGCAGGGGGGAGGGTGTGGAATGAATGTCCCCGCCCCTTCCCCCCCCCCACCCCGCCGCAGCCGAGAAGGAAACCAACTTGCAAGGGACTGACCGAAGCCCCCATTTCTCAGTCCCTGCCCCCCTGTGCTGCGATCGGGGGAAGAAGGGAGTGAAATCATGACTGAAGTCTGCTTAGAATGGAGGGGTGGGGGGAAGGTGCTACTGAGAACCCCATTTTCCAAGTCTCTGCCCCCCCCCACCCCGTACTGTGAACGGGGGGGGGGGGGGGGAGAAGGGAGCACAATCCTAACTAAAGTCTGCTTAGAAGGGAGTGGTGGGGGGAAAGTGTTTAAGATCTGGTTGCGTTTGTTTTAAGATCTGGTCGCGTTTGTTTTAAGATCTGGTCGTGCTCCCAACTCCAGTTTCACTGTTCTTTGTAGTGTAGTGCAATAAATTAGGTAGTTTTCTTTCCTTCACTTTGTGTTGAGTCTGTTTTGCCCATGTTATTGCTGACAGGATGATCTCTCCCTGTCTTTATTTTGACTCCCGAGCCTCTTAATATGTATTTTCTCCACTGCCCAACTAAGAAGGGGAGTAACAGACTGACTTTGGTGGGCATCTGGCCTCCAGCCAGGGCTTAACCACCACAGTGTCTCAAATACAACTTGCTGTTCAGTATGACCTGCAACTCCTTTCCTGCCAAGCTGCTTTCCAGCAGGTGCACGGGGCTATTCCTCAGCTGATAGCTAGCTATAGCAAGTAACTGATTGCTAAAGGGTTAGTACTCACCTTTTTCATCAACCTGGACTTAGGTCAAGCATTCAAAAATAAATCTTGAGGTGACTACTCAGGTAGTCTTAGGAACATCAGTGAGTTGGGACTGGGTTGTTGGTGTTTTTATATTGTATGAGGTTTGTTTTCCTTTTTCCCTCTGGGCAGTCTATTCTGCAGGAGAAGGAAGTACTGCTCATGTAGATCACCAACTACAGCAGTAGTTTCTACTTTTCATGGGTTAGGAATAAACACATAAGCTGTAAAAAGTTAAACTTGGCTAAGTGATGGATGCTGCTGTAACTGGGTTTAGAGAAAAAAGTCTGGTCATCAGCTACATTTGTATTCTTTCATCTGAATGCAACTGCATTTCCGTATTAAATCTGCAGCTAAATGGACAAAAACATTTGCTGAAACAGCTAAACATGGATGTAAGGACCCTGATGGAACTCATATATGCTAAAGTAAAACTCCCACTCATACTTGAAATAGGCCAAAGAACTCCCAACACAGCCTGCTCTGCCACAGCTTTATTTACAAAATATTATTTACAGTCTATAACTGTCTTGAGTTCTTATAAATAATAACATTTCCTCCACAGAGAAGGAATAAGACAGACCATCTACACATTTTTTCCATTACAAATACTTTATCCAGCCAAACAAGACTATTCTCTTTTTAAAAGGGCCAGGGAAAAATGGATACCTAAAGGTTTTTTTCTCTCCATGGCACAAGGAAAGACATTAAGCAGGTTGGAGATATAAAGCTCCTTGCTGAAGTGTGCATATGCAAAACCAGCAACATGCTGAAGTTACTTGATCACACAAGTTACAGCAGGGTGTGCTGCTATTCCCAACATCTCCTCCAGAGAAAGAAGTACACCATGAGTTGGCGTTTAAAGCAAGAATAACTGAATTTAAAAATATATCCCTTATCAGCAGCCTTCTGAAAGAATGAATAGTTTGTTCATGTTGTAAAATAAGGAAGACAGACAGCTGCTGAAGTGAGAAGGGATGTACATCAGGGAGTGAATGGGCCTGATCTGTACATGTCTGTGTCCTCAACTGTGTTCCCTGAATGTCCCAGTCTATCTGAAGCCTCATCTCCAATCTTAAAACATTATCTACTGACCTCAACCCACTTATGTTTCCATGTGATATACTGAGCATCTGAAATTCCAGTATGTAGACTACAGGGATTACTTAGTGATGCACAGAACAAACTACAGAAAACAGGGTCAAGAACAGTTTCTAAGACCAGTGCTCAGGAGCATATTGATGGCTTCTGTAGAGCCAAAGCAAGGGGGGGAACAGAAATGAGAGCAGGTGGTATTGGCTCATGAGCCTTTCCAGTTTTAACTGTTTTGCTTTGCTTGTCCCAGTCACTCATTTGGAAGCAATTGCCATAGGAATGATTCCAAGTGATATCTGGAAAGAATGAAAATTTAGCAAGTTTAAGAGAGTGCCAAGAGATCACTCCTTAAAGCCTTGGATGCTACACAGGATCCTCTTCTGGTGACCTGGAAGTGACACTCCCATCTGTTTCAAGTCCCTGAATGAATGGGAAAAGAAAGGAAAATAAATTAATTGCTGGGTACTGGGCTATGGGTAAGAGAAGAAAGAGTTGCCAAGCCTAAGTTCAGAAAGCTTGCTTTCCCCGAGTGCCTCCTAAAATACCTACCTCTTCTCTAGAGAGAAGAAACTTCAAGATGCCCTCCCCCTTCTCTGGCTACCTCTGCTAACCTACTCAATTGGCTTCTTCCACTTCATGACTAGGCCTGTGCTCCCATTAAATCAGGACTGTGTCCATATCAGCTCGTGATATCTCGGTATCTCATATCTCAATCCTATAGCAGGTCTGTCCCTGCACTGTACCTGCTTATTTGTTTTATGCAACTGCCCTGGCTGGAGCTGGCTATACATCCCTGATCTTGCAAGTGAACATGGCTGTGCTGGGAAATCATCTGACCCAAATGCTTCCAAGGAGCACAGAAGGACTTTGCTCTATGATAGAACAGTGTCAGGCTGATGTTGGGGGGGAGGAGGGCGGAGGAGGGATCACTAGCCCCTGCGGAGTTCAAGGCAAGAAAATTATCTTACAAAGAAGCCCTACAAGGGTGGGTAGATGTTCAGGCTAGAGAACAGTCTACCATCTATTGTTTCCCCTTGCTGTTTGTGTCTGATGTGAGTAGCTCAGGCCCCCAGAAGAGCCTCAAGCATGGACAGTTAGGGAATTAAGCTTGCATTTTGTAATGATTTCCAGTCTTCTGAGCTGATTCTTCTGTTTTAGGGCAAGAAGCCAGACCACTTCCATTTAACTGGAGTAGGGAGAGAAGCCTTCCAAGTAAATATGAGTGCCCGTTCAGATAGCACAGGGACAGACACAGCTATCTGTAGCATAGCCTAGGGTGCCAGGTGGGAGCTTAGCCTGCCCTTACTCAGCAGTGAGCTCCAGAATAGACTCCATGGTGTCCAGGCCAGCAGTGCGGAAGTTGGATATGTAGCGCTTCATGCGAATAGATTCCAGCCACTCGGGGATGGATCGATAGGGGATCCCATCAGATCCGCTGCAGCTGGGGAGCCGGAGCGTCACCCTAAAGATAGATAAAACTTTCATTAGCCAGGCAACTACCTTAAACTATGAGATAGCAGCTAAAGGGCAAGCACCCTCCATCAGGGCCAGGTCAACTTTGCTCTCTCCACAGCAGGGTCAGACTGCCCGGGCCAGCGGCTATGCCCGCAGTCACCATGAGAGAGATGTCTGCTGTCTTCTTTGCACACAGCACTCAAGGTCCCCCTTGCCAGCCTCCACTGCCAGCACGACCTCCTCCCCTGCTGGAGACCAAGAGGTGAAAAGCTCCTTCTCAGGTAACCTTCACTCCTCCAGCGACATCCTGCTTACCGGGGATCAAAGTCTGCAACAGGCCGGAGGAGCTGGGGGCTTGAGATGAAATGCTGCAGCTGTGCCCGGATTTCCTGAAAATGAGGTCTCCTCATCCGATCATGTGACCAACAACTCTTCATGAGGTCATAAAGGATAGATGGGCAGTCCACAGGTGGGGGGAGACGGTACCCATCCTCTAAGCTTTTCATCACCTGCAAAGAGGATAGAGAAATCTGGCCAGGAGCAGAGAGTGTGAAAGAGGAGCCAGAGGTCTCCGTGGGGCTGGGAGGAGGAGATTCACCATTTTGCAGTGTGCAGCCAGGGGGCAGGGTATGTGAATACAGATCACCTGTTTGAACAGCACAGCAAAGGATAAGGACACCTAAAGGATGTCAAAAAGTGAAGTGGCATATACACATACTTTGGATCCTCTACTAGCTTAGCCCATATTTGCCATTGGCATTGGATGCTCATATAGCATCCCACTCAGGGCATGTGTTCATGAGAAATGAGAACCAAATGATCCTGTCAAAGGCACGGTGAGAAAAGGGGAACCAGACTCTGAGGAGTAATTTCAACAGCATGTGCTAACTTCAGAGATGTGCTGAAACTAGGAGGCCAGACATAATAATCCAGACTGAGAGGAAGAAGAGAAAGAAACCAACAGAGAACATCTCCAGACCCAAACACCATGGCTGATTTAACCAGTCTCTAATTTGGCTCACTGCTGTTGACACTGAACATGGTTCAGAGTCCCACATTCTTACTGCACTTCTCTCAGTTGCATTGATTTTTAGCAGGAGCAAAGACATAGTCATTACATGTTCAAAAGAATGTCAAGACTGCAGGCTAAGAGAGATCTACAAAAGTTGGACTTATATGGCTTCTTTATGTTTTCAAAGGAGCACTTGAGCTCAGTGTGTGTTACCTCTTGATTGGTCATGTTCCCATATGGCTTGTCACCAAATGACAGCACTTCCCACATAACAATTCCAAAGCTCCAGACATCACTGGCTGAGGTGAAAATCCGATGAGCAATAGCCTCTGGGGCTGTCCATCGGATGGGAATCTTACCACCCTGTGAAAGAGCAGAGACAGAGTGTATCCAGCATGTATTATTGAGTTTTGTTTCTCCAGTGCTTTCAGGCAAGAGCTTACAAAGACGGGTCCTGCTTGTTATGTAGTGATATGTAACGACTCCTGGGGAAATTTCTCAAGAGGACAGAAATGTTCTTGGAAAGTCAATGAGCTTAAGCCCTCTGTTCAGTTGAGTGTTACACAAAACTACTGCTGTGGGAGTAAGAGCCTGACAGCAGTCACAGCCTTACTTCGAACAACACCAGACATTGTAATCACTGGAACTTTCAATGAGACCTATAGATGCTTGTAGTCCAAATCCCTGATCACATACTGTGCTGTATTCAAAGGTAGATTTAATGAATTGAGCCCAAAAGATCAGACCTCTTATTTTACTTCTCGCTTCAAAACCACGATCCCTCTGAATCTCCTAAGCAAAAAAAAAAAAAAATCAACATGGACTCCAGACAGGAAAGTACCACCTTCTGAACTATCCACACTGTGACTTGCAGTTTTACTATGAGTTTCCCTCAAAGGTTTTCCATCCAAATCTTCCCTTGGCCTGGTGTTCCCTATTGTGAAGAAATTCTGCCATTCTTACCCGGCAGAATCCAAAGCCCCCTGAGACTATAGCTCATTTAGAAGACTGAGAGATTGCTTTTGCATTACCTTCGTTTCATAGGTTCCCTCTGCATCATTCTCCAGTATTCGGGCGAGACCGAAGTCAGACACCTTGCATTGAAGACTGCGTGTTACCAGGATGTTGCGAGCAGCCAGATCCCGATGCACGTAATTGTGTTCTGAAAGGTAGGTCATGCCAGAAGCTATTCCCTGCAGCATGCTCACAAGCTGCACAGGGCTTAATTTTTCCTCATTCTCCTGCATGGAAGAAGTAAGAGAAGATCCTGGTCAACTGACATGAATCTGCTTGGTTTCTAGTTACTGGCCTTATTAACTTACAAAACTGGGCATTGGAAAACAAGCAAAAAGGCAATGCTGCAGCCCAAAGGAACAAACAGGTTCTCACCAGGGGCCTGGTGGTGGTCTCCAGAATAATCATTACGCACCTGCACTAAAAGTACCACAGACAGCACTCTGGACACTGAGCAAACTGGATGGCAGCAAGCTTCAACTGCTGGGACTATAAAAGTTAGTGAGGAGAACCTAAGTGGATGTCTGGATCTTATTTTTAGTCTTTTTTCAGGGTCCTAAATCCAGGTCAAAGCCAAGTTTCAGCCTATTACAGATTGGAGTATCTTACCCTTAGGAAGGTATCCAGCGCGCCATTCTCCATATACTCAGTGATGATCATCATAGGCCTCCCTTGATGAAGACAAGAAGGTGTCAGATGTTTTTCAATCCTCCTACTCTTGCCTTTCAATGCTCTCCACGTTGCCCCAACACAGAGAACCATATCCATCCCTGGCCAACATCCCCACTCCACTTGTGTTGCTGCCTGACCCTTCTCTTTAGACCTGCCTTGTGTCACACATAACTACACCAGCCCTTAAACTATGTCAACTTCTCATCCACTCACCAACTCAAGAAGACACTGCTTCATGACTATTGGAAACCCATACCTCCCCTCCCTTCCTCATTCCCTGCCACAGGCTAACATGACAATGCCTGTTTTCTCCCTGCACAGCCTCTTTGGCATCACCCTAAGAACAGCCTGAGAAATATGCCACTTTCTGCTCTCATTCCAGGAATCTTTCCCACACACTCTTACTTTTGGTGACAACTCCTTCCAGACGCACAATGTTCGGGTGGTTGAATTGCCCCATAATTGTGGCCTCGCGCAGAAAGTTCCACCACTGTGAGTCTGAGTATGTCGACTTCAAGGTCTTGATGGCAACCACAACACGTTCTTTCCCTAGGAGTCGAAGGGACCCACGATAGACCTCCCCAAACTCCCCTGGGGACAAGCAGAGACACAAGGTCACAGATGAACTCAGGAACAGTAAGCAAAATAACTGTGGGGAAACGGAAGATGGAGAGAATGACAAGAAGCTCACCCTCTCCAATCACATTCTCCATAGTGACACAAGAGACATCCAGTTCCTTAGTGAATTCCAGTACTCCTCTGCTGGGGTCATCATATGGTTGCAGGTCTACATAGGGCTTCAACCAGACCTTCTCTACAGTAAAGGGAAACAAGAGAACAAATTAATCTGTCAATTCTTTGAATAAGCTTTGTAGGGCAAAGCTACATAAGCAGAGATGAATCCATAGGATTCTGACAATGGCAGTAAACAAATTTACCAAACATACATTTAACACTAGAGCTGCTATGGGAAGAGGAAAACTCATAATGAAAAATAATCATCATCAGAAAATCAATACTAGTATCTAGTCTAAAACTACTGTTTTTCTTCATTCTTCATAACTCATTCCAGGCTTCTCCCTGGTTCTGCTACCCCTTTGAAGCTCACCTCGATCAAAGCCTGAAGTATTGTAATCTGGCCGCGCTTGTCTCCGACGAGCCTGCCTGGAATGTAAGAAGCAGTCATGAAAATAAAATGGTCAGTAGACAGCAAAGAGAAAAAAGCAAGACTTCCAGGGTGTCTGCCCTAAGTTGGTCAGGGACAGAGTTCAGGGTAGCACGAGTTCAGGGTAACACAAAGCAGAGCCAGACACTTCACCGACTTGGTAGAGTACAGATAGCAGGAAATGTGATGCTTCATTTACATTTAGAAATAGAGCTTTCTTTCCACGTAAGGAAATTTTGCTTATCATTCCGCTTAATGAATTACAGATTAATTTCTATTTATTTTACGTTTTCTGTACACTTTCAGTATAATGCTTCATCTTTTTAAAACCAACCAACAGCAGCCTTACAGACATTTAGAAAGGAAGTAGAATTTCGTATCTGGTTAGAGGACCCCTAAAGAAATGGTATATGGAAAATGGTTTGAAATGACTGGATACATATATTGCCAACAATCAATCAGTGGTTATAGAAGCAATTCTACTATAACGGTACCTTAATTCATATGTCATTATAGCAGTCTAATGGTACAAGCATTATCTTGCAGACACATCAATCACCCCCTCAATCCTGCTAATTTTTTTTTTATTTCAGATAGGCTTTTGATACTGTGTCTCACAGTATCTTGCTGGACAAAACCATAATGCGCTGGGTGAGCAACTAGATGTAGGGTTGGGCCCAAAAGGTGACAGTAAATGGGGTTACATCTGGCTGGTGACCAATCACTAGTGGAGTTCCCCAGGGTTCCATTTTAGGGCCAGTTCCTTTTAACGTTTTCATAAGTTACTTAGACACAGGACTAGAAGGTGTCTTCAGTAAATTTGCAGACAACACCAAACTGGGAGGAGCTGTTGACTCCATTGAGGGTGGTGAAGCCTTGCAGAGGGACCTGGACAGATTGGAGAGCTGGACAGTCATCAACAGCACGAAGTTTAACAAGGGTGAGTGACGGATTCTGCACCTGGGAAGGGGCAACCCTGACTGCACAGACAGACTGGGGGATCAGACACTGGAGATCAGCCATGCTGAGAGGCATTTGGGGGTCTTGGTCAGCAGAGAGTTAAACATGACCCAGCAGTGTGCCCAGGCAGCCAGGAGGGCCAACGGTACCCTGGGGTGTATCAAGCACGGCACGGCCAGCTAGGCCAAGGAGGTGACTGTCCCACTCAACGCTGCACTGGTGCAACCTCACCTCGAGTAGTGGGTGAAGTTTTGGGCACTGAGTACAAGAGGGGCACAAAAATATTGGAGAGGGTCCAGAGGAGGACAGTGAGGATGGGGAAGGGTCTGGAGTTGAAGTCTTAAGAGGAGAGACTGATGTCCCTTGATTTGTTCAGCCTGGAGAAAAGGAGACTGAGGGGAAACCTCATCACAGTGTATGGCTTCCTGATGAGGGGGAGCAAAGGGGCAGGTGCTGATCTCCTCTCTTTGGCAACCAGAGATAGAACCCAAGGAAATGGCATGAAGCTGCGACAGGGGAGGTTTAGGTTGGATATTAGGACGGGGTTCTTTACTGAGAGGGTGGTTGGGCACTGGCACAGGCTGCCCAGGAAAGTGGTCACAGCAGCGAGCTTGACTAAGTTCAAGAAGGGTCTGGATGATGCTCTCAGTCACGTGCTCTGACTTGGCTGGCCCTGTGTGGAGCCAGGAGTTGAACTTGATGATCCTTATGGGTCCCTTCCAACTCAGGATATTCTATGATTCTAATCAAAATTGCTTACACTCATTCCATCTTGCCACAGCATGCTGGTCTTCCTCTTTCTTCCCTACCCAACGTCTACCTATCCAATATCCTGTGCAAAATCAGGGCCTTCCTTCCTTTCTGAAGCTCCCATAGCTCAGCTATTCCTACATATGTACCTTAATCAGTACCAAAAATCAACACTTACTTTCGCCGAAAGATAAGAAGTCCCAGAAGCCCCAAAAACAGTAGAATTCCGAAGATAATAGAGACTATGACTCCACCAGACAGAGCTCCCATTTCTGCATAAACAGAGACAAAGACCTTATTTAAAAGACTAAGAATTATTTGACTGGAATGTATCAATCAGCTCCTACCAGCCAATGGTATTAGGTAAGCTCCAGTCATTTGTCTTCTAAGCAGCAGAGCCACCAGATTTGAGTCCAATTGTAATTGTTTATTCATGTGCATGGACCACCTTCTGGTGGATATCTGATTGACTCTTATCTACAATCCTGGTCTTTCAGTTGAGTTGATTTATCTCTATGCCTGATTGCCCACATATATTCCGTGACACTTTCAAAAATGAAGAGATGTTCCTTCCCCCCCACTCCTCTCCAATTACTCTTTCAGATCAGACTCTTCTCCCTGCTCAGTAGCTGACTTAGACTATAGCACAGGAAAGACATGATTTTCCCTAGCAGTCTAATTTCATTCTTTACTTGTTTATGAAATTATTTTCCCTCTCCCCTTCCATCAATATCTGGGGTTGGTTCTTTGCCAAATTGCCTTAACATAAGGTACTGTTTGCTTAGGACTTTTGAAATGAGCAAGTGCTGACTTATGAACTTTCAGTCTAGCATCCTATTCCTGCTTTCTCAAAAGTAAGGATGAGGTGGTTTCATTTTGTGATTGGATAATGTTCAGATAGTTTTCACATAACACAGGTTGTCTTCTTCCATTTAGATTCCCAAGATAAAGCCATCCATTTCCATACAGTATATCTGAATTAATCAGAGGAAATACTTCACCAGCAGAGGTCATGTAGCATGTATTTTCAAATCTTATTTCTCATAACTTAAAAAAATATTTAAAAAACTTATACATTAATGAAAAGTCTTCACATCCATATATTTTCCCTGAAGTGATTTAGGAAAACCCCAAGAAGAAAGAAAATTCCTAAAGAAATTGTTTCAATAAATTACCAGATTTTAAAGCAAGGAACAGCTTGTGTGACACAGACAACTGTGTCAGGAAGTGTTTCCTAATATCCAGTCCAATGGTCAGCATCCATTAAGCCTCATTTACATTAGTTATTCTTGCTCAATTTGATGCTGACTCATACCACTAAAATTTATTTAAAATCACTGTCTTAGTTAAGCAGAAATCAAGATGCAAAGCTAATGTTCCTTTTTGTTAAAATCAAGATTGCAAGATTTAGAAGATTAAATAATATATTTTATTAATAAAATGGACAAGATTTTAGGAACATAGCACTTCTGCAGGAAATTAAGGAACCTAAATTCTCAAATCCAGATTAAAAATTTGCTTCTCCCTGCAAATCATCCACTGATATTCCTAGACCATTACTGCTAAACAATGTTTCTGCTATTATCAAAGAACTCCCACCAAATGAAACCTTGCTGGCACTTCTTTTTAATCTCTTTCACAGTCAAAATACCTTTGACTTGGTGTTTAAAAAATTATAAAGCTGGATAAAACGCTCTCCTTTTCACTAGTACCTTCCTCACAAAAGGAGGCATATGCTAAATTTTTGCTAACATTCAATTTAGAAACATTAGCCAGAATCAAAACATCTTTCAGGAGAACTAGGTGAAAAGCTGGTTCAGTACAACACACAAACCTGAGATTGACAAGTTCTGAACAGGAAAGTAAAAGCGGATTTTATACAACAGCAAAGAAACAGGATAAATGTCTCCTTGTTCTACATTTTTACAAAGCAGCAAGCTTGGTCTTGTTGTTGACAAGGAACTCAGGAGTGCAGTGTCTGTGCCTTACCACTAGCAGAACACAAAAGGAGATCCATGTACTGTGTGAATATACAATCTGATGAAAAGGGGAGTTTCCCTGAAATACCAGTGGTTGTCCTTTACCTGGGGGAAGGGTGCGAAATTCCTGCTCTGGGGAGTAGGGCCCAGGCCCAAGGGGGGTGATGGATCTCACACGAAGCAGGTAAGCTGTGTCTGGCTGCAGGTCTGTCAGAGTGACATTTGGCTCAAGAAGGTGTTTCACTGTGTAACGTGCCTCCTCTCCCTGCAGATGTCAAACAGGGTAAAGTAACAAATATACACTGAACAAAGCAAATACTTCCACCCCTTTGGATGAAAGGGGGAAGAACAAGTAAGGCAGCCTCACCTTCTCAAAGAACATGACCTCATACTCTACTGAGGTTCGACTGCGCTGCTGTGGGGCAAGCCAAGAAACAGAAAGACTACTGTCATCTCTCTGTGTCAGGATAAAATGGGATACTGCCACCGGAGCTGCAGGGGAGAGAACAGAGAACATCAAGAACAGAGAACAAACATAACACAGACTAGCCCCTCTCTCTACCAGAAGCTTTGTCTTTCCTTCTCTATTCATACCATGCAACTGGAACTGACTCTCATTGCCACTGACACTCCCTTAACTTTCTCTTCTGTGGTGAAAGGGAAGTGAGATCTCTGGCTGCAGTTAACTGCTTTCCATAAACAGTACCCTTCCACCCCAACAGTGGAAGCATAACTTTCTTTGTCCTCCAGCACTTTATCCAGCACTGCCCTGAAAATGTTCAATATGAAATTAAAATGTTAGAATTTTATGCTCTTACAGCTGCAGTAGCACAACTATCCTATGTGATTTGTGAATGCAGCTCTGTTTCATAATGGTACGGTGAAATTCAGTGCTCAAAATCTCTCAGATGACTGCAAAGGCATGCTAATCATGAATAAAAGGATCATTCTCAACAGTCTGCAACTGAAGAGTCAAGCCTGGGTTTCTGTTTGTCCTTCATCATCACCAGGAAATGATGAGGCAAGCCAAAATTAGCAAGAGTTGTGCTGCCCACACATAGCATCAGGAAGAAAAATTGTACTTTATCACTAAATCAAAACTTGAGGAAAGCACAGAGGTCTGTTGAGCACTGCAGCGCCACTTTAATCGCATCTCACAGCACTCTGGAAAGGATTCACAGGACAGCCAAACTAGCAAGCTTGAAGCTAAACTACAGAAATGTTGCAAGAACTCGCATGTTTTTAACATCCCCATTTCTCCACACTTTCAAAGCCTTTTTGTTGTGTTTGGCCAGATTTTTTGCTGAGTCACAGGAAATATTTCATGCCACAGTTCCTGTTCTTCGTATCAGACAGGTAATAATAATCTGGCTGGACTACACCAGTGTATCAGAGGGAGGGCTTTACCCTCCTCACATCTGTTAAATCCTCTGTGGATTCATAGTTCTTGGTGGGTAATGATTACTGCTGCCTTGACTTGCAAGGAATATGGCTGATGGCCATTACATGCCAGAGGCAGAGGTACCTTACAGTCTTTATTATACCGTACCAACACAGGTAGCAGACAGAAGGATAAGATGGAGAAATCTTAAACATTCACAGAGATGCCTCTTCCTTTTCCTGATGAGCAGGAAGAACTTCTCTCTGCTAACCTGCATGTCCCACTGCAACCCAGACAGCTGGAGCAGTTCTCTGTGTAGCAGGTCCCATTCCTGAGACACCATTATGGGCTTCCACAACAAATGTGTAGTTGGTGTAAGCTTCTAGGCCATCCACATCCACAGCAGGTTTGGTGAGACCAGAAGCGCCGGGAGAGAACACCACACCAGCCTCACACGGCTCACACAGCAGGAAATGGCAGCGCTGACAGAAGACTCTGTAAGTCAGGTCCTTTCGCCCGCCGTGGTCACTGGGCGGCTGCCACCACAGACTCAGCTGCGTGCCAAGAAGGGAGAAGCTGACATTGCGGGGGGCTGAGGGGGGGCCTACAAGAAGCATGAAAGCAAGTATTAGATCCAGTTGTTAACACCCAAAGTATTGTGGCAGTTTCCCACCTGCTGATGCATTTCCAATGGAGCCTTCTGTCCCCCCAGCCCCTCCCTCTCTGATCTCTCATCCCCATTTCCCGTTTCATTTCTTCCTATCTCCTTATTCATAGAATCACAGAATGGTTTGGGTTGGAAGGGACCTTCAAAGATCATCTAGTCCAACCCCACTGCCATGGGCAGGTACATCTTTCCCTAGATCAGGTTCTTCAAAGCCCCATACAACTTGACTGTAAACACTTCCAACGATGGGGCTTCAAGAACTTCCCTGAGCAACCTGCTCTAGTGTCTTAGCACCCTCATAGTAAAAAATTTCCCTCCATATGTCCCATCTAAATCTACTCTCAGTTTAAAACCATTGACCCTTGTCCTGTCACTACAGGCATGGTTAAAAAAGTCTTTCTCTGTCTTTCTTATAAACACTCTTTAGATATCAAAAGTCCCCACTAAGGTCCCCCCAGAGCCTTCTCCAGGCTGAGCTCTCAGCCTTTCTTCATTTGGAAAGGTGCTCCAGCCCTCTGATCTTCCTCGTGGCACTCCTCTGGACCCACTCCAACACGTCCATGTCTTTCCTGTGCTGGGGACCTCAGATCTGGACACAGTACACCAGGTGGGGTCTCACAAGAGAAGAGTAGAGGGGCAGAATCACCTCCCTTGACCTGCTGGTCATGCTTCTTTCAATGCAGCCCAGGCTATGGTTGGCTATTTGGGCTGCAAGTGCACGTTGCCAGCTCATGTCCAATTTTTAGCCCACCAGTATCCTCAAGTTCTTCTCTGTAGGTCTGTTCTTAATAAGTTCACCCTCCAATCTTTACAGATATTGTTTTTTCTTTCTATCTGTGACTCACGGGTGCAAGAAATGTTCTGGCCCTCTGACGGTGCTCGGTAGTAGCCTGCATTGCAGGAACAAGTCGTAGCCCCTGATTCATTGGACAAGCTGTTGGGAGGGCACTTCAGGCAGTGTTTACTCTCCAAGGAATTACGGTAGAATCCTCGCTGACAGGCTGCAAAGAGACAAACAAGTCAACATAAGATCAACAAGAAATCAAGAACAACAAGAAACCACCTGCCTGTTTTGTTCAGCTTCTTAAACACTCCTTTATCTACTTGCTTTTATTCAATTTTCCTAGATCACAGAAGTATTTAGGTTGGGGTCATGTAGACCAAATATTCTCTTGGAGCAGATAGAGAGGAAATAGGAACAAGGCAGGATCAATATTATGATAGTACTTGTAGACTGAAGAAGGGGGATCGCATTCCTCATGGATACTGTATGAAAACAGAAGCTGGTTAACCTCAGAGGCTTCTTTCAACATAAACCCACACTGGTCCCTACCTTGACCCTCAAGCTTTCCACACCATAAGTGCTGTAAATACTAGCTCCAAGTCCTTGTACTCAGTTTGCTGACCTCATATGGGATAGCCATTGGGCTTTTCATCAGAAGCATCAGAGCATCACCTATCAGCCCCCTGGGAAGTATCTAAATAACTGCAAGTTCACCTTTTTACCTAGCTATTGAGTGTAACTGGCTATGGAACCAACACAGACTGCAAGAGAATAGGTGCCACGTGCTTTCTATTTCTAGTCCTCCAAAAAGTAAGCAGCCACATCTTTCTCCAAGCATATTACCTGACCCACTGCTTTTGCTGCATTACTATTAGATTGATCTACAGAACTGGTTTGTCTAACAGTTATCTCAAGGTGAATGCTTCACCTCTGTAGATGGGTAGCAAGGAGAAAACGAGTGAGAGAGGTTGAGTTAACCTGTGAATTTAATGGTTTATTGGCATGTGCCAAATGAATCTATCAAATATCTTTAAAGAAACAGACAACCTATCACTAATCATATGGTTGAGGAATGCATGCACTAATTTTCTCTCACAGCTATCACCTTTCATTTAATTTGACCATTGAGGGAATATCCCTTTTCATATTGCACTATAAAAGCAACAAAGTCCTGCGTAATTCCTCAGGAGATCCCAGCGGAGAACACTCCAAAGCTCAGAAGCCTAACATAAATGGTTTACTGCAGTGCAGCACGACATAGGAAATGAGCCTTTTTCCAAAAGACAGAAACCAATCCAGCCATTCCTACTATGTGACACAGAGGAACACCTAAGGGACCTAAAAAAACTTCAATTAACAATGGCCAAACAAGACTCCTCACCCGCAGTCTCAGCAAGAATCATCGTCCTCACTGTACAATAAGATCTCTCTCTAGTCATCTGACAAAGGGCTTCATTGCATTATTGTTGGTCCCCTTTCTCGCCCTGGAATGTCAGGCAGACTGTGCCATTAGCACTGGATGATGTCAAGTGGCCTAACCAGTTACATAGTAATACCATCACCCTACGATTTGGGGATACCATGAGGCCAAAAAGTTTTGCAGCAGTGCACCCTAAAGAGCACTAACCCAAGAAATAATAACAAGAAGTAAAGCTACCAGCACCTCAGAATTTTGGGAAATAACAGAACCATTCAAGAACAGAAGCTTTCCCCAGGTCCAACAGAGACAATAGCAGCCAGCTCAAGAACAGACCTGCTGCTGAGCAGAAAAAGGAGTGATACTGGAGCAGGTGGAAACACCTTAAGGACGCTGCGACCCGGTGGGAAGCCCACACTGGAGCTAGCTCCTGCAGCCCATGGAGAGAGGGGCCCATGCCGGAGAAGGTTTGCTGGGGGCATTTGTGACCCTTTGGGGGACCTATGCTGGAGCAGTCTGGGCCTGAAGGTCTGCACCCCATGGAAGTCATGCTGGGGCAGTTCATGAAGAACTGAAGCCCCCATGGGAAGGACTCACATTGGAGAAGTTTGGGGGATGGGGGGGGGGGGAGGGGGTTGGTGTCTTATATCCCATGAGTGGGACTCCACACTGGAGCAGGGGAAGAGTGTGAAGAGTCATCCTCCTGAGAAGGAAGGAGAAGCAAAGACAACTCATGATGAACTGACTGAAAACCCCCATTCCCTGCGCCGCTCTGGGGGAGGAGAGAGATAAATCATGAATAAAGTTGAGCCCAGCAAGAAGGAAAGGGTGGGGGGGAGGCGTTTTAAGGTTTGGTTTTATTTCTCATTTTCCTAGTGTGTTTTAATTGGGTAATAAATTAGATGCATTTTATTCCATATTGAGTCTGTTTTGCCCATGACAGTAGTTGCAGAATGATCTCTCCCTGTCCTTATCTAGACCCATAAGCCTCTCATCATGTATTTTCTGCAGCCTAGCCAAGGAAGGGAGTGATAGAATGGCTTTGGTGGGCATCCGGCCTCCAGCCAGGCTAAACCCACCAGAGTGGGCAGTGATAGCAAAGGCTGTAGAAAGAATTAAAAGGCTCAAGCACTGATTGTCACCAGCCCAAAGAGATTCCATATAGATTTAAGACTAATGTCCTTCAGAAATAGGCAAGAATAAGAAAAATTACTTTGGTCTCAAGGCTGCTCATGACTGCAAGCACTTTTGCATGCTGGCGTTTAGGCTTTGTGGCCTCCTGCCATGTCACTCCAGCATGATTTTGGAATTTCTGACAATGAATCAGATTGCATTTGGAGAGTTTTGACAGCAACATGAGAAACAAACCAAGCACAAGACCACTGACTTGTATAACACAGGAGTTCAGATGTTCCCCAGACATCTGGGTTCCTACCTGCCATAAATAAGAGATGACATAATACACACCCTGTTATTATCAGGCCGAGAAAGTCAGCAAGTAAATTAAGGAAACCTGGGGTTGGGGGACCTGTGCAAGAAGAACTAGCTCCAACCCCAGAAGAGCCTCTGTAAGTCCTCTGTTACTCACACCTAAGCTGAGGAACCTAAGCACCCACAGATGCTCCTGACAACCTTCAAACAGGACAGCTGCCCCACAGGGAGTCACCACGCCTGGCAGGCAGAGGGAGTGCAGGGAGGGACATGGCAAAAGGGACAAACCCAGGAGGTAACCGTGCTGGCACCAGCCGGCCGGATCAGGTCACATCACCCGAGGCCGTGTCTAGACCTGTAAACTGAATGGGGCGGGAGAAGCAGAGGCGACCCAGGTCCGCTGGGAGGAAGGCGGCGCAGCGTGGGGGCAAGCTTCCGCGGGCAGCAGGGAGGAGGCCCTCCCGCCCCGGGCAGGCAAGCCTGGGCGTGCATCTTCGGAGCGGCGCGCACAGCCCCAGCTCCGCAGCCCGGGAGAGCCCCCAGGGTCCGAGAGGGCGCGGACCCGGCCGGCTCCAGACGCCCCGTCCCGCCGCCCGGAGCGTTGCGCTGGAGGCGCCTGGGCTCTTGGGCGCTCTCGCTGCGGCAGGCGGGTCCTATGCAGCCGCCGTGCCGGTAGCGGTCGGCAGGTGGCTGCACAGCACCGGTAAGACACCCCACGGCCGTGAGACCGGGCAGGAGGGCGACGCCCGGCCCCGTCCCGGAGGCGGTGCGAAGCCTGTCCCGGAGCGCACGGCGTGCCGAGGGGTGGGGGCGGCAGACGCAGGCGGGCCGGGGTTCGCGGTTGCCGCATGAGGAGGTGCTGCCCCGTGGGCTGCAGACCGGAGGCCCCTGCTCCCACCGCAGCCTGCCTCCCTTCCTTGGGCAGAAGACGAGGGACTGCCCCGGGCTCCAGCAGGAGCGCAGCTGGCGGAGAAGGCGCAGAGCCGCAGTCTCTGCTCCCACCCAGCCCCTCCGGCCCCCGGCACCTGCTTTCGCCGGCCCTTGGGCGCCCCTCCAGGCGACAAGATGGGAAAAACAGGCCTGGAGAGGAGCCTGCGCAGTGCTGCGTGTCAGAGGACAGGGGGAATGGCTGGGGCTTTCTAATCGTTACTCCTGGGCTCACAGGGAGATTGCCAGCGTGCACTGGGCAGCCGGCAGACCAGAGCTGACAGGGGCTAAGCTCACCCACCACCCTGCAGAGCCCATCAAGGAGCCAGAGTAAAGGCCAGGGATCAGCTGGCCATAGCCAGCTGTTGTGTTCATGGTAAATTACATACTTCAGAAAGTTTATCACAGTACTCTGGGTGTATCAGCAGCAAAGTCTGCAGTGCTATGAGGGGCTGAGGTGTAATGCTCTGGACAGGAGAGTTTTCCTGGATCATGGGACAGCTGAGCTACTGTGTGCCCAACAGAGCTTTTTATGTCTAGGAATTCACTGAGGGCTTGAGTGAAATAGTTCAGAACCTTAACCACTGGCTTTTCATTGCCCTCTGTCCTGCACAGAGTTCAGGTTCTCGCCCTTGTTATGTGGCAAGGGTTATAGTTCAGCTCTTTTTTTTGTTTGTTTGTTTTTTGTTCTGGGGGCCTTGGGGGTGTTTCTTTTTGTTACTACATAAGGCAAGACTTAGAACCAGAAGACACTGCATCCATCCTGTCCCCCTTCTCATGTTTGAAGACCATTGTCTTCTGAGGACTAAAGCAGAAGCTCTGAACTCAGTCTTTACCCTCACCTGGACGTGTTCCCAGTCCTTGGTACACCACCTGGTCTTTTCTGCAGGGGGAGAGGACCCCAAGATAGTCCCCCACCAGGCAACCTACATTCATCTTCACTAATTCTCTGATAAGACATTGCCCTAGGTACTTCTCCCTACCCCTGCTAGATACTCCTCTCTTCCCTTTCTCTCCTGGCAGATCACAGAATCACATAATTGTAGGGGTTGGAAGGGACCTCGAGAGATCATTGGGTCCAACCCCCCTGCCAAAGCAGCTCCCCAGCTCATATTGCACAGGGAGGCATCCAGACAGGTCTTGAATATCTCCAGAGAAGGAGACTCCACCACCTCCCTGGGCAGCCTATTCTTGTGCTCTGTCACCCTCACTCTGAAAAGATTCTTCTGCATGTTGGTGCGAAACTTCCTGTGCTCCAACTTGCAGCCATTGCCCCTTGTCCTGTCTCCACAGACCACTGAAAAGGGGCTGGCTGATTCCCCCTGCATCCCATGCTTGAAATATTTATAAACACTAGTAAGGTCCCCCCTTAGTCATCTTTTCTCTAGGCTGAACAGCCCCAGCTCACTCAGCCTTTCCTCATAGGGGAGATGCTCCAGGCCCTTAATCATCTTTATAGCCCTTCTCTGGACTCTCTCCAGGAGATCCCTGTCTTTTTTATGCCAAGGAGCCCAGAACTGGACACAATACTCCAGGTGGGGCCTGACCAGGGCAGAGTAGAGGGGGAGGATCAGCTCCTTTGACCTGCTGGCCACACTCCTCCTGATGCACCCCAGGATCCCATTGTCCCTCTCAGCCACCAGGGCACACTGCTGGCTCATGGCCAACCTGTCATCCATCAGGACCCCCAGGTCCTTCTCCACAGAGCTTCTGGATGCAGCTGTACTTGGGTGGAGTGGGATAAAAGCACAGATGTAAAATGAACCTGTGCTGTGATAGCAGTCAGGGCCTGTCCAGACATGACAGCTTCCCTGCCCCTTCCCAGGGGAGTGCTCTCAGGAGGGCAGGGAGAGCTCTGTAGCACCTAAGTGGAAAAACTGGCTGGGCTGTGCAAGGAGAGGGGATTGCTGGAGAAGGGCAAGGATCTCGTGCTTCAACTTTCACCAGTTCTCCAAGCAAACTGAGCAGCAAGCAGTAGCAACAGGTAGGAACGCCAGATCCTTGTAGTGGAGCAAAGGCAGAACAAAGCAGAGAGATGGGGCACCCCAATGACCCCAAGAGCAGTACATGGATTCCTTTTTCTGTATTGCCTTAGCCTTGTGCATGTCTCTGACAACATGAGCAGAGATATGCCTTTACCTACCTCTCCACAGTATTCTAAATCCTCCAAAACATCACACATCCTCTCCCCTGACAAACACAAAAAGTTGCCCTGAGAAGCTGCATCTTGTCCCCTTTGTGGCAAAGAGAGATCCCTGGACAGCTTGTTCCAGCAACCCTCGTCTGCTCTGTAGCTCCAGTAGCCTGGTGACTCCTATGCTTGCTAATTGTTCGTCCTCAGAAATGAGCCAGGCACCAACAGTATTGTGCAACGTGCTTTACATGGTTTTCCATGGCAGAAGAGCCATCCCAGTCCAAGGAGGAGGGGACACAGAGGAGAAACTTGTCCCCCTTCTCTCTCTCAGCTTTCTACTCACAGGACAAATACACTGTTTCATGCATCTGACCTGTCTGCCCTGAGAGAACAAGGCTGTCATTTAAGGGTTGGGAACCAGTTGTTGAGTGAGTCAGTCTCAATCACATGGTTACAGCCCGCAGAAACTAGCTCCAGAGCTGAAGGCTCCTGGATGAAGCCCAAGAGGGAGTGGAGAGGTGTGTGCAGGTCTTACACCTGACACGAGGAGAAAAAAAAAAATCACAACTGGAAAAAGAGAAGCTAAGAAGGGCAAGAAAGGCATAAAGATACACCTGGCAGGCACAGAGGGTAGGCAAGCAAGGTAGACAATACTAACCCCTCAAATCCCACTTTTTATTCTTACAGATGCCCAGATCTCTAGCTCCCTGGAACCCCTCCCATGGCCTACAAACCTGTGTCAGCATACTCACCTACACAGCTCCCATCGACTTCCTCAAACCCCACAGCACAAAGGCATCGACCCATTGGTACCAGCCACTCCCCCTCAGTGCTGCAGTGCATCCTGGGGGGAGAGCCCACTTCTTCAGCTGCATACTCCACACAGACTCCAGGCACTTCTGTCAGCCCCTCGGAGCCCGCTAGCGTCTCTGGAAAATGGGCTAGGCCCCGCACTGCCTCCGGGCAGGTCTTGTAGTACACTCGGACAGACACCATCGCCACACAAGCTCCAGAGTTCTGGAAAGCCAAGTAGAAGCCCCGACGAGACAGCTTCCCAATGGGGCACACTTCTGTGTTCAGCTGCATGGTGCCCGATTCAATGTCTCTGCTTGTGAAACTGCGATCTGCTGCCACAGTGTTGAGCTAGGTGAAAGAGACAAGCATTAACATCCAAGCAGCAGCTGGGATACACGTGCCTCCAAAACTTCTTTTACACTAAGACCTTTTAGTTAGAGGCTGTATGGTTGACTGTTTCTAATTATAGTGCACTTCATACTTTCTTTGCATGTGAAAGAAAAAGTGTTAATGATGGGATCCACATCCTTTCTTGCCTCCATACTTTCCACCATCCTCCTTTGCAGTCCTTCACCAGTCTGATGCACTACCCTGTGTTCTAGGTCTCTGATCTCAGAGTTCTTTAGAAACTGCCTGTATGGGAGAAAATCTCTCTTCTGTGGTATTTTTCTTTGTAAATTCCATGCAGTAAAATCACAACACTGCTTACTTGTGTTTTTAAATTGACCAGGTGAATTACACCTGCTTCTAGGCTGTGCTTGATGCAGATCAGTCCATCTACTGAAAGGTGCGACTCATGCAGCACTGTAGATACTTGGGTGAAAATAATGCTCTCATACTTTTACATTCCTGCTGTCTCAGCAAACAAAGGGTGAGAGTAAGAGATAGATGCTTTCAATGCTTGGGCAAATTGGAAGGACTTCAAAGACACCATGTGATGTGGAAGAGCTGGACTGCAGGTGGGTTGGCCTTTCTTCCCAGAGAGACTGACAATGGGGTGGCCTTTCTTCCCAGAGAGACTGACAATGGGGTGGCCTTTCTTCCTAGAGAGAAGGTAACTGATAACCAACTGTCTCCACTGCAGCCCCTCCCCATTATGCTCTACGTAGCTGGATGGCGGATGAAAGGATTTGAACAGCAGCTGCATCTGGCAGCGGGAGCCTGAGGCAGCTTTAGGAGTTATGGAGGTATCACACAAGTTCACCTGGTACATCCCCAGCTTCAGGGGAGGCAGGGGAGCACTGGGGAGGGAGGGGAACCCATTACCAGAGTCCTGCTCTGCCCGTGGTGGCTTTTACCATTTTTCTTTTGATAACATGCCATTTAAACTGCAGAGGAAAGGGCAGTCAAATAATTTAGATCTGTGGCTTTTCTTAGGGCAGAATTGAGTTATATAAGTTCCTTTACAAAAAGATCTCAGGGTCTCTGTTTTGCAATTCAAATGTTTCCAAGGCAAATGGGCACTATGTTGGAGGATACAGCAGTTAAAGTTTAGCAGTGCTAAATACTTTCACACAAGGGAGAATTTCCTTTAGCAAGCCATCACCTCCAGTTTTAGAAAGAAAAAAAAAAAAAAAAAAAAAAGAGACCCTGTGTCTCTTAACAATCAGAGTAAATCATCAGGAGCAGAGACCTGAACTAGATTCTGTTCTTCACTTGGTCTAATCATCTTGGTTTGATACCTGAAGTAAGTCAATTCCCTTTGGTCTCTGTTTTCCTATTTCTGAAAATTGGTGTAACCATCTAGCACTGTTATAACCCTTTTGAATCCTTACCTACCTGTTGTACAGTTAAATAAGTGCTTAGGCAGAATGGAGAGCTGATCTCATTTGATTTGAAAACTCCTGTGCCTCCTGTGGCAAAGACTGCTCTGGGTATCACAGAGGGCACTGGGGGCAAAGTTTATTCTAAGGAGAAGGCTTACTATCCATGCCCCTCCCAGGATGGTTCTCCTGGCCTTCCCAAGCAGCAAGATACACCTAGTTTAAGCTGAAAGATACAACTTAGCACTACAGACCTTGATGAACAGTGGGCGGCGGAACTGGATCCCAACGTCTTGTTCAGATTCCATGTAATAGAGATTGAAGGTTTCTTTGCAGGTCACCACTTCACCTTTAAAGCTCTTGCAGTCCCTCACAGTAAACTTCAGTTCCACATAAATGCGGGAGGCTGCCTCACCCCGATAAATCCAGTTGGTACGAAGCCAGTGATCAGTGTCCCCCTCGGAAAGCACACTGCAGTCCTGGTACATATAGACTGGAGTACCATTTATCATCTGTTGTACTTCACTCCACTGCTCCCAGAGAAGAAGAAAACACATATTGTTAGATATATGTGAGAAAGAAATTTCACTTCAAATATGACAATGTAGCCTAAAAAAAAAAATAATCCATTCTCATATAGCATTCAAAGCCTGCCCCGCTTAAAGGGCTCTTGCACTGAGCAAAAGCTGTATCTAGTCTAGAGCCCCATGTCTCCCTAAACTCTTTACATTGGGAGAAAAGAGGATACTGGAATTAGGATCTGATGTATGACAAACTGAAGGGGACAACAGTGCATGGGCCTCTGCGTATACCCTTCATCCTACCTTGCTTACGATCTCTTTCTAAGATATTTATACCTATCTTAGACGGAGAAAAAGACCCTCTGCTCCCACGTATGAGCCACTTCTCTCTGCCATCATTTACATACAAAGCACACAGTGCACTCCTTTCACTGTTTTATTGTAGAACTTCTGGAAAACGCTCCAGCACAGTATTTACAACATGTCCTGAAGTAGATGGAAGTAGAAGAAAGCAGAATAAGAGCAAAGTAGCTGTTATAAGAAACTGCTAAAGCGTACAGCAGCCCCCAGATCAAGGCTACTATCTGTTCCTGAAAATAATGCACGGAACTCTGGAGTAAGAGAAAAGATGGCCCAATGCAGGGGGAAGGTCAGTTGCAGGAGGACTGTGCTAGAGCAAGCACTCAATTTGGAGTACACTCTTCCTTAAGTATGATATTTTGCAAACCCTAATTTAACTATTAAAATTCAGTTGATTTTCCTGACTTCGTACTAGGGTCTACTACTTCCTCAGGCAAACAGTGACTGAGAGGAGCATGTGGGCCTCATTGATACTATTTGTACTAATTTTTTAATACTAGCACTATTAGTACTATTATTAAAAAAAAAATACTATTTGTACTAATAGGGTTTGATATATATTTTAACATGCACTTTTGCTAAATTCTGTGTGGTTCTAGTTTTGTTTCCTCACCATGTGAGATACAAAATGCAAAGCACATTCACTTTTGAGTAAGTTACCATGAGAACTAAAGATGTGGAAAGCAAGGTTTTGTCCACAGGGAAAATAACTTCAGTTCCTTTTTCCACCCATGCTAAGCCTGCCTTTCTCATTATGCTTTAAATGTTTAATCAAATTAAAATGAAACAACTACCCACATAGATATTGGCACAAGCTTAAGCATCTCAGTTTTATATCTCACCCCAGCTTAAATGCAATTTAAACAAGGGCTCAGTCTAACTCTAGGCTTGTCAAGTTTCATGGGCTGAGTGAGACATACTTTTCTCCAGCACCACCACCTCCTGTACTCGCAGCACAACCCTGCAGGCTCTCTCCTAGCTTCTCATCCCACAGACCACTCTGCTAAAAGAATACAAGAGATGGACCCACAGAGTGCCAAAGGAGGCGCTACTTTTATGCCTCCTGCACAGCCCCATTCTGGAAAGTATCAGAGTGCTTTCTCCAAGCTGGCAAACCCTGCTGATAACACATGCTTGTATCAGGCTGATTTCAGCCATTTACCTGAGTGCATACTAGTGGTCTCCTCCCAGGAAGTTCTGTAGATGGTATCAGTGTGTCCCTACTCTCTTCCTTTTCTCCATGTAATTAATCTCCAGTGTTACCACACCCTTTTAATCTGATCTAGCTGGCATATACCTGCACCGCACAGGATTTACATTTTTTTTCCATGTACTGGAGGTCACTTAGTATAGCAGGAGAGAGAAACAGACTAACCAATTCCAACTGATCCCCCTTCACTATTCTGGAAAATACTAGATTGAAAAAGAAGAAAGTAAGTTGGAAAGGAGAATAAGAACAAAATAACTGTCATAAAAAACTGGCTTTTAGAAGCATTTTTCCATAGATGTCTGCCTTCAAGCTGATGGGAAATGTACAATTGCATATAGAGGCTGAGTTAGAAATGTTTTCATGAGCAGTTTATTCTAAGCCAATGCCACGGGAAATTGATTTTTTGCATGTCTTACTACAAGACATAAGCTGTTGTGCTGCATGCCCCGAATATACCATTTTCAAAACTTAAGTGATACAGAACCAAAATTTCATTTTTGATAGTGACAACCCTAGCAGAAAAGAATTCCTTTAAACTCTACTGCTGGAAAAAGATCAAACTGCTAACTCCTATATCAAGACCCTCTCAGCCCAGCTTGTTCCAGGCTGAGTTCTTCAGGGTAAAGATGCTTAGCACTGACTATTGCACAGTTTCATATGTAGTGTGGCATAAAGAAAGAACAAGGGAGTCAAACTGGGTTTTTCTAGACTCTACTGCTGACGGGTAAAGGAAGTAAAGTGAGGATATTATTTATGCTAACAATACGGAACTATTGTTAAATATGCCTGTGACTTCATTATTCAGTGAAGCTTTTAAATTCAGAGTAGTAGAGGAAAACTGTTACATAAAACACTTAATGAAAGGGTCCAGAAGTTTTTAGGCAACTAGCTCACATCCTCAAAGAATGTGCTGCAAAATCAAAATGTATGCCTCGGATTTTTAGTATAATGTTCGTAATGAACATGTGTGGTAAAGTCTGGCTCAATCAATATGAATTACTTGGCTCTCCAGTTTGTCTGCCATTGACATTGAATCAACCTCCTTTGATAATATAGCTTTCTGCTATATTCAAAAATCATATATTCAAAATCATAGAAAGGTTGGAAAAGAACCCTCCAAGATCATCCAGTCCAATTCCATGCTCCAAGCAAGCTAAAGAGTTCTTAAAGTCTTTAAATTTTACTCTTTGAAACTCTTTTTAAACTAATTTAATTTTTTTTAAGTTTCAACAGTCTTTAAACTAATCTTCAAACTTTCATAAATATTTAGAATTCTTAAAAAAAAAGCTAAGAAAGCAAAAGTAAATGTATTCAGGAGAGGGCCATAAATAAGTGGCTTGAGTTTCTAAAAAAATCTAAGCATATAGCCATTGGATTTGAGAACAAAACTGTGTTCTGTACTTCTTAGGAACCCATATACTAACACTAGTACTTAGTTCCAGAGATTTATTCTTTAAAGTCTTTGGTGCTGTAATATAGAGAAAAATCATTCCAGCACAGCAATTAGTATTAAGTGAATGAAAACCTCAAAGCGAAAGTACTCTCTCAGTAACTTCAGAACACTGCAAATTTAGAAAAAGGAAGGCAACTTTCCTCCCCTTGCTGGGATGGATTCAATATAAAGAAAGCGGTGTGGAGGCAAGCTGTCTTTATGAAGACAGCTCAGAAGGACTTGAATTACAATCTGGAAAGGTGACAGTAGGTATTTGTAGTAAACAGCATTGATTTGGTTTGGTCTGCCTTGTAAGGAAATGAGCCTTCTGTAGGTTAGGACTATGTCAAGGAGCCTATGTAGGGCAACCTGTGATTCCTCCATCCATCTGTGGGCCAGTCTTCCTAGGATCTGCCATAAGGTATAAGATGGAAACAAACTTGTATGTCTCCTTGGAGCTACTGTGTCAGGCTCTGCAGACATCAGTAAAGCAGTCTCTTTTGGTTTTAGTCTTTTTTATGTAGGAGAAAAAAAAACAACCCACAAACAAGACCAACAACAAAAAACCCTACAGAATTTCTATGATGACAAACACCAAATGCATCCTAGCTAATAAAGAGGCAGGCTAACAGTGACAGAGGCAGCAAGCTGTGGCAGTATTCCCGAATTCTTAGGCTCAGATTGGACTCAATTGTGGCTCACAACAGTAGTGCTGTCTCCATCTCCAGCTTGCTAGGGACTTGCCTTATCTCCTTCCAGATCAGAGCCTGCCTGCTGTGACCTACATTTAATTAGCTTTCACATTAGCTCAGCACAATAGCTTCCAGTCTGTGGCCAGTAGACCCTGGGGAAAGGCACAATGATACTTTTAAAAGACTCACGAAAGCAACAACAAGGCAAACATCTTGCCAATACGTTTAAAGTTACTAAGGTAAGATGCATATCTCCACTGGAAAAGACAGGAGTTCATACACTGAAAACCACCGACCTGTTTAACTTTGGGTTAGATGGTTGCACTACGATGGAAAGACTGTGAGTCTCTACTCTACAGCGTACCTGCACTTAGCAAATCGCATCTAATTTGCAACAAAATTCAGACTTGTATTTTAATCCACGGAATCTATTCCGAGAGGAAAAAAAAAAAAAAAAATATCACTGGGCCCCCAAACAGCAATCTTTTCCAGCAGCAACCATCACTGGTCTCCCAAGCCTGAAACCCTCTAGCAGAATACACACCACTGGATTATTATCTCCTTCTCCTGGCAGCACTTTTGCCTACAGAACCCTTTGACTTTTATATAGTTGCATCTGCATGGTACTGTGATAAAAAAAAAAAAAACCTTCCTGAAATATATTCGGAGCTGAAGGCAGTTGTACAGGTTCAGAAGACTGTGACAATAGAGACACCTTGCTGATAAGTGCCACAATATGATGAGCAGCTTCTCTTCAGCTAAAATACATCTGACAAAAATCTGTCAGTGGGGAAAGCTAGACCAGCCAGTCAAAAATAGCAGCACCACAGTGGCGTTCTGACTATTCCAGAATTAAGCTTCTGTGACCCTTCACAGAATGTTTCTCAATACTCTTGGCAAGTACTTTTGTTGGTGTAGAAAACAATTTAGATGATGATCATGACATCTAGACACTTAACTCATGAGTCCTATAGCTTTAGATCTGAGGAAAACAAAGAGGCTGCTTTTATTTCTTTGATCTTTTGGCAATGGTCAAGGAAGTTTGATTTCATCATACCATCATGGAGTCTTTGACACAAACGATCATAGATGTTTACTCACCTACAGTATCTTCCTGGGTGGGATGATACTTTTTCCCCCCACAATGATACCTTATTATTTGCAGGGAGGAGCAGCTGCATTATGCTTTGTCCTTTAGGGCACTAGCACTCAGGTCTTCATCACGCCCATCTCCTTCCTTTCTAACTTGTACTCAGATTCTTATAGGAAGATAAGGTGCTAATGTGAGCCACAGAGCTCCAGTACATTGATTACAGAATCTGTTTATCACACTCAGGTTCTGCTGTCTGCTCATTCTCTGAGCGTCCGGCCACATTTAGGTCTTGCATGAAAACCATTCTGGTCACAACATATGCTACTAGGTGAGGTAAAAAAGGTAGTCCAACATTTCACCTAGGTGCTTTGGAACACTTTTTTTCATGTATACTTATTTTGCTAACACCCACTAACAATATCAATAACTACAAAAAGGGTTATAGAAGGAATGGAAAACCCAGGTTTTGCATCGTAAAAAGAAGTTGGTTTTTTTTCCCTCCAAAGGTAAAGGGCTTTGTTTGTATGGTTTTGTATGGTGTGTCAATTATACTTCCAGCATTTACAGAGAACCTGGGAAATTAGTCTGATGGTAATGGGCAATATTTGCAATGTTTGCATAGATTCCTTTTAAGGATGAGATCAGGTGGAATCTCACACAGTGACAGGGTAATTGTGCCTTTTCTTTGAGATTTTCAAACCTGCCTGGAGAAAAGAAACTGCAAGAGACAGAAGCATGAAAGCCACAGTGAGGAGCTGGCAGGTTCCAAGTCAAGCCAGGAACTAGGCCTTAGAATCAAGAAAAATAACTTCCCAAGAGATGAGAGGGAATCAGCACATTTTTCTTCAACTGCCTCTAAGATAGTAAGAATCACACTTCAAAGCACAGGTTCATCCAGCAAGGACAAAGCAGGCAACAAAAGATATAAAGCTTTTCCTTTCTAACCAGTCTGCCTGCAAATTCAGTAGTATTTTGGTTGGTATTATAATAAAAGTTGGCTTTTTACTTTAAATAGCCTCTTAGTTGTCTTGGAGGACCTTGCTATAGGCAGAATCATCTCGAAGCTCCAGCTGACTCGTGGTGCTTTTGTGTTGATGTGAGGAAGTTCAGTGAACCTTGTCCACTCTCATTCAACTGCTATAAAAAGGTGAATCAGCTTCCTGAAGCTGCTAGGCAACAATGCTGTCATCACTGTAGTGCCAAGGTGATGAATGTCATGATTGTACAGCATCTTTGCTTTGGCTCAGAACATGGTCTTTTCTACCCTTCATTCCACAACACTTGAGTGTAATACCTGAGGTTACTACTTGGCTCTGTGGCAGTAACTTCATCCTAGGCTACATGCCTATGCAATCTGGCCTACAGGACAGTTATTAATTTACACTTTACTTCCTCTCACTTAACTTTTTTTTCCACCCTCCCCTCTGAGTAAAGTAAAATATATATGGATACAGATAAGTTCTTTTTTTTTTCTCATTCCCTCCCAAATCCACAGAAAATAACTAATTTTCACTTAACAGAATATCACCAAGTATTTCTAAAAGTCCACATGTCAACAGCAGCAAGGTATGTTAGGATATGACCCCAATGCCAGAACTGTTCCCATTTCCAGTTAGTTGTGGGCTTTCCTAGGCATTTGTCCCTTATTTCTATACAGATCCTGTTCACTTGGAAGAGTTAATCCCCTATGCCTGACACTTAAACTGAGAGCACTCTGACATACATAGTCTACTCTAGTCCAGGTTCGGAGTTGATGATATTATTTTGGGTTAGATTCTAAAGGACATGCATTGTCAACAGTTGTAGGAAGAAATGCAGACAATAGCATTTCTGATGGTTATTTTTCACTCCACCTTCAGATGCTACAGAAAGCTGACTAGCTGAGACTCATTCCAAGTAAGGCTCTCTGAGTAAGATATCAAGAAGTCTGATGAAGTGAACTGCCCAAGTTTAATGAAACAGTGCTGGAATCACTTGCACGTTGAGGGCTGCATATCCCACAACACTATTTCCTTCATGACCAAGCCTGTCTGTCTGAGCAGAAGTGGTAAAAACAGAAACCAGCCATCAAATGTTATTAAAATCTAGGACCTCTTAGTCCGGTGGAACACAACCACACCTTGTTAGAACCTGAAGACATGTAAACATTTATCATTTGGTCAGTGATATAAAAGATGCTGATAGGTCACAGGTACTTGATCTAGTCAATTAGCTAAAGAAAATAATTAATCAGTACAGAATATGTACTATGTCTGGGATTTAATAATAATCCCCATTTAATAATGCCCCCCCCCCCCCCCAAAAAAAAGTAAATCTGATCACTGGCTTAATCACATTGCATTCACATAGCTTGGGCAGCTGCAATATTCATAATGAGACCTCATGTGAAACACTGGGTGCAGAACTGCACAAGAATTCCATCATTTCTGAAGTTTTTCAAGTGTTTTTAGAGTCACACTACTTCAGTTAGTGGCTCTAGGATACATTAGGTCACTGGGAGACCTGGACAAAAGATTGAAACTGATAGCAGCACTTTCAAGTATGTGTGGAAACAAGCAAGAGAATGGAATAGGCAGGGAAAAAAATTATGTCCTCTACCTCAGCACATATAGGAGATTAAAAACAATGAAAGTCTGGAAAGGAGACTAAGAAAAACACCCGGAAGTTTTAATAATACCATGATCAATGCAGGGATATAATTTAGGAAAAAGTAAGCTCCACAAACCAGCTACCACTTGAGAACTGAGCATTCCTAAAACTTTAATATGTAAAAATATGACACAAGTTGGCAATTAGTAGCATCAGCAAAGTTTATGTGATTTCTGATAACAGATATCCAACTTAAAGTCACTGTGAAAAATAACTCTTCTACAAGCAAAGACAGACATAGAACTGGTGAAAGCATGCTTCCCAGGAAAACATACCAGCTAAAAAAGAACAAAGTGTGTTTAATTTACAATTCATTCAACAGCATAGAGACATAAGTCATATTGAGAGGCCCAATATGCAGCATCCTACAGTATAAATTGCTAGGAACTTAAGTAGTCACATATGGCATCTTGGCTTGTATCAGAAACAATGTGGCCAGTAGGTCTGGGGAGGTGATTGTGCCCCTGTACTCGGCATTGGTGAGGCTGCACCTGGAGTTCTGCTGTGTGCAGTTCTGGGCTCCTGACTTCAAGACAGACATTGAGGTCTTGGAGCGTGTCCAGAGAAGGGCAACCAAGCTGGTGAAGGGGCTGGAGAGCAAACCTTACAAGGAGCACCTGAGGGAGCGGGGGATGTTTAGCCTGGAGAAGAGGAGGCTGAAGGAGGATCTTATCACCACCTACAGTTACCTGAAAGGAGGTTGTAGAGAGATGGGTGTTGGTCTCTTTGCCCAAGCGACAGGTGATAGGATGAGGGGGAATGGCCTCAAGCTGTGCCAGGGCAGGTTCGGATTAAACACTAGGAAAAAATTCTTCACCGAAAAGGTTATTGGGCATTGGAACAGGGTGCCCAGAGAGGTGGTTGAGTCACCAACTCTGGATCTATTTAAAAGATGGGTTGACAAGGTGCTTAGGGATATGGTTTAATAGAGGAGAGGAACAGTTGGACTTGATGATCTCAAAGGTCTTTTCCAACCTAGTGATTCTGTGATATACTCATGAAAGTATCACTGGATTGTTCAAATACTATTCACATACACAAAAAGGAAACTAGTGAACAAAATTAAAATTTCAAGACAGGCCCACAAGTTGCATATCTTAAAATTTTTATCTTGAAATAATCACAGTAGCTGAAGGCAAATACTGGGTTGCCCAGTAGACCGTATCATAGGTCTACATAAAGAGTTCAAAACATTACATCAGCTAAAACTGGAAGGACCTTTTGTGCATATTCTAAAAATGCAAGTTCAGAGTGCTAAGAATGCTAATCAACAAACAATGCAAAAATGCCATGTAAACACAGAAAGACTTAGGTGGAAAGGGACCTTTGGGTCTCTACTCCAATCCCCTGCTCACAGCAGGGTTAACTTCAAAGCCAGGCTGAGTTGCTCAGGGCCTTGTCTATTAAAAGCAAAATGCAAGATAATATGACTCCTCATCACCATCTGTTCAAAGCTGATGCACTTACACTTGAAAGCAAAAGAGAGATAAATAACTTTTTATACTGACAGTTTACAAGCTGCCAAGAAGTGGTGCTACCATGGCTGGTAACTGAATTTGTTCATTAAAAGATTTCAGAAGTCCTTTTGGGACAGATTCAATAATTTTTTTAATCAGTTCAAGTGGCCAGGCTGTTTGTGCACCACAGGGAACCTCAAAGAAATGTCAGAGCAAGTAGATCTGGACTCCAGACACCTTCAAACTGATCATCATTAGCTCTCTAATATATGTTAGAAGATAGGAATCTTCAACTAGTACTGGAATGCACCTCCCCATGCCCAACTGGTATTGCTGTCTCAAGACTTCAAAGACAAAAAAATTATCAAGAAATTTGTTAAATGATAGGGGGATGAGGATGGTAAGGTAAATATAGTGATTATAGGAACTACAGTCTGACTTTGTAAGGGACCAGTTTCTAAATGAATTAAACTTTTTCTAAACAACTAGTATAAAGCAAGCTAGCACAAACCCTTTAGCAAACACACTTCTATATGATATCTATCATCAAACTTAAAAGTTACCCATGGCTCTGTATTACAATTGCTCCGTAATTAAGAATTATTGTACATTGTTGCTAGGTAGTTGCTAAGAAAAGGGAAATGTTTAAAGGAACACTGGTAAACTAACTGTCCTAGAACACCAGGAACATCTAATACACATAGCCAGTTTGGCAGTGAAAACTGAAGTACAGGGATACCTAACTGAACTGTCTTCATTATAGTACTAAAAAACACGCACCCACAGGTCAAGACCACCTTTCTTCTATGCAGCTACAGTGACTGAAGAAGAGGACACAGCAATTATTATACCTTATATGTAAATTTCTAGCCAGTCGTTGTAATTGGGAGCGTAACATTACCTTGTAACATTTCTATATAAATATAATGAAACCAATGGCTTTGGGTGTGCTTCATTTTTGGAAATCCACTGAACACCCAGGCCTGAATAAAAGCAGTATCTCCCCTGTGTGTGGGAACTGAGTTGTTGCACACCAGGTAATGAATGTGCTTTTCAGACAACACAGCAACATTTTACTTAAAGTACAGACACTTTAAAGTCTACCTTTACACTTACATAAGATTTCACTGCCAGTTAATGTACTCTAAAAGTGCAGAAAAATGACCCATGCTGTCCAAAACTGACTGGTATACAGTTCAGCATTCAGGCTGAGCATTTGGTAATGGAAGTTCAGTCTATACTGGACACAGACCATGTCTGACCATGAAACAGTCACACGTAGCAAACCACTTCATCCATTGTAATTGGCTAAAAGTGAGGAGAAAACAAACATGTAATTCTGCCTCCACAGAATTATCCAACCTCTGCTGGGCTATGCCTCAGAGACCTTGTCCACATAAAGCATGAAAACTCCTCACAGCCAACTCCTCCTCTGAATGATAAGCATATTGACTTAAATCCACCTCATGGATGGGAAATCTCTGGCATCTGAGGTTAGCCACAAGTAGCACTGTTACATAAAATATGCCTTCAACTCTGTATGCGAAATAGCTCAAATGTTTCCAGCCTGTTACTAGTCAAGCCTCTTGGGGTATTCAGTATTAACCTTCATTCTTTTGTGTCAAAATGTTCTGAAGTAATTTTGAAAATATTTTCTTCCTCCTCTATGAGTTTATTAGTTATCAGTACCCCAATCTATAATTCTAGATTACTCTCAGGCCATGTTTTCCAGCATCTTCTATTCCCAGTCCTACTACATTTTAAATATACCTATTTTGAAAAACAGATGTAGCACAAGCAGAAGAGTATGACAACTCCTAGCACTGCTGTGAACCTATTGTGCAAAAATCACATGTTCTGTAACAAAGGTTTTATCTTCTTTCTATCAGATTATTTTTAGAATGCTCTTTTGTTGGGCTTTTTTTCCCAGTCTCTTCAAGAGGCAGAATTCATCCTGAACATACCTGAAGCTTAATGTTAGGTTAAAATTAACACACAGACAGTTGGTGGGGACAACCCCATTGTTGTCATAATCTAAGTGTATGTCACAGTAGGGCAGCTGTTTTGAGTAGGATCTAATAGTAATAATAGCAACCAAAACAGCTGTACAAATGAAACAAATGCAGTTATGTCAGTGTAGGAGAACCTCAGGGGCTGTAGTTCACCCAGCAAGACTATCAAGAGTAGGAGGAGGCTGGGGTGAATTTAAACCTGCCACAGCACATTACACAGGAAAGTTATGAAACTTATGAATAGGCTGAACTCAGGTCTACTTTATAGGCAACATGGGTAAAGACTCTTTCTCCTTAGGAGAGCTTAGGGCTTGGTAGAAAGGTAAGAGCATGGATGAGGAACTAGAATTTGTCCTTCTAACTACTGCTGCATAGTCCTTGAATTCCCTTTTCTTTGTGCCTTCCACCACTCCTACAGTCCTGCTGTTACAGAGGAAACCATCTTCCATATGTAGGCTGTGACACTAGAGGGACTCTTCTTCATACAGAATAGCTTGTACAAAAATAGCTGAGAACTCAGCTGCCTCTTGGGTCCAAATTTGCAGTGAGTGGTTCCAGGAGTAGATTTTCAAGCACTTCCATCTACTCAATTTTACAGTCACAAAACAAAGGAAAATACACTCTCATTATCAGCTGTGTGAGCCAAATGCAGCATTAGGGCTATGTGTATAGTTCTAGAACCTTGCAGCCCACTCAGCAGGCCAGATTACTGCCCCATCAGTTAACAGTTATTTCTTCAGTCAGCTGTCGAGTAAAAAAAATGTGCAACTGAATCATTCAAGAGGAAAAAAAGACAGAAAAACCTTCAATAGATAAAGAGTCTAAATTTTTAAGACTTAAAACCAGAAATACTTCTTGCATGGCTATTTGCCCTGTATTTCCAACCTGTTGGAATGAAAAAATGGCTGAGGACTTGATTTTTAATTTTTCTCTATTGAGTTTTATTACCTCGTGGAAACAATTTATTTCAAGAACATGTTTAATCACTGACAGTTACTGGAAGTCAGTAGGCATCAGAAGAGCTACAAGAAGTAAATGAAGCATCAGTCCTCAAACAGCTGGCTAGTGGGTGAGGCTACAGAAGTGAAGGGGCTGGAAGGGAGAGAGACTTAGAACGCATAAAGTGTCCAAGAGAGGGTGGAGCTGCAAAAGCCTGATTTTGTGAGGCAGAGTGATATTTCAACTTGCATTATGTTTTTCCATTGTTTAGTACTCCTAGCAGCATCCCTTCGTTGAATGCACATACTCACCCCTACTTCTGGAGGGTCTGGAAGCCAGCCCAGTTCACCCTGCGCAGTGCTTGTGTCAAGTAGATCCACTGAAAACCAAAAGAAGGGAAAAAAAAAATTAAAAATCAGTGACCCAACTCATGGCCTGTGAACTGGATTCATCCTCCTTTTGTAAGAAAAGGCAAAGCCTGCACTTCCCCTCTCAGCTCTACATCCTTTGTGACCTTCAAAAAATTTCAGAAGCTTGCCTATAGGAAGGATGGGATACAAGGTACAAGCAGTGCAACTGGTCAGGACTTTAAAAGATTTTCCTCATGTATGATACACTCCCTCTCCAGCCTCTTCCCAAGTAATGCTCACACACATTCAAAAACATACAACCCTGACAGTTTTTTCTTCTTTCTAAAGCTTTCCCAGAATGACAGCAAGAGGCTGAAGCCTATTGAAAGGAGAATCCAGCATTAACAGCTCAAAAGCATCTTTCTTTTTGGAATAGGAAGGCAGCAATCAAAACAGATGAAGAGGCGGGTGATCAAATAAATTACCAATACAAAAGATCAACCAGTGTCACCCAGAGGTACTATTCTGTGCTTGAAACACCGAGAAAGTACAGAGACAATGGGAAATTGTAGAAGGGGCTTTCCACCATCACAGTACCCAAAAGTCAGATTGATCAGCTGCCCAGGCTCACCATCTAGAAATCGTTGCACTCTCTCCCCACCCTCGATTTGTTTTAGCCACGACAGCAAGAGAATAATAACGGCTGTCAGGCATAATCGCATTGCTACCTCTTGCAGAATTGCACGGCATAGCTGTGTTGTTAAGCCTTGGCTCCTGGACTTATGTGACCAAGGAGAAATTCTGGCTGCTGCCAGAACAGACAGCTGGTTGCAGTGCAGCTATCGCAGCCCCAGCTTTGAAACACAGGAAACAGGAAAAATTCCTTGGATTCCCTTTCAGATTCCCAAGTGTGTATTCAGAGGGGTCACTTCTAAACATCTCAAAAAAATGAAGGTGAAGGTAGGAGGGGGAAATTTTTAAATGACATTTAAGTAACCAGATTTCCTCCCCCTCATCTGACTGCTTTACAACTACTGCCTGCCAACTACAAGTAATAAAGTGTAAAGTGCAGATCAGCAAGAGTCCTGTGGAATGAGGAAGCAGGTTGCGGGCTCAGAACTGAGAGATAAGAGGGATTGCACTGTTGTTCTCACCTCTGAAACAGCCCTTCAGGATTGGGATTGAGAGAAGGAAAAAGCAGGAATACAGGATGGCAAAATCTTTCACAGACTCCCCATCCAGACAAGGCTTCTCACTTTCCCTGCTGCTCTCAATCTCTCTATTTAAGATACTTATTCTTGTGTTGTTGGCTCAAAAAACTCCCAGGGTGAGGTAGCCTGTCCTTCAAGAACCGTCACCCAGATAATATCTATCCCACGCACTACAGGCCTGAAGCAGTGATGTGGAAGTGAGAGGGGCAGCACGGCAAGTTTTAGCAGAGCAAGGGAAAACGAACTCAGAAGCAGCCAGGTGGGAACCTTGCAGAGCCCATGTGCCATGCCATGCCCCTGCACTGCCAGCAGCAGCTCCCTTCCCTGCTTAGTGCCCACTGGAAGGAGCAAAGTCCTTTCTCAAAGAATTATGTCTCAAAGTGAAGCCCACAAAAGTAGTTCTCTGAAGAAAGGCAGAATGAATCAGCAATACTACAAAAGCACAGGGAAAGCTCTGGGGCTACTAGCTCTTTGGCCCATAGTCTTACTGCTAGGAATCTCACGTGACTGTCCAGCCACATGAGAGGTGGTCCTCCCAAAAAGAAGAAAGACTTCAGATAAGAGAGGACGATGGAAATGAGCTGTTTCCAGATAGACATGTTAAGGAAGTGTAGATCACAGTCACAGCCCAAACGAGATGGATGAGATAGGCAAGAAGCTGGCAGAGAAGTCCCTGAGTGTTACTGCCAACTACTGGCAAACACCTATGGCAAACAGACTGCGTGGCGCTACCATATATTACTTCTCACTTAGGCTGGCCATGTACACAATCTCTGCTAGATGCATCCACATAGCTGGATTCTCAATACAAGCGAGCTTGTTAAGAATACTTTTTTAAAGAGTGCTCAGCACTAACAGAGGCTGAGATGAGCCCATGGCTGAACTGCCAGCTATGACTAAATCCTCTCCATTGGCAGCCTGCAGCAGCAAAGGAGAGGGCTGCCCTTGGGATGGAAAAGCCCCGTCACCTCTCGCTGTGCAAAACCAAGACAAAAAGTCTCTGGCAGAAATTCACTGCAGGAGGAGGTAAGGAACAGAACATATTTACTCTTCCTTATCTCTCTATTAAAATTCCCATTTCCCAGATGTTTCATAACCACTGTGCAACCATCAAGATGTACGAAAAAAAGACTGCTACATTTAAAAAGGGACTGAGTGGAACAAAGAAAGGAAGCAAGGGGTCTTAAGAGATGGTAGAAGAAACTCTGAAGCTCAGCTCTACCTTCCAACACTAAGGTAGGTGAAAGAGTGTGTCTCATCTCTGAAGCCTCTCAAAAAATGACTGTCCTTTTGCTCACAAAGGTTAATTCCCAAGAGGGCTTCCTGAGGAAACTGTGGAGGTGTTGCCGGGTGGGGGGAGGGGGCAGAAACTTTCTGAGTTTGTGTTTAAACTTGTTATCTGCAGCGCTTGTGTTTAAGGCAAACAGAGGCAGAATTCTCTTGGATCACTGAATATGCTAAGGCATTTGTGCTTCGACTGGGAGAGCGTAGAGGGACAGACACACACATATCTGGGCTCAGTTTACCGAGTCACCAAGAGTTGGATGGGATTCGATCCCGCCCCTTGCCCCCACGCCCCCGTCCCATCCCGTGTGTCCCGTCCTGTCCCCCCCCACCCCTTAGATTCTCCAGGTGGGCTGTGGTGTCCCTGGGGCCCCACACCTGTTGGCCAGGCCCTGTTCCCTGCCCCTTAGAGAGGTCCCTCTCCACCTAGCTGCCCAAGCCCAACCCTCCAGAGACTGGGAACAGTGGATCTTATGCTTACCTTCTTTTCCCGGCACTTCAGGAGGAAAGAGCACCCAGAAGAGAAGAAGCCGGAGGAAGAGCTTGATCCCACTGCTCCAGTTCCTCAGCTCCATGCTGGCTGGAGAGGGGAGCTGGCTTCCAGCCCCTGCCTGCTCTCCCAGCTCAGGCCTCTGAGCCTCGGCTCTCTCTCGTAGTGCATGAACCTCTCCTGCAGCCTCCTGACTGGAGCGCGCACATTGCACAACCTTCTTACCTGGCCCACAGTTATGATGAAAGAGCGAGGCGAGTGGGTGGAGAAGCCTTACTGCCTTTACCTGTTTTAAAGGGGCTGGTCACAGACTTCCCATCTGGCAGGCAAATAAACCCACCTTAAAGGCAGCCACCTTTTTCCTGGGAGCCTCCCTCCACCTTTGCTCCAGTTCCGTAAGAGGCTCCCGATTGCCACCTCCTGGGCAGCCATCGACACGGTCTCCACTCTTGTTCTGCCGCCGCCGCAGTCGCCGGGCGGCTCCCCGAGGATGCCCCGGGTGCCTCGGGGAGGGGCCGAGCCTGGCCGGGGCCGGCCCCAGACCCTGCCCCCAGACGCCCCGAGGCGACTGGTAGCTTTCAAAGGTAAGGAGTGTCAAGTCACTGCTAAGAGACTGCTCGGTCCTCTTCAGTTGGGCTAGTTGATCCTGGAGGTCTTTTCCAATCTTAATGATTCTGTGATAGGGCGGCTAAACCCACTGACCCTAGGAATTGCATCGATAGGCAGCAGCTCGTTTGTCGGAGAGCAATAGCCATGACACTTTATCTGGCAGACTTACTGTTTGTTCTTTTAGAAGCTCCTCACCACCGATGGAACGTGCCTGCTTTTCAATTAAAGAGTCATGTGACAGGAACTGACCCAGAAGGATTCTCTCTACATAGGAAGACCTTACGAGACTTTTACTTTCCTGCCTGAGGGACTTTTAAACGTGGAAGAACTTGCTTTTGTTGCGTTTCTTCTGCCATTTGTCTTTGATGAGTGGCACTCATCCCACTCATACACCCCTCCCCATAAAATGCAGATGGCATTATTCATCTTCTTGCTGCAAGGCTGTGGTCCTCCTGCTCTTTTCCTTCTCCTCCCCAAGGGAGGCTAAAGAAAGGAATTTGTCAGGTTGCCTGGAGAAACTGGGGGATCTCCACCCCTGGAGATGTTCCAGGCTCACTAGGGCATGTTTCTCACCACGACAAACCTACCTACCTCTGGCCTGCTGTGAGTGGGGGCTGGGACTACAGACCTCCAGAGGTCCTTTGCATCTAGATCTTTCAAGGAGTTCTCTCATCATACATCTTGGAAAACCAAAATCTATCCCAAGAAGTTTGAACATGGGCAAGAGAAATTTGAGAACAAATGGTTAAAGTACTAAGCTTTACATTTTACATAGCACATGAGGTAAAATATCAGTGCAAATAAGTCAAATGTTAATGTCATGCAGAGTAGTTATATCTTAAATTTATTCCATTTTAAGCCTGTTTAAAGTGCTTTTTCTTGGTCTACAGTCCCAAGACTCAAACTTTTTTGCTCACCTTTTGCCAATATTTGAATATCTCCAATTGCAACAACAGTGTAAGGTTTCCTTTTCTGCATTATATACCTTGAGTTTGCACTAGTGGAATGTTTCTGTTTCAGTCTTCATTCGTACAATACTGAACCTTCTTCATTCTGTGATGTAACAGTTGGGCAGATGGACCCACAGCTAACTTTTTTGTGGTGGGACAACATAGGCAAGGCCTACACGGACATGAAATGGGAAAGAACCACTTGCAACTGGAGGGTAAGGCTCTAGCACAGCTCAGGGGCTCATATCCTTCCTAAGGCAGGGGGGTGGGGGTGGAGGGTGGAATCAGTATTGAAGCCTTACATTCAGCATCTCAGGGCTACACAAGTTTGCATCCACAGAATCTCAGAAGTGCCAAAGCTCTGGGGTAAAGAACCTGGGGATTCCCTGTCTCTGTTTCATTAGTGGGCAGATACTCAGGACTTTTGATCTAAGCTATTTCAAATAGGCAAGAACAGATTTACTGGGTCTTACTGGATAAAGTGGCCTAAAAAATTTACTTTCTTTTTCTCACCCTTTTTGGCTGATTGAGGCCAGAAATTGAGGTATTCCAGATCACAGTTGTCAGGAATCGTATGTATTGCTATTTTGTAGCTTGGAGTTCACCTACTGTAGGTCCCAGTCAGGAGGTATACAATGGTAGTCAAAATATGATATAATGTTACAGCAAGATTAAGATCTGCAGCAAATGTATAAACTAGTGTTTATACAAGCATTAAAAAGTAGAAACCACAAATGCCTGCAACTTCAGTGACACCTGTAAAAAGCTCTGCTGTGTTGCTTTGCCATGTGTCCTCTGCACCAAAATGCAGATCCAAAGGGAAAAAGGAAATCTGCTCAGAAACAGTACAGCAGAGTGCTACATGTGAGTTATTCATACAACTCTGCTGAGTATTTCATTGACAAGGTCCTTTTCCTTATGCGTCATAAGGTTGGATTTTGTTTCTGTAAACTGTTGGACAAAAGTAATTCCTCAAGTGTTTAATGCAAAAAAAATATTTTTAAATAATTCCCCAAAATCTTTATTATAAAAATATTTTTAAAAAATTAATTGGAAATAATTTTTTTAAAACCTTTATTTTTACAATCATATACTATGATTATATGATTTACAAATCCATGACCTTTTCACTGTCATGGCTTCCTGGTGCATTTCCCATCTCTGGCATGCTTTTTCATATTAAGAAGATAACTGCATCTTTTTTTTTTTTTTTTTTTTAATCAAGGTTGGAAAAGACCTAAAAGATCATCTAGTCCAACCATTCACCTATTACTACTAGCTCCCACTAAACCATGTCCCTCAATACAACATCTAGTCTTTCCTTGAACACCCCCAGGGTCGGTGACTCCACCACCTCCCTGGGCAGTGCATTCCAGTGCCTGACTACCCTTTCAGAGAAGTAGTGCTTCCTAATGTCCAGCCTGAATCTCCCCTGGCGCAGCTTGATACCATTCCCTCTAGTTCTGTCACTGTCTACACGGGAGAAGAGGCCGACCCCCAGCTCACTACAACCTCCCTTCAGGAAGTTATAGAGAGCTATAAGGTCTCCCCTGAGCCTCCTCTTCTCCAGGCTGAACAATCCCAGCTCCCTCAGCCGCTCCTCATAAGGCCTGTGTTCCAGACCCCTCACCAGCTTAGTAGCCCTCCTCTGAACGCGTTCCAGGGCCTCAATGTCTTTCCTGTAGTGAGAGGCCCAAAACTGAACACAGTACTCAAGATGCGGCCTCACAAGTGCTGAGTACAGGGGGACAATTACCTCCCTGTTCCTACTAGTAACACTATTTTTGATGCAAGCCAGGATGCCGTTGGCCTTCTTGGCCACCCAAACTTAATCTCAGCATGACTTTGGGTTGAATTGCATCCAGTGTTTCTGAATGCCAGGGCATATATTTTCCTTCCATTTTCCAGTATCCTGTTTCATGCATCACTGAGATTAGGTGTCTACCTGGAAAATATCGCTACACAACAACACACCTGGGCTTTCCTCCTGCAGATATGTGGGCATGTGGTGAGGGAAGTGAGGAAGAATGGTATATGGTATGTACCAGGTCCTGTCTTGATGTACTGTTGGGACAGCCTAAGGGCACTCCCAAGACTGAGTTGGGATGTGCTGCTTTTGAATTGCTGTTGAGACAAAATTCTTTCATATGTTTCTTATAATTTGTCTACTGTTTTTGCTGTTTTTTGCATTTTAGAAAGAGCTGTAAGTTTCACTATTGTGCTGTTAAATGTCCTTCTAGGCTATTAATGAAACTGAGTCATAATCTCTGAAGCTCCTTATTTGACATAGCTTCCCAAACTATCAAAGCATCCCTTTGGTACTGATAACTTGAAACTGTGCATCTTGATCTGGCTTTCAGTAAGGTGTTACAGTAACATAGATATATAGGGCTCCCAGGGGCCTCAATCACATTCTGCAGTCTAGAAGAGGAATTTGGCCTTGTTCTGTAGTGTCTGATTCAATCCTTTCATCCATTACCACTACAAGAAAAATCTATGACAGCTCTGCAGAGCATAGGGGACCTTCTGTTTCTATGTTTCACTACCTGTAGAGAATTCACGCTCTCTCTTATGACCACCTCCGTGACCACAGTTTAATATTCCAGTGTTTTTTATCTATGAAAGTTTTCTGGATTTACTCCACCAGCAATTGTCTTCAAATATTTCAAACAATTGACTTCAGACAGTCATTCTGCAGAAAATAGACTTCTACCATCTAGTGGTTTAAGCTGTTAAATTAGTTTTGTACATGGACTTTTTTCATTCGGAAACTCAGGCTTTATTTTAAACAGATATTTTAAACTCCTACAAAGAAGACAAGTGACTCCTCTCAATCAGACAGAAGCGGTCATCCCTAGCTTAAGGACTTGAAGACTTGACTGCGCAAGTAGTCAAGCTAGTTATCTTTCTTCCCTGAGAAGAATAACAAGGGCAAAAGAACAAATGAAAATGTTAAGAGGCAGGTTGTAGGTCTGGGTTTTCATTCCCAGTAGAAGCAGAGGGCACTCCCTCACTCTCTATTCCTCACATATCAAGAGACATAAACCCTTGGAGATGTACAGAATTTGCCTGAACAAGGCTCTGAGCAACCTAACACAGCTTTGGCATTAACCCTGAGGGACTGAGCAATCTATTGCAACAAGAAAAGTATGTCTAAGTAAACAAGGCTTCACGTATGTTAAGATGCAGTATTTTGGATAGACAAATGGAAAGCAATGCAAACCCAGCCATAACATAAGATGATTCATATTCCCATCCATAAAACTGCCCTAAAGTGGAACAAATATGGGTTACAATAGTTAATAGATACTATAGCATGTTATATATTTATAATTCAAAAAAGTCCAGTTCTAGACTTATCACTCCTCTTTGAGAGCACATTCTGCCTGCATGTTTGAAGACATTTATTTATCTTGGGAGGATTGTATTTTTGCTTCTTTATTATTTCTACAGACCTCAGGAAGAAAAAAGAAGAAAAATTAAGAACAAGATGAGATTTCTCCTTGAGTATTATTAACACAACAGCACATGTATGATAAACATAAAATTTGACTGAGAGAAATTTGATTTCTAGTAGAGATGCTCCTAACTGCTTCAACTAGGCTGTAGAAAAAATAGGACCATAATATTTTTAGTTGATTCACAGGTCAAAACATAGCAATAGTAGTCTCTGCAAAGCAAATACATATCTCTGTAATTTGTAGTTAGTTCATATTTTCTAGCTGTTCTTTTCAATTAACTATGCTCAAATGTGAAAATACCTCATCAACACTGAAAAAAATAATTAGTGTGCCACTGGTCAAAACCTATGTTCATCCTGAATGGTTTCAGTGTTGACATCGAGAGAAGAAATTTGAAACTGATAGGCCTTGCTGTCTTGTGTTATGGTTTGGCCCTGACTAGAGGCCAAAAGCCCACCAAAGCTGCTCGCTCACTTCCCTTTTCAGCCAAAAAGGAGAGAAAATATGTATTAGGAGTTGAGATAAGGACAGAGAGGGATCACTCTCCATTTAGTGTCATGGGGAAAACAGAGTCAACATAGAATAAAGGAAAGAAAACTAATTTATTACTACTACAACTATATACCCAGTGAACCAGAGACAGGTAATGAGAAGTGCGGCCAGATCCTAAAGCACCTTCTACCCCACCCCTCCCTTCTTAGCAGAATTAACTTCATTCATGATTTTACTCCCTTCGTCCCCCCCACAACATGGCGTGGGGAGGGTCAGGAAATGGGGAGTGGGGTTCCAGTCAATTCCTTACAAACTACATTCCTTCTCTGGTTCTTAACACTTCTACTTCCCCCCACCCCTCCCTTCTTCGCAGACTTTAGTCATAAATTTGCTCCCTTCTTGCCCCTCATCGCGGTGTGGGGAGGGACAGGGAATGAGGAATGTGAGTTTTCAGTATGTTTTTCCCAAATTGGTTTCCTTCTTAGCTGGTGGAGGGGGGCATTCCATACACACACCCTTCCCCTGCTGCACCATGGGCTCCCACCCATGAGAGACAGTCCTCCATGAACTTCTCCAGTGTGAGTCGTCTCTATCAGGGAGTCATCTCCTCACCACGTGCCTCAGCACGGCTCCCTTCCATGGAGTGCTGACCTTCGGGCCCAGACTGCTCTGGCCTGGTCCCCCACAGAGTCACAAGTCCCCCGGCAAACCTGCTGAGGCGTGGATCAATCTCTTCACAGGCTGTAGATGTCTCTGCTCCCTGTCCTTATCTACGTGCTGCGAGGGGTCACCCACTCCACCACGGTCTTCTCCACGGGCTGCAAGGGAATCTCTCTGGCACTCAGAGTGCCTCATTCTTCCCTCCCGCTCCGCCCCTTGTTTGGGCCTGGCCTTGGTGTCCACACAGCTTATTACATCTTCTCAGTCTCTACTCTGGTGGCAAAATTCACCTGCCTGCAGGTTTTTTTTTTTTTTCTCCTAAATGTGATTGCCAGAGGCGCCATGACCATCACAAATTGTCTCAAACTTGGTCAGCAACAACTCTGGCCTTGAACTGGCCGATGTTTACTTTTCTGGGGCCTGCAGAGAGCTTCTAGCTGCTGCTTGAAGAAGCCATCTCAGCAGCACAGCTACGCAAAACTGCGACATCTTGCAGGTGGAAAGGGCATTGACTGTGGTAACATCTGTTCAGCAGTGACTGGGCACATGACATACACTGCTGAGCTATCTGGTCTTCCCTCACCTTTACATAACAGTTTGTAGAACTAAGCGGTTTCATATCTTTACATACAGATTTGTAAAAGCAGTATGTTTGCTATCTTTGTGCTTTTGCAGTTAAAGGCAAGGGTGGGTATTGATCTTCCCATTCCCACTTTCCTGGACTTGTCTAGAAGATAACTGAGCATGGCAGGATCTTTAGAGCCATGAGCTTTAGATTAGGGATACAATACAGGATTAATAGCACCTTGTGGTGGTTTAGCCCTGGCTGGAGGCCAGATGCCCACCTCCACCAGTCTATTACTCCCCTTCTTAGTTGGACAGGAGAGAAAATATATATTAAGAGGCTCAGGAGACAAAATAAGGACAGGCAGAGATCATTCTGACATGGGCAAAACAGACTCAACACAGTGAAGAAGAGAGAAACTACCTACTTTATTACACTACACTACAAGAACAGTGAAAACCAGAGTTGGGAGCACGACCAGATCTTAAAACAAACACAACCAGATCTTAAAACACTTTCCCCTCATCACTCCCTTCTGAGCAGACTTCAGTTAGGATTTTTCTGCCTTCTTCCCCCCTGTTCGCAGTACAGGGAGGGCAGGGACTGGGAAAATGGAGTTCTCGGTAGCACCTTCCCCCCACCTCTCCATTCTAAGCAGACTTCACTCTAGTCATGATTTCACTCCCTTCTTCCCCCTGCTTGCAGCACGGGGGGCAGGGACTGTGAGATGGGGGCTTCGGTCAGTCCCTTGCAAGTTGGTTTCCTTCTTGGCTGGGGTGGGGGGGGGCGGCATTCATTCCACACCCTCCCCCTGCTGCACCGTGGGGTCTCACCCACAGGAGACAGTCCTCCACAAACTTCTCCAACATGAATCCCTTCCCACAGGGCTTTATCTCTTTATCACAGTGTCTCTCAGTCCCAGTCCTCCACAGGATTCCAAGCCTACCCCCAGCAAAACTTTTCTGATGCAAATATTTCTCTCTCATGTTTCTCCTCACGGCTGCAAGTGCTGGCAGGGGCTTGTTCCAACGTAGGGTCACAGCATCTTCTCTATGTCTCCACCTACTCCATCCAGCATGGAGCCCCTCCACGGGCTGCAGGTGGGGTCTCGGCCTTTTCCATGGGTTTCTCCATGGGCTGCAGGGGCATCTTTCTCTCCGGCACCTGGGGCGCCTCCTCCCCAGCCCTTTCCCGGCCTTGGTGTCTGCAGCATCTTCTCACTCCCTTCTCCAGTGGCAAAATGCTGCTACTTCCAGGTTGTGTTCTCCTATATGTGATTCTCAGAGGCACTAAGACTATCTCTCCGGCCCCGACTTTGGCCTTGAATTGCTCGTTGTTTATAGTTTAGGCTGGCAGAAAACTCTAACTGCTGCTTAGAAAAACCGCAGCACAGCCTCACAAAGCTACAACAGATTTTGATGTCAAGATGGTTGCAGGATGAAGTGAAACTGATTTTGAAACCAACCAGCTGGTATGGAACTTCAGCTCATTCCTCAACTCTAGTTTGGTCTCCTGATTATTTCTTTTCCTACATTCCTGGCTGCTTCCATTAAGGAGGACTTAAGGCCTGCACACCACTTTTGGAAAGTAGAAACCTTTTAGACTCTTGATTTATTTTATTTTTTTTTATTCTCAGGGAAGGGCACAATATTTATGCATATTTGTTCTCATTAGCCTGTTTATAGGGGTGTGGACTTTATTTTTTCATGTCATGTAGGATCCTATCAGATTTTATATTCTGGGTAAGTAATCTCATATAATGGCGCAAAGCAATGTCATGAGAGATTCATCTCTCTTCTGTAAATCTTCTATATATAAATATCTGCAAGAAAAATTCCTATAGCATTCTAGTTTTTCTTATAGTAAAGTCAATATGGCTATTGCCCTTGGCGTATCAAATTATAAACCTAAGGAAAAGAGGGTCTTTTTCTCAATAAGGCAAATGACCATATTCGACAGATTTACACCCTCATGAGAGCCTGCTTTCTAGGTTTTATTCTATCTCCACATCCATTTTCACTGGCTACAACTCCATTGTTACAAATACCTGTATAAATTTCACCTCTGCTTCAGATCAAAGAAGGTATTTGGGTAAATATAGGATTATCTGAAGGTTTTCTAAGGTCTTAAAGAATCCAAAAGAATGGAGGCTGGTGGAGTCAGTTTCCATGTAAGCCAAAACGGATAGGCTGTGATAACATGAGATTGTAAACGGGAGGTGAATACATTGAAACTTCTTCCAAGCTCTTAAATTTGGACTTTTGGCAGAAAGCAGAATTGCAGATTCCCTAACCCATATGAGAAACACGTCCCTTTTTGTTTGTTTGTTTTTATTTAGACTCCTAGAAAAGTAGGAAAATAATTTTAATGCAATCCTTTTAGGGTATTGATTATCTATAGTAAAAATTCTTAGGAAACATCTTACCTGGATTGCCAGCAAAACATGAAAGTATGCAAAAGTGAAGGAGCTTTCACTAGTTTCTCTACACTGAAGAGGAAATTTCACTGGTACACTACCAGTAGCAGTGGTACTAGTAGGTAGCACTCAAAGTACCACTTTGAAGTATCTCCTTAAGTTGAAGGTACCTCTTTGAATGGTATAAACCATTCAAGGTACTGGACCTTGAGTACCCTGAATGTTATTTAACGTCTCTGCCATCATCTTCCAAACACCTTTCATTTTTGAGCATTTGGGCAGCACTGATGTGATCTTACAGGCCTTACAGGTTGAGCTCACCAAACCACTGGTGAGCTCTGTGTTATTGTCCAGTGCATTGAATCATAGAATCATAGAATGTCTGGGTATGGGACCCCAAGGATCACAGAGTTCCACCTCCCCCTACCACCAGCAGGGCCACACACCTCCAGATCAGGATCTAGACAAGGTTGCCCAGGGCTCCATCCAACCTGGCCTTGAACATCTCCAGGGATGGGGCATCCACCCCCTCTCTAGCCAGCCAGTTCCAGCACCTCACCACTGTCTCTGTAAAAAACTTCCCCCAATATCTAATCTAAATCTTCCCTCCTTTAGCTTTAATCCCTTCCACCTTGTCCGGCCATTATCTACCCTTTTAAAAAGTTGATACCCCTCCTGTTTGTGTGCTCCCTTCAGGTACTGGAAGGCTACAATGAGGTCCCCCCGCAGCCTTCTCTTCTCTAGGCTGAACAAGCCCAGCTCCCTCAGTCTCTCTTTGTAGGGGAGGTGCTCCAGCCCTCTAATCATCTTTGTGGCCCTCCTCTAAACCTTCTCCAACAGTTCCACATCTTTCTTGTTTTGGGGCCCCCAGATCTGGACACAGTACTCCAGGTGGGGCCTCATGAGGGCAGAGTAGAGAGCGACAACCACCTCCCTGTCCCTGCTGGCCACCCCTCTTCTAATGGAGCCCAGGATACCATTGGCCTTATGAGCTGCAAAAGCACACTGCTGGCTCATGTTAAGTTTCTCATCCACCAGAACCCCCAGATCCTTCTCAGCAGGGCTACTCTCAAGGAGCTCTTCTCCCAGTCTGTATATATGTCTGGGATTCCTCCAGCCCAAGTGCAAGACCTTACACTTTGCTGTGTTAAACTTTATTAGGTTTACCCAGGTCCACCTTTCAAGCCTGTCAAGATCCCTCTGGATGGCTTCCTTTCCTTCTGTTGTGTCATTGCTCAGGACAGCCTTTACAAAATTAATTGCAAGGATGAATAGTCTGTTTTTATGGCTGCATAAACCATGAAGGGATTCTTAGAGATGTCTTAGCTGGTTCAGTTGGAAAACTTCATGACACCTCTGTTTGCCAGATCTCAGGCCTCTGAAAATGGTGGGGTGTAGGCAGGCTTCCAAGAAAGGACAGGACCATTTGTGGAATACAGGTACCTAACAGGTGCCTAACTGTACTCAAACACTGGGGAATCTTGAGACTCTGTCCAAATCAAACAGATGGTGTGATGTCTACAGAAAGATCTTTGCCCTATCCAATATTGGAGGTGCAATATGCAGTTGTCTAATTCTGCACTGCCTGCTTGGATCCTGCTGTTCCCTGTGAAGTTTTTTTGTTTTTTCTCCTGTGCTCATTCCCTACCTCAGGGATGTTGCTGTCTTGCTTCACTTAAGCACTTTTCATCTCTCACCATACAGCATACTGGGTCACCAGGACAGAAACAGCCACTCATAAAGGGAGTGGGGTAGAAGGATATGGGGGGAAGAGAACTCAGGAAGCTCCAGGCAATTGAAAGGTAACATTTAAAAAGAAAATGGTTCTGATGTCTCTTACATGTTGTTGCTGTTCATACCTCATAAGCTTCCCTCTTCCCACTCTAATCCCCAAGTCCTCTCTATGCAGCAAAGCCCTACACTCAACACAGCTGGACATAGGAGAAGTGTCGAAGTTGCTTTCAATGGGTGTGGGAATAGGATGGGGAATAGTCTCAGGCTCTGGGATATTGCCTCACTCCATTCACCTGCAAGGAAGTTGGGTGGAGGCAGTGTCTTTGCAGAAAGTCTCCATTGCTTCTTGTGCATCCCATGTGTATCTTAGAACTAAAGAGGTGGGACTGTAGTCTGGCTGCTGTATAAGTCATGTCATCCCTTCCGACATATTTTTACAGTGAGGAAAGGTCTGCCAAGGTGCCTCTGATCAGCAGTTGTTCATGAGGACCATCTCTAGATCAGGACACATCACTGCTAACTTCTCACGGCTAGCAGCAGATTTTATATCTCTGCTATCCCATGCCCCAGCTGCCAGAAACACATGGTGGTCTCTACTGATCAGTATTACAGACCTTAGAGTCTTTCTGTCCCTTAGTTTTATTGCCAGGTATTTGAGCATATCAGTATCTCCGAGAAGGCAGGTTAGAATCCTCTGTTGTAAAATTCCAATAAAAGGATGTCTGGAGGTCTCTAGTCCAGACCACTTCTTGTGGCAGGATTAACTTCAAAGCATGATTTGGCTTGACAGGGTTTGGAATTGATGCTTCAATTTTATCCTATGCTTATTATAGTTATTTGCTATCTTCAAATCCTTTAACAGTATTTGATTCAAAGTACTCCTCTAATGGACTTCTAAAGTGCTTCTCTATCAGTATGCAATATCCTTTTATTGAGACCCTCCTTTTTGAAACACCTGACAGGTACAATGTTCACTGGAACTTTGATAATTTTAAATAATACAGCAAAACTTTTGCTCACAGCGGTAATTAGGCATTCATTGACATGAGAGCCAATATTCTGTGTTAATGTTTTAGGCCAGCTAGATTGTCAACTTGAAGACAGTTTTTAATGAGAGTTTTAAATTCCACATTTCTCTTTAGTCAGATGGCTCCAAGTTAACTTCCTTAGTTACTGTGCCAATTTTTTACATTAGTCAAATCCCCTTAACATAATTTTTAATGATTGTAGTCCAAAGAAAGCAAATATCACTCTGCTTTTGCAATCTGCCAAGGAAGAGAGAGCTGAGGACAGCTGGGGTGGTGAAAATCCTTTAGATTAGACAGAGAAACAGAAGCAATCCTTTTAATTTTTTCTCAACAATTTGATATGTAAGAGGTGGGTCTGTTTGGGGTTTTAAAGAGCCATGAGGGAGGGAGGTATTAAATAAAATAATGAAGTTGTTTCTTCCCCCTGTTTCTGTCCGAAACTGATCTTCACTACTTTGTCTGATTCACACTGTTCTGCCTACATATAGGAAATGCCCAAAATAATACTGCTTTGCACCTTTCAGAGTCTTATATCTGCTACAGCCCAGCATATCCTGTAATTCTCACTGGTTTTGCTAAAGCAGTTGCAATAACTGTAGCAGTGGTATTACTAATCTTATTTATATGATAGTCTTTCCTAATAAAGGCCACATGATAAAACCAGTGTCTTAGCCCTTATGTTGCCATAGGAACAACCCAAATCCAAAGCATCTCCCTATAAAAGGAGATGGAAAACAAGTTAGGAAAGTCATACTCTTCTCAAATCAATGGCACTTTAATTTTCATTGTCTAGAATAATTTAAAATAAGATGAGTTTACACTAACGGTCCTTCCACTTGTGATGAGTGGAGTGCAGCCTTCTGCTATATTTGGAGAAGACCAAAGCCTAATATACCTTTCTTTCTAGGCATGGGCTTTCTTCTTCTAACCTTCCAATAACCCTCTTTAGATTTATTGTGCTGATAAACTTACTGGTCTACATTTTTTGTATTGACTTCCTAGTTTCCAGTTTCTACTTTCATCTCAATAGAAAAATAATAAAGCTCGTACATCAGCTTTTAATAATTTTGTGTTGATGACCATCAATGTAAGCATGAGTATGTATATGATCACAGAAAAGGAACCCCAAATTGATCAAAGCTCTTCTTCCTTACAAGTCACTACAACATTTACTTTTATGTAAAGTGTTATGTTAGAGACCTCTTTTTTGTTGGAGGGGGGCGGGGTGTGGTGTTGATTTGGTTTTGGCAGAGATGTCTTTTTGTTATAAATTAATTGATGCATGTTGAATTCTGCCTGGATATTTGCCATAATTTCCAAAGAATCTGGTCCTAACATGGTTATGGGGCTGTTTTCCAACAAACACATTTGTTCTACTTAAATTTACCCCACATACACATCACCGTTCTGATAGCATCCCAGTTCAGCTGAGTTATTTTCTTCCTCCTCAACATTTTCCTGAGGACCCCTCTTATTTCCTTGTTCCTCAGGCTATAAATGAGGGGGTACAGTAATGGAGTAATGTTTGTGTAGACCAGAGACACCATCTTGTCTCGAGCTGGTGAGTAACTGGACTTAGGACGAATGTACGTGAATGTGGCACATCCATAGTGTAGCACAGTGATGGCCAAGTGTGAAATACAGGTGGAAAAGGCCTTGCCCCTTCCCACAGAGGAGGTGACATGTAACAAAGCAGCAGCAATGCAAACATACGAGGTCAGGATTAGGAGGAAAGGGAGCAGCAGGAGGACCACACAGGCAGCCAGTAAGGGCAGCTCAGGGGTGTAACTCTGTGTACAAGCCAGGTACAGCACTGCAGGGACATCACAGAAGAAGTGGTTAATGTGATGCGATTGACAGAAAGGTAAACGGAAAACAGCCACCGTCAAAACCAGGGCAACAGCAAAGCTTCCCAAACAGCATGCTACAGCCAGCCTGAGGCAGAACGCCTCGGTCATCACAGCTACATAGTGAAGTGGTTGACATATGGCAACGTAACGATCATACGACATTGCTACCAAGAGGAAGCATTCAGCTCCACCGAGTGCCACAAAAAGGTGCATCTGTGCAGCACAACCTATGAAAGAAATGGTGCTTCCATCCACCACTATCAGGCTGAGGAGTGCCTTAGGGACAATGACTAAGGTATAGCAGACCTCGATGACAGAGAGCTGACAGAGGAAGAAAAGCATAGGAGGACGAGAAGGCTCCATAACCACTGCCATGAAGATCATCACATTCCCTGCCAATGTGACCAAGTGAACAACGAGAAAGATAAGGAAGAGGAGGACCCGCAGACAGAGCAGCTCAGAGAAGCCGAGCAGGAGAAACTCCATGGTTACATCAGTGCTCTTATTGTCCCTCTCCATACAGCCTTCACATGGCATCTACAGGGAGAGAAACAGAAAGGAGGTAGTTGAATTTGACCTTATGCCTGGAAATCAATTCCATATAGGAAGTAATTTTGCAGTTCTGTAGAACCAGTGTAGTAAAACTCATTGTGGGGAGAGGAAGGTGATTTCATTTAAATGTAAAACTGATTTCACTCAGTCACATTCTCAGACACACACTCTCAAAACCACCAAGGTTCTTGTGTCCAAATGATCTGCTTAGGATTCATTGCCATGACGTTGATGATGATAAAGAATGTCAGGTGTTGCGTCTTCATCACATCTTCTGAGTTGTTCTGAGGTTGGTGAGCATGTGCAGGTTTTGAACAAGCATTAAGGTACCCTTTAAGAGTTGACACTGATTAGTCACTTCATCCTGTCCTGCTTTTGAGAGTCATCACTGGACTCTTCCTCCTATCCTAAGTAGTTTCAGATGGATGTGTTAGGATCTTGATGACCATCAACACCTAGGTCACGCAGATATTCTGCTACTGCTCCTTCCACTGCTTCCACTCCTGGGAAAACCCATTCATTCTCTATTCTGCAGTTCTCTACACCTGTGCCAGAGATGTACAAAGGCAACCAGGCAGTGAGCTGGAGCCTCTGCTCAACAATCTGGGTCAAATTAATGGGAATTTGAGATGCTTGATGATTGGCTTCTCCCTTCCTATAATGGATCTGCTTCACAGTTCATATGGAAACAGGATTTCAAATGGAAGGGGTCAGCAATTAGACATAAGATTCTAAATTAGAGCTGGCATTTTGTCTGCTTATATCTTTCTGCCTGGCTCAGCCATGTGCATCAAAGAAACTTCCATATTCAAAACTAAAGATGTCCATACAAATCTAGTATCTTAGACTTACAGAGAATGACATATTGCTTGTCACAGGAACAATGGAAAGTTCCTAAAAATGTGGTGTGTTGCAAAGCTGTCTAATTTATAAAGATCTAGAAAATGTAAGGACACAAAGACCCATATAATAGTAAATTACATATACTGGTCACAGGTGAACAATGATCATTGCTCATGGGTTCATTATGTAATGCAATATTTACTACAAGGAGTAATTTAAACTCTTTCTACACTTTACTGTAAACCAGGAATAAAAGCAGAGATTCCTTGAAGACATCTGCCTACACCAAAAACCCAGCAATGTAAATATGAAAGAAGCTGGAAACTTACATTAAATATTCTAATGCCATCAAGAGCAAATAGAAGGAATGGGAGGTTCATGGAAAAAAATGTTAATGGAGACACAAGTTTTCCTGGAAAGCAGTCATCTCAAAAAAATCTCAGAAAGAAACAATAAAGTTGAGGAGGTGACTCTGATAAGCCTACATGACTTTGCCCTTATTTTTACCATTGCAAACTATAGCTGGAACTCTCTGCCCCAAGGTTTCCTTGTGATCCCGTATCTCAGCAGGATTAAAAACATCTGGGTACTCAAGTGAATAATTAAAACATCCACTGTTATATTACCTCAAGTGCAAAACTAGGAATTAAATCTCTGTGCTTCAGAGCATAAGTGAACAAAATTACTAAGTATGGAAAAAGCTCAAAAGGAAAAAAAATGTGGTTAGTCAGTGAAGACTAAGAAGGAATTATTTAGAGAATGTAGAGGTAGCAGTGATCCCACAAAAGCAGGAAACTCAACAAGAACTAATGTGAGACACTGTTCCCAGTCGTTATAAAGCCATGACTGACTCCTACATCCACCTTCTGCTGCTGCAGGACCTCCTCAACAGCAATTCTAAACAGTCTGGCTCTAAACCTTTCTTGACACTGTATGCAAGCATTAGGTCTTCAAAGAAATCAGGAGTTTGGGTTTGATATATGATCTCAAGGCTGGGGACCAACTGCAGCTCCCCTCACTCCAAGTACTGAGACTTTAAGAGGATTCTACTAAATGGAACAAAGCTAAAGATTAAGGAAGAAACAGGAGTTCCCTTCCTTTCGTTTGGAGATGATCACATCAGTGACGACGTACCGTCTCTGGGTTAGAAGGTAAGGATATAGAGACTTCTTCCTCTTGATGTGTGCAATTCAGTCTGCGCTGAGATTCTGTTTCTTGCCCAGTCTGGGTTCCCTCTGGCTGTGAGTATCCCTAGAGCAACTATTTTCTTTCAGCATTTCATAATCATCCTCTCTCCTCTCCTCTTCTGCAGGACCCAGTTCCTTATATAGAATATGACACACAGGTCTTTCCTCTTCCCCAGTGCCTCTGCCCTCCCTGCATGTATGACAGGCAGTTCCATTCTTCCCAAGAAAAGGGATTTGCAGTTTTTCTGTAAATCAAGCAACAGGATGTAATTGCACCTTCGGAGGAAGGCAGTGTTTAAACTCATCTGTAGAACTGTATGTGTAGTTTTCGCCAGTTCAGATAATCCATTATATCGTACTGACTCCAATGAAATCACTGCTCAGCAGTGGATAGGACTGAGATTTTTTAGGCCAAATTTATTTTTATTACTATTGCTACATTCATACCTGGCAACTTACACTGAAATCATTAAAGAGATCTATAGGCTTACATAAGTAAAACAAGAAGCAAAGTCAAGATTTTTGACAGCTGAAATAGAACTGCTTTCCATTAACCCAGATTGGCAGAAACATTTAAATATGGTAGCTTAATTTTCTTTGCAGGACATTGTTTAGTGGAAATCTGTGTTTCAAAATATTCTTCTAGAACTTTTTATCTATATGGCATAGACATTTGGGGACAAAACTACCCCGTGCATTGGTACAGCCTTAGGACTAATTGTGTTGGGATCAACTTGAGCTTCCAATAGACAGCAAGATGGATATGACCCAAGAAGACACAATGAAGACCAACCACATACTGGACTGCAATAGCAGGTGAAGGGACATGATTATTCCTCTTTATCTGTCACACATGAAGCCACATCTAGAACTCTGTGTCCCCCCTGTGGCAGTTCCCCATATGAGAAATGATCACAAGTGCAAGTGGAGCACATCATGTCTGAGGACAGTCTGAGGGAGTTAGGTTTGTTCAGCCTGGCAAAAAGGAGGCCAAAGGGGAATCTAACTGATGACTTTGTGGGTCAGCTATCCATTGAGGGTTACAGACACAGCAGAGATAGAGTCTTCTCAGAGGAGCACAATTAAGCACATCAAATAAAAATCTCATTGGCCATAAAGAAAAAAAATGCTTCTCATAAGGATGGTTCAGCACTGGAACAGGTGCCCTGAGAGGCTGAGAGGTCTTTCTCCTTGGAGATGTTCACGTATTTTGTGGACAAAGCCATAAGCATCCTGATCAAGCTCTGGAGCTAGCTGTGCTGGGAGCAAGGGTTTGGACTGGAGACCTTTATACATTCTCTCCCATCTAAATTTTTCTTTGAGTTTACAATTCTGTTCAGCCTTGGTCAAATGTCCAGTATGGACAGGAGCAGAACTGCGTGTACCTGAGGAGCCTCGTTGTCACAAACTGAAATACTTGTGGAGTTTTGGCTCCTTCAAGGACACTAACTGAGATTCTGTAGTGTCACAATTTTTAAATTAGGCAGAACTGAAATGCCCAAGTTCTATTTAAGTGTTTTCACTCTTTTTTTAAACCTGTCATGTAACTTCCTTGAATTGGAGCCATGACAGTGGAGTCTATCCTCTTTAGTCTCTCAGTTTACTTCCTTAACTTTCAACTTTAAAAACTATTGTTTACTTCAATTTCTTTTTCCCCTACATTTTTTTTCTTAAGATGCTGTAAATAATTCAGGGTACAGAATGTCTTTAATGAATGAATAGAATAATAGAACTGAATTCTTAATCTGGCTGGAATTTCTAGATACTGTTGTACAGTAATGAATAAAACAATGACGCTGAAGCCTCTCTCTATGGCACATCACCCCTGCAGCTGTAACAGGAGTAAACCATTTTATAATACCACATAGTAAATTGGGCAGATTATAAGCGGAAGTAAATCTTTACAATGAAGACTCTATTTTAGTCAAATGCTTTTGCATAGTAAGATTTCTCCTTCCAGCAAATTCTGTGAGAATTTCAGAACACCAGCTGATTAACTCGTGTGTAGTTTCTCTTTGTGTTATAAAATACAAAATTCAGGGGATTAGGTGATATTTCTTACTTTAACTGGTATTTATCCTCTAACCCAAACCACAGGAAAAAATCTGCTACCCCTGTAACAATGCAAAAATAATTACAGGGAACTATTTTGACAACTCTGTTACAGTTTTTTTATCTTCAAATGGTCCTTTTCTTCTGCTGGACTAGAGGTGAACCTAGGTGAGTCAGCATATACTCAGTAACCAATACAGTCAGCAGTAATATGAACTTTTTTTTAACCATAGTGCCCAGCCTTACACTGAAATAAGCAATGCAAAATATTGTTTCAGTTTGTGTGCGTGTCTGTAGAGAAGCTGTCACTTATTAACATACAACTCACCCCTCCCTACAATGTTTCAACACACGCCTACACATTACCTCCAAAACATGGCTCACCAAACAGGGGAGCATTAGCTGGAGTGAGGTATGCATCCCAATGCCAGAACAGACATCAACAAGACAAACAATGAGCAGGCAAGGATGAGAGTATGCGTGTCAAAGCATGAAGCAAAACCCTGTACTTCCTCCTCTAGCCCTCATCTTTCAGGTTCCCAGCATTTTCATTGCATCAGCTTACAGCCAAATTAATAACAGATTAATAAAAGCTGCATGTTAGCATTAATGTTTGCATGTCTTGAGTCTGCAGCATGTTAGAGGGATGTACCCTCTTCCTTGCTGCAGAGTTCAGCCCCTCTCTCCTTCCCTGCACTCTGTGATTTTAATTTTTTTTTGGTACATGCCTGCAAAGTTTTGAGACTGGCCTGCCTTAGCCTGAATTTGTATAAAGAGCTTCTTGGAATCCAGCTACAGTTAATGAATCATATCATATCATTTTCTATCAGCAATTGCAACACACTTCAGAGGCTGTTCTCATTGGCCTTCAGAAAAAGGACCTGCATCAGGCTTGCCTGTCTACACCCATGAATTTCTCCAGCTCACTCCAAAGAAGGCAAAAGAAATAATAAAGTTGCCAGGGAAGTATTACTGGGAAGTTTAGCATAATTTGGAGCTCTCAGCCCACAGCCCTGCAGCTCTGACGTGACAGAGAGATGCAAAACTTTTCAGCAGGCCAAAAATTATTTTCGAGCAACATGAAGTGACTAGACAGTGGTAAAAGAGAATAAAGAGAACAACAAAAAAAGAATGTAGATCTTCCTTGCATGCAAAAGCATGTGATATAGATCCACTGGGGTATCTTGCTGTTGTAGAAAGCAAAGATTTTGGCTTTAGCAGCTCCACTGATGTTCTGCTGCAAGTATGTTGACAAGCAGAAGGTACTTTGCTATTCAGAAAAATTTATGGTGACATAACTGATAAGAGAAATTAAGGCAATTTTAAGGAAGGTTTCTTGAATTAATTTTGGTGACTGATGAAATGTAAGATTCAATCTAATGAAAATATAACAGTGGCAGTGTGAAAATAAACATTAATATAATTTGAGAAAATGCATTGTTGACTCCAGTAACATTGACTATGATCAGGATATAGCTAGGCCACAGGCTATTATTGCAGCATCGTAACAGAACCTTTTTAACAGGTACTGGATTCCCATTCAGTAGTCAACAGGTGTCAAAAAATTGCTTTCCTACCACAGAGGCAAGACACTGAAACAATTGTGCATACCCTCCTTTAGAAAGAGTAGTGTTTCCACATTCCTGTAATGCTCAGAGCTTTCTGGGAACCAGGGACTGAAAATGGCTGAGGTGGTAACAGCAGGATGACTGACATCAATTTGCCTTGGTGAGAAAAAGCATCACCTTGCTCTTGCTGAGATTCTTTTGTTTGGCTGGATAAACACTAGCTGGGAACTGACTCTGGGAAAGATGCTGCATCATAAACCAACCAAATCAGATGTTTGTCAAAAAAGAGTAGGCAGCCTGGCAGTTTGTTAAACATTTCTTTCTCTCTGTTGTACTTACTTGTACTCTGACCCAGCATAAGGATTGTCTTGCATCTCTGCTAAGAAAATGGTTGCATATATCAGCAAGTACTATAATAAACATGCAAGCTTTTCCTATTTGGAAAAAAAAAATGAAGTTACTAAAAGAAAACTCATTTTAAACTAGACACAGAAAGCACAAATCTGAAAAGGGAAGTCATGAAAGTGAGGAGGAAAAGATCTAAACTGAAAACAACAAGTGAAAATTAAAAGGAAAAACAAACTGAAAATTAATCTACAGTCTCTGGAAAAAATCTTAACTTGAACTTCTGTAGTTAAGACAAGAAAGAAGTTGAAAATGTTAAGGAAAGATGACATTCTTAAGACAGATCTAAGTTTTCTCATCTGATTGAGAACTTGCTTGATGATTATTCTGGGATTTCAGCTTTCCTGGGCATCTGGTTATTTCTGTGAAGTAATCAGTACAGATGTTCTCAGCCCTTCACAGCCCTTTAGGAGCATCACCCTTCACTAATTCTGAAACAATTGAGGTGCCTGTTAGCTGCCCTTTTCAACTCTTTGTCTGACAGCCTGTCACATTAGGTCTCATTGTAACCACTCCACTTTACATCAGTCAAATTCTCAATAAAATAATTTAATGAGCCTATAATGGCAGAACTCAATGACACTGAATGACATGGCTTCATATTGCTGTAGGGTAAGAGAAGCAGCATGACCATCACATACCATAAAAACATGCAAGAGTGAAGAAATGCCAGTGGAATAACAAGGATCTTAGAAATAGTGGGATGAGGAAGAGGAAAGTGGAGCTGGACCACTGTAAGACCAAGTAGTGGGAAAGTTCACCCCAGTCATGTGAAAGGAGTACATATATAACACCAGGTGATGTTAATGGGGGCTGCAATCCCCTTCACATCTACCCTGGAAGCCCTTCCCAGTTGTTCAAAGCGAGCTGCTGACCAAAGGAGGTATGTGGAGATTGCAACTCTTAATGTTACTGAAAGTAAGTTTCAGGTTAATTTGGACAACTTTGTGGATGTCTCCATGGATCTAATTACAAGTTTGTTTTTTAATTGTCATCTGTAGTCAGAGGGGCTCATCTGGAAAGAAGTGGAGTAGCTGTATCTCTCATAGTCCTTGAAGGAGCCCAGCAATGCTCATCTTTTAGGACTGGGACCACAGCACCCTGGGACTTGATGAGAATCACTGGTGTTGACATCTGAAAATCATGTATTTATTGCTTCTTTATGTTCCCTCTGCAATGGTAAATGAGGTATTGTGCCACCTGAGCTCTTCCTTAGGGTGGCAGTGGCTGAGATGTTCCACCTGGGGACATAATTTGTTTTTGCTTAATTTGATCTGATGCAACTGCAGCTCCTGGGAGGAATGGAAATAAAGCTCATTCTCTTATGAAGTTTTCTACTGAAACCACCATCCCAATCTGATGCTGCACACAGCCCACCCCCAATGTGGATAACACTCATTTCCTTCTCCTTCCATGTCATGTTGGGCCACCTAGGTGAACATTTTGCACCTAATATCATTTAGGAACCCATAGCTAATTTTTAGGGTAGCAAGGCAAGTAGCTATTAGACCAACATGTTTTTTTAAAGAAGTTTATTGCAGAAAGTAAACTCTGGCAACCAGGATCCCAGACTGAACAAATTCCAGATGAACTGGAGCTCATTATACAAAGGAACTGTGGTAGACAGCCAATACACGTGTGGTCAGAGAAATCAGATGGGGTGCAGAATCCATTCTAGCACTGAACTCTTGAGGTTGTTTCAAACTATGTTTCAAGCAGCTAGTTGAAGGTGAAAAAACAGAGCAATTTTTCACAAATGGTGGAAAGAACCTATGGCTTAGAAAACATATACAGATGCTTGTTGTACTGGACATCAAGGGAACACATGCCCAATCAAAGAGCGATCCAGCTCTTGCCATCAGCATTCTTTAATATAATTCTTACTTGTCTCATACAATGATATATGCATTATTTACTTCTGTTGTTCCGTTTCTTGTATTCACAGCATTGCTACATACATACCTAGCATAAGAGCAAAACCTAAAATAAGTCAGTGAGAATACAGCAAGCTGTCATTAAAACAAAGCCAAGCCTTGCAGCACCGCTGCAGAACACAGGGCGAGGTGCAACAAAATCAGATTAGTGCACTTGTCAATGAACACAGATGGAAATAGTCTTGAGATTAGTGAATGCAAGAGAGACAGATAGCTTTTCTGCATGAAGTCCTGTTAGAGATAGTGCAGAGATGTCAGCCTGTGGGGATTATTATCTACAGATGTGTCATGTATTCAACTTCGTCATTGTGCACCATGGGTGACCAAATCCCTTATCTGAAAGAAGCCATCTCCTGGCACAATGCTACATGGAGGAACAGGAGGAAGAAGGGGACAGTGAGCATATTATTCTTCTGCTGTGCAGGCAAACTATATCAGACAGCTTCACTGCCTGTTTGCATCAAGTTTGGTTATTGGGATTCCCCTAGCCCAAATAACTAGCAGGTCAGGTGACACTGAACCTTCACATTAAGGACAAAAAGATTAGGCCTTTATCACATTCTGGGAGTCTCAGCAAAGATGTGGCAGTAACTGTGCTTGGCTTGGCCAGGCTCTCTGGAGCCATGTGGGGCACCTTGCATTACAGTGCTGATGAACATCCTTTGGCTGTCAGAGTCCTGAACATTGTGGCCTCTCTATCACTCCCCTTTTCAGCTAGACCGGGGAGAAAATATATATCGAGAGGCTTAGGAGTTAAGACAAGGACAGGGAAAGATCATTCAGCAATTAGCATCACGGGCAAAACATACTCAACACAGAACAAAGGAAAGAAAACTATGTAATTTATTACACTACACAGCCAGTGAAATCAGAGTTGAATAATGAGAAGTGCGACCAGATCTTGAAGTACCTCCCCCCACTCCTCCCTTCTTAGCAGACTTCACTTTATTAATGATTTCTCTCCCTTCTTCCCTCCCACTGTGGCCTGGGGAGGGGCAGGGAATGGGGGTTTTGGTCAGTTCCTCGCAAGTTGTTTTCCTTCTTAGCCAGGAGGTATATTCCTCACACCCTTCCCTGGCTGCAGCCAGGGGTCCCACCCATGGGAGACAGTCTTCCATGAACTTCTTCACGAATCCTTTCTGTCGGGGCATCAGCTCCTCACCAATTGCCTCAGTGTGGCTCCCTCCCATGGGGTGCCAACCTTCGGGCCTGGACTTCTCCAGCCTGGTCCCCCACAGAGTCACAAGTGCCCCAGCAAACCTGCTCTGACATGACTTGGTCTCTCCACAGGGTGCAAGTTTCACTTGCCAGGAGCTTGCTCCAACACAAGCTTCCCACAGGGTCACAGCATCCTTCAGGTGTCTCTACCTGCTCCAGCATGGGTTCCTCCACAGGGTGTAGATGAGTTCTCTGTTCCCCATCATCATCATCATCCATGCACTGCAGGGATAAACCTGCTTTATCATGGTCTTCTCCATGGGCTGCAGGGGAATCTCTCTCTCTCCAGTACTTGGAGTGCCTCATATCTCCATCCCCCTTCCTTCCTGGCCTTGGTGTCTGCACAGTTTCTTGTATCTTCTCACTCCCTTCTCTGGTGGCAAAAAGCAGCCACTTGCATTTTTTTTTTCTCCTAAATGTGATTCCCAGAGGTGCTATGGCAGTTCCTGATTGGCTTGGCCTTAGTCAACAATGACTCCATTCTTGAGTTAGCTGGTGTTTGCTCTGTTGAGCCTACAAAAGGCTTCTAGCTGCTTCTTGCAGAAGCCATCCCTGCAGCCCCCCTCCTCCAACAGAACCCAGCCACACAAAACCACAACACCTGGGCACGAAACCTGAGGGCAAACTTCCCTTTAGCAAGAGACCATGCTCATGTTTACAAGCTTACTCACTAATACAGCAGACCTAAGCCTTGGATATATGACCGAAAGCCTGATATCTCTGGTGCCCCAAATGTTTTCCAAGCCATATTTTTATGGATGTATTTGGTGCAAAGACTTGCTGTCACAATTTTGCATAGCTGTGCTGCCAAGATGGCGGGTGCAGGCAGGTGCATTTTGCCATCAGAGAAGGGAGTGAGAAGATGTAACAAGCCGTGTGGACACCAAGGCCAGGCCCAAAGGAGGTGGGGGCGGGGGGCGGGGGGCGGGGGGGAGAATGAGGCACTCTGGGTGCCAGAGAGAGAGATTCCTTTCGTGGAGAAGACCATGGTGGAGTGGGTGACCCCTCACAGCGCGTGGATAAGGACAGGGAGCAGAGACATCTACAGCCTGTGAAGAGATTGATCCACGCCTCAGCAGGTTTGCCGGGGGACTTGTGACTCTGTGGGGGACCAGGCCAGAGCAGTCTGGGCCCGAAGGTCAGCACTCCATGGAAGGGAGCCGTGCTGAGGCACGTGGTGAGGAGATGACTCCCTGATAGAGACGACTCACACTGGAGAAGTTCATGGAGGACTGTCTCCCGTGGGTGGGAGCCCATGGTGCAGCAGGGGAAGGGCGTGTGTATGGAATGACACCACCCCCCCCCCCCCCCCCAGCTAAGAAGGAGGACAACTAGGGAAGAACGGACTGAAAACCCACATTCCCTCTCCCTCCCCACACCACGATGAGGGGGAAGAAGGGAGCAAATTTATGACTAAAGTCTGCAAAGAAGGGAGGGGTGGGAGGAAGTAGGAGTGTTAAGAACCAGAGAAGGAATGTAGTTTGTAAGGAATTGACTGGAACCCCACTCCCCATTTCCTGACCCTCCCCAGGCCAAGTTGTGGTGGGAAAAGGAAGTAAAATCATGAATGAAGTTAATTCTGCTAAGAAGGGTGGGGTGGGGGAAGGTGCTTTAAGACCTGTACGCACTTCTCATTACCCGTCTCTGGTTCACTGGGTGTATAGTTGTAGTAGTAATAAATTAGTTTTCTTTCTTTTATTCTGTGTTGAATCTGGTTTGCCCATGACACTAAATGGAGAGTGATCCCTCTCTGTCCTTATCTCAACTCCTAAGTCTCCCAATATATATTTTCTCTACTTTTCAGCTCTGGTCAGCATTTGGCCTCTAGACAGGGTCAAATAATCTCTTAGAGTACATGTTAGTTGGGAAGCATGTCTATGCCTATTCCTTTATATTCAAATGCTGAGAAGAGCTTTCCCCATATTCAGTTTTAGCAAGTTTCTTTTATTAGCAAAAGCTAATTTTTCCTAATTAGGAAACATAAGCTGAAAATATTGCAAGAGCCTATGCAATAAACCAAGGATGAATGTAAAATATAATGAAATGGCATTGAGTGGATGTGATACCAAAATGATCTCCAGCCCTACAGAAGCTCTTCACTGAATCATAGAAACACAAGCATCTAGGCTGGAAGATCCAGCCTCCTGCTCCGAGCTGGAGTATCCATAACACCATATCATCACAGCCTTGCCTAATTCAGTCTTGAAAGGCTCCAAGCTTGGAGACTCCTTCACCACACTGGAGACCAGTTCTAGTGCTGTGCTACCTTCTTGGTGAAAATTTTTTCTAATGTCCAGTCAGAACCTCTGAAACTGTTTTACAGCCACTGACCATTACTGTTGATTTAATGGAGCTGTTATAAAGCTCTGCTATATGGAACTGGAATGTGGGGGAAAGAGGGAGAAAGGGAAGGAGACAGAAGAAACAAACAAACAAACAAACAAACCAAAAAAGGCCCCACAAACACAACACCAAGGTCAAGTTCATCAAGACCACATTGAAGAACAGCCTACTAGAACAGCATAAAGAAGGGGGAGTAGCCACCTTTGCTCTTTCTTGCATGAAGTCACAAGGGGAAAGTTGAAGGAGCAGAGAAACAGAGAAGTCTAGACCCTCTTTGCAGAAAGCACCGGTAAATGCAGTGCCTTCCTTTGAACTGCCATGCTTATTAGACAACAGTCTTTCAGTGCTGAGCAACTGTGTTTGAACTGGTACTGAACTGAAAAGCATGAAACCTAATGACTTTTGTGGTATGGAGCAAGCTTGGCAGAAGAGCATTGCAATGCTAATGGCTCCAGCTGAACTGACTGCAGGCAGCTGTGTAGTGAATCTGAGTTCAGCCTCCACTATATCCCAAATTCCGTTCTGGTTCCCATATAGACAGATGGAGAACCTACTGCGACTGAGTGTGCATGACAAATGTCTTGTACTCCTGGGAGACACAGATAGCAAAGGTTTGTTTATAATGTTTCTTCTGTGTTTGGTTTTCCCTCACTCCCCATTAGCTCATCAGTCATTGTATCTCTCTCATTCACTAGTCTCAGAATAAGAGTAATCAGTTCAAAGGGTGACAGTTATGAAAGTTTGTCAATTAGATAAATGAAAGGAACGTTGGGAATCCATTTTTTCCTGTCATCAGAAGTGCACTAATGTAGACTATTCTCTCTCTGTTGAGGATCTGGAAAAATGAAGATCGTACTACAACAGGTCATACAGTCTCAAGAGGTGAGTAGTCAGCTGGGAAAGATGATCCTAATTCACACTGTAAGATACAGCAATACTCATCTATCACATGCACTGGAATATGACCTTAGTTACAATGAGGATGGGTTACCTGTGGCTTTGAAGGAAATGAAATTAACAGAAATTTCTTAGACACCAGGTGGAAATACCAGAGTTTTCATTTGGCAAAGTTTTCATGTTATAAAACCTTCTTTTATTTGTTCTGGGCTTTGATGGATAGAGCAGCCTTTTGTTGCCTGAAATTTAGAATAGGGTTAATGTAGCATGAGTTCAGTCATAGAGATAGAGGAGTCCCGTATGTGGTTCTCAACACTTCTGATGGACACTAAAATTACACCAGTGTCTTGGTTTCAGCTAGGAGAGACTTAATTTTCACAAGGAGCCAGCACAGGTGAAGTGAGATGGCCAATGGTGTTTTCCATACCTTGTGAGGTCATGCTCCCCATAAAAGGGCCCCCCTGGGGGAGGCGGGTGTGGCTTCAAGATGGGCTGAGTATCCAGTCAGTTGTTGGGTCAGTAAAGTGCTTTGTGTTATCACCATTTGTTCTGTTCTGTTGTTGTTTCTGCTGCCTCTCTCTTCCTGTGCTGTGTCAGTAAACTACCATTACCCCATCCCCACAGTTTGCCCATTTCTCTGCCACATCCTACTGCGGGAGTGGTGGGTGAGAAGCTGTATAGTGCTCAGCTGCCAGCTGGGGCTGAACCATGATAACCAATTAAACAATTTTTTTTCTTTTCAAGGTGCTCCAAACCCAGGCTTTAACTTTTACGAAGTATGAAGCAACAGTATACATGCTTTCTCAAATTACTACTCTCCCTGTCTGATTCTGGAAGCTTGATGACTGTTCCCAAAAGCACCACTGCTTTCCCAGCCTTACTACACATTTCTCATTTTAAGAGATGTTGATCACATAAGGCTACCCATTTTGTATCAGAAGTTGAGGACTGTGGAGCAGTGGAAATCCAAATAACGTCTCTACTTGTCAATTAGCTATTCATGCCATGGAAAGTAAAAAGGGAACAAGGCCACCCTGAAAACTGTAAAGTCACTGGTAATAGAGATTTGTAAATGTCTCGCAACATCAGGCCCTAGTCAAAACAAAAGTAATAAAATTGGGAGCAGACCAAGCCTGAGCACTGCTCACAGGGTGTTTCTTTAAATGAGAAAACCTGGGGTAAATCATGAATTTTTAAAACTTGTCGAGGGAGGTGAATAGTCAGAACAGTGTGCTGACAATATCCAGCCAGATAAATGAACCAACATATTTTTCTTCTTTTTTTCCTACTACATTGAGGAAGAAAAATCCAAAGTCTGAAAATTCAGATAATCAACCAAGTCTCTGATGTTTGATGTATTGGCAACATAAGGCAGGCATTCACATCTCTACCAACAAACATCCTCCTCTGTTATGCTGGGTTTTTTTGAGATTCACCTCAGTTCAGGAATAGCCTCAAAGCAGTGTGTTATTTAAAACTGTAAACACAAGTTTTTTTCTCTCCAAAAAATCTTACAGCCAAACTGCAAATGACAACAATAGAACTGCTAAGTAATTCAGCCAACTGTAGAAAATATGTAACGTGTCTGATGTCACAACTTTGCAACCACCGCACTGAGATAGTGGACTTGGCTGTCTATATTAGTCCAACCTTCAAGGTCCCTCTGGATGGTAATCTTTCAGCTTGATGTCATCTGCAGACTTGATGTGGGTGCACCTGATCCCACGATGTCATTGCTGACTATGTTAAATACTATTGTTCCCAGTATGGACCCTTGAGGCACATCATCTGTTACTGGTTTCAACTTGGACATGTAACCATTGACTATAATTATTTGGAAGTCACCATCCAGCCAATTCCTTATCTATCTAACAGACCACCCATCAAACCTGTATCTCTCCAATTTAGGGGCAAGAATATACAAATATACAAAGGAATCCCTTTTAGGCTCAGGTCGCTGCAGCTACATCCTGTCTCTCTCCAGACGATGGCAGCAGAGGTCAAGCAACCCCGATGACCCTTCTACCCGCTCTGGTTCAGACCCCGCTGAGCTCTCCACTATTTCTAGGCTTGAAGTCGGCAAATTTTCCTCCAAGCGCAAAGACATGAGACAGGCAACTTTCAGTGTTGAACAATGGTGAATGTGCCCTGCACTAACTGCAGATTGGTTTTCTTAAATTTTTTTCTTTCATGGTGATATATTTCCAAAGTAAAATGAAAATAATATGTGTATAAATAAATATGTCTATATCGACATATGTAATCATATATATCTATATGTGTAATAATACATGTAAATGGTACTATCATAGATGATAATTAAAAGCACCAATATTGTTGCCTTAAAAGTAGAAAGGGAAGTTACAGTGTAGAACCCAGAAATATGGTGTATATAAAGACTTATTAGTCTTATCTGTAAAAACAGATTTAAAACTCAGTATTTTAAAGCAGGAGCATAAGAAAACCAACACACATCTTTGTATACATTGTCATTTTCAATAACTACCAAATGTTGCATATGGTGCTTTATACCATCTGTTTTGAAATTAAATAACACCCTTAGATACGGTGTTTCAGAGTTAAGAGGGAACGATATTACTGTGCTCAACTCCAAACATTTTTCCCCATTTCCATTCTGTTAATGAAAACAGAGATTATCCTTCCCCTGTGTATTTTTCTGTCTGTTCAAATTCCTGAATTAGAGATCTTATTTCTCCTCTTTTCCCCATCCTCCTCTATTTTTTCTCTACATGCTTAAAAATTATCTCCTGCATCAAGTTTTTGATTGTCCCAAATAGCAGACTTTTCTTGCACAGAAAGAGTTGTTAGCAGTGCATTAAAGGAACTTTTTAAAAGTACTTATGCTCAAATTATTACTGATTCAAATTAATACTGATACAAAGGGCTTGAAGCAAAGTATTTCTTCTGTGGTCACACAAGTGGCCACACCTTAAGCGTGCTCTTGGGAATTCAGTCTGTACATGATCACTCTAATCTGTCCCTGTGAAACAAGCACTCTTCTGTGAGTGCCATCTGTAGCAATGTATGAGCAGTGGGTTCTGTGGCCCACCCAGATTTATTGCTGCACAGCTCGACTCCTATAAAATCAGGCCTGGGGACTGAGTGAAGATATGTCATGGCACAATTGGAATGCAGTAGGAGAAGAGCAGAAGTCCGAGAACAAGATAAGAACCTGCAGGAATGTTAACAACTGCCTTAAAAAGGAATGATGTGACTGTGTAGCCTCAACCAATTATTAGCAATAGTGAGAGATGCATGTAAGATGGGTGAATGGGGCGTCTAACCAATAGCAATGTAATGCAACTCGTGTACTGATACAGAAACCTATATAAGCTCTGTGTGTGTTTCAGTAAACGAGCTCAGCATTGATCACATTGGTCCGAGTTGAGTCCGCAAAAGTTCAGCTCCAGCAGCCGTCTTCAACGGCGCTTCTCCAGGAAGCTGCTGGACATGGTGAACAACGTACGATGAGCACCAAGGGAGAACAGTTTACTGAGGTGTGATTATCATTAATCACATGATGATGGGAATGATGTGAGTACCATTACTTGGTCACATGCCTCGAGTCATATTGGAACTCTTCTTTGCAGAAAACAGCATGCTCTAAACTCCGCTGGACTTTCGTCTCTAGTATGGGTGCTCAGGACTTAGCCTTCGCTTACTCTGCACTGGTGCACTTGGCAAAATGTGAAGCACCAGAAAGATCATCTAATGAATTATTGAATCGAATTCAGCAAGCAGTGAATTGCAGAGAATTAGCTATGCAAACATAAATATTATTTAATTTAATTTAACCCTCTTTTATTGTTTATCACTGGGCACCTGATTTACGCAGTCATGCAACTACAGGATGTTCTTCCTCACTGCTGGTTTTGAAACTAACTAACAGGTATCCTGGAAAATATTACAAAATCCTCACTAGAACAATTCCCAGTATCACCTTACAGTCTTCCTTTACCAGCTGTTTAAAATCTCTCTGGTTTATGTTTTCACAAACGTTTTATGTTATCGTGTAACACTTTTCTTGAAAATTTTCGTTAGCATAAAATGAATTTTCAGCATAACAATAAAACCAGATTCTGTTGTGGGTTTTGTGGGGTTTTTTTCTGCTTGCCTGTTTTGCTGAAAGAATGTGAGACACTACTGGTGCCCACCCAGAGGAAACTGCACTAGCCCACTCACTGTCAGAAATAAAATATAAGGAAACATTAGAGACCTGTGAGACCCATGTCACTAAGCGGTCATGATGGGTTGACCAAGGGAAAACAGGTGATGTTGGTTGGGTTTTTTTTTTCAGAAAGGTTTTTGATACTGTGTCTCACAGTATCTTGCTGGACAAAATGTCCGGTGTGCAGCTAGACAAAGCCATAATGCCTTGGGTGGGCAGTTGGCTGATGGGCTGTGCCCAGCGGGTGATAGTAAATGGGGTTACATCTGGCTGGTAACCAATCACTAATGAGGTTACCCAGGGTTCCATTTTAGGGCCAGTTCCATTTAATTAATTACTTGGACACAGGACCAAAAGGTGTCTCTAATAAGTTTGCAGATGACACCAAATTGGGAAGAGCTGTTGGCTCCATTGAGGGTGGAGAAGCCTTGCAGAGTGACCTGGACAGATCGGAGAGCTGGGCAGTCACCGACAGCATGAAGTTTACCAAGGGCGAGTGCCGGATTCTGCAGAGTGTCCACAGGAGGGCAGTGAGGATGGGGAACAGTCTGGAGGAGAAGTGTTATGAAGAGAGGCTGATGTCCCTTAGTTTGTTCAGCCTGGAGAAAAGGAGACTGAGGGGAGACCTCATTGTGGTCTATGGCTTCCTGATGAGGGCGAGCAAAGAGGCAGGTGCTGATCTCCTCTCTTTGGTGACCAGAGATAGAACCCAAGGGAACGGCATGAAGCTGCTACAGGGGAGGTTTAGGTTGGCTGTTAGGAAGAGGTTCCTCACTGAGAGAGTGGTTGGACACTGGCACAGGCTGCCCAGGGAAGTGGTCACAGCACCGAGCTTGACTGAGTTCAAGAAGCATCTAGACGATGCTCTCAGTCACATGCTCTGATTTGGCCGGCTCTGTGTGGAGCCAGGAGTTGGACTTGATACTGTACAGGTCTAAATCTAATCAAATTATTCTGCTGAGCCTTTTTTGTCTCTTCTCGTTAGTTGCCAACTCTCTAAGTGTCTCCTTCTGTTCTGCTAAGACCCATCTTGGTCTTTGTGTCTGTGGGCTTGGAGCACTTCTGAATTTTAAAGTTTGGCAAGACATACTTGTTAAGTGTATGTGGAATATGAGAGAATTTGCTTCATTATTTTACCAGACCAAGACCTTTTTACTTCAAGCTGGACTAGCTGCCCAGTAGGAGGCCCAGGATCCAGGCAGGGATATCAGACAGGCAGAGGACTCCTGCTGATATTCAAGGCATCCATTGAGTATCATCCATTGAGTGTGAGGATGACTGTGGGATGAATGTGCGAGTGTCTGCATCAGTTGGCTAGCAAGCATCAAGCTGGACTAACCAGTCCAGAAGACACATAGGTCTCTGTCAAAGAGCCAACATCCCAGCATGGTTTTGGACAGGCTGAGGGCTCATAGTGATATTTGAAGGAGTAAATGTCTTTGTGGATCTAGAAAGTGAGGTTGTATATATTGTTAATGGTGGACCTCAATCTTGATTGTCTAAAGAGGAGGAAGGGGACTTGGCTATCTACACTTAATGTGAGTCATGTTAGTTTACATGTGGCATTGTTGAAGACAGCACCTTATATGTGACAGCCTGTGCAGTTCGCCAAGTCATTGTCTTTTCATGGACATGTGTCTCTGTGTTACTGTGACAGTATTATCCTTCCTCCTTTGTCTTTACAGACACAAATAGGTATGGCTTCGAGATGGCTGCATTCAACTCCCAAGGAAGCAGATAATAACACTATAGCCAAGGGCTACACAGCTGAGGGCTAAGTGAGCAGCCAACAACCAAATACACACCTGCTATGTAAATGTGACAATAAGTCATTACCTTACTCCATAAATAGTGGACAGCCCAAAAGCCCATTGAGATCTCCTGCACAGCAGAGGGCTGCATGCCAGGATCTCCACTTGAGCAGGAATGCCTCTCAAGGTTACTCTCGAGGTTGAGAGAATCTTTATCACACTAGATACTTGGTAAGCAAATTGTGAAACTCTAAGAATCCTGGCTACATGTTATAAAGGGTTGATTGTACGTATATATATGTGTGGCCAGATGCCCAACAAAGCCACTCTACCACTCCCCTTTTCAGCAGGACAGGGGGGAAAATACATATTGAGAGGTTCAGGAGTTGAGATAAGGACAGGGAGAGATCATCCCGTAATCCGCGTCAAGGGCAAAACAGACTCAGCACAGAAAAAAGGAAAGAAAACTCTCTAATGTATTACACTGCACTGCACACACAGTGAAACCAGTCAGATAAGGAGAAGTGAGATTAGATCTTAAAAGAGCTCCCCCCACCCCTTGGTCAACGAAGGACAACTCCAGCCTTGAGCCAGCTGGTGTTTGCTCTGTGGGGCCTGCAGAGAGCTTCTAGCTGCTTCTTGAAGAAGCCACCCCTGCAGCCCCTCCTTCTCAGCAGAACCCACCTATGCTGCAACAATATGTAAATCCTTTAGACATAAACCATTGACTAAGTCTGGGACTAAGTTTGGATCCAGCCATCCCTAGACTTCTCTCTGAGAAGGTGTTTAGAATGCGAAGGGGTGCGTTCTAAACCTTGTGACCCAAAGGGAGGGTCTCCCTGATAAGCTTTGTCAGACCCTGTTCTCTAGGCAGTAAATAACCAAGTGTACTGTGTCACCAAATCTTGTTAAATCAGTGTCACATTCACCATCAGATACTGTTAACTTTTTATATCAATAAATATTGTTACTTCTCTGTAACAAGTGCATTCACTCCTTAATCCATCTGCAACAGTTATACCCCCAAACTCACAACTGGCTGAACCTTCAACCAGGGAAGCAGCAGCTGTCTCCACCAGCCTTCAACACAGAGACCGTGGCTGAGCTCCAGCAGCCAAGCAGGAGCAGTTACCAGGGCTCAAGCCTGCTGTATGCCCTTTAACTGTACTTACATGCTGCTTACAGAAACTGTGATGGGCTTTCTTGGAAGAGTATCTTGAATGTTGGAACCCTACACATCAGCAGATACCATCTGAGTTCCCCTTTTCTTGCAGTTGTTGTGGGCTGTTCCAATTCTGCTGTGTCAAAAGCTATTTTAAAAAATCCTGAAAACTTAGTTACACCAAAAAAACCCCCACCAAACAACCAAACCCAAACCCCAAAACAAAAAGCCAAAACCACCAAACTAAGCAGTAACAAATTTCAGGGACAAATTAAGTGCTGAGGGCTAGGATAAAGCAAAGAAGCACATTCAACATACTTCATTGAATATCAGTATACATGAATCTAGATCAGGAATGTGTCAGTCTGACATGGCTTAATAGGCATGGACAAGGGACATGGATCATCTTTATTTATAGCAAGATTGCTGAGGAGTAATATGGTCAGGAAATACTAGAATTCACCAGTCTTGGGTCTTAAATAACGGGCTTGCATGATCTTGCGACCCAGGAGGATCATGGGATCATAGGATAATTCAGGTTGGAAATGACTTCTGGATACCATCAAGTCCAATTTGCTGCTCAGAACAGGCACAACTATGAGGTCAGGTATGGCTTCTCAGGGCTTCATCCAATCAGGTCTTGAAAACCTCCAAAGTACAGACACTATCCAACTTCTATGGGCAATGCAATCTAAACTTTTACTGATGTCATAATGAAAATGTTTTTCATTATATCAGTTGGAAACTCTCTTGTTTCAGTTTATGTTCATCACTTTCTCATCCTCTCACCATGCATAACCTCCCTGTAGGTATTAGAAAGCTGCTATTAGGTCCCACCAAATCCTTTTCTCTGGGCTGAACAAGCCCAGTTTCCCAGCTTCTCCTCACAGGGCAAGTGCTGCAATCCCATGACCTTCTCCACAGCCCTCTATTGAACTCACCCCAGTTTATCAACATCTTTTTGTACTAGGGGACAAGAACCTAGGTATAGTGTTCTAGATACTGTCTAAGAAACATGGAGTAAAGAGCATAATAATTTTCCTCAGCCTACGGGCTAGGCTACTGTTAATACAGCCCAGGTTGCTGTTGGCTGCCTTTGCTGACAGGGCAGACTTGGTTCATGTTCAGCTTGCTGTCTACAAAGTTCTGATGTTGAGTGGTGTCATAGGTGGACTTGTTAAACAAGCTACTTCCTCCAGGCTGTCTCTCAGCCATAAATACATGGGGGCTGCAAGTCTCCATCTGAGGGTCCAAGTAAATAAGTAACCAAGAATATAATAACCACGGCGCAGGCCAAAAAGGGTAATGATCCTGTATACCAAGAGATGGGGTAGAATATGCAAGAAATAGACTGTCAGCACTCCATTGTTCTGGCCCATGAATGACTGATACTTTTTATGCTTGAGAATCATTACTTTAAATGTCTGAAATATTTTAGCAGCAGGTGAGATCCTGCTGGTCTACAGAGTAACAACCACGAAGATTCAGGTGGCAATACACTAAGATGGTGGGAGAGCACCACTTTATACTCTTCAAACCTGTCAGTCATACACACTTCTTAGGAACATGTAGGGGGTTCCTCAAACTGACACAATCATTAGTAATAACTGCCAAGGGAAAGATATCTCAGCAACGAAACTGAAAAAGATATTTTTTTCCAGATGCCTTTTCTCAGAACCTTAGTCTTCTATCATAAAAATTCTCTCTCTTATGCAGCATATGTGCAAAACTTCCAAAGATTCTAATACTTAAGCTAATGAAAAATGAGATTTACTAAGACTAACATTTGAAAAATCCAATTGTTGAAAAGTGACAGCAAATAAGATCCCACGTCACTTAGGTGTACATCTAAATGAGATTAAGAGGTATAACACAAGACTGAGGTGCAGTCTTTTGCCTCAGACCAACCAACAGTTCACACACCAGTTACCATGTTCACTCACCCACTCAAAGACCAGTCTCTGTTGTGCTTATCTGACAAGAGGCCATTGTGAGCTGCTGTTTCTACAGGGCATAGCACTGTGCTAAAGAAAGATACAAGCTTGGGTCCCAGAGTTGTGTATACTTGTTAGTAGGGTACCATCACTGTGCTAGGAGAGGATGATTTACAGCTGGGCTAATTAACTCAGGTGCAGCTTTGTAACATGTATGCATTTGTAATATGTGTGCAAGTTGCTAATAATTGGCAGCTAAAAGACAGGATTTATCAAAAGCAGTGCTCCCTTGCAACTGAGCTGTTTTTAATGCCAAGGTTATACCTGGAGGTGTAATGAGGTCTTAACATGCTCACTATGTAATGACTAAAGCATGGAGAGAACACAGCAATGAGATGGCTGGTTACCTGTTACTGTTCCCTAGCACCTTAAAACAGTATTTAATGATTTTTCAGTGTTTAGATCATTTTCTTCTTAAGCTGAAAAATTCATGTGTGAAGTATTTGTACCACTTTGTTTTGATTCATTTGCTGAACATATGATATTTTCAGAAAGCCTCTTCTAAACACAGTTCTTTGGAACAGTTTGTCTTCTGGAGCCAGTTCCAAGCTCAGAAGATTAACACAAGATGCACAATAACTGAAGCAATGTACCTCCAATGCATTTCTTTGCAACAAGGTCAGATTTGACAACATGAATGATCCTTGCAAAGTTGGACCAAAACTACATTTTTCTACAACATATTTGGATAAACACTGATAAACTAGAGGGGTCTCAAGATAGAGAAGCTGGTCTTAAGACAAGCAATATTCACACCAAGCTTTTCTGTCTGTCTTAAAAGAACTCAGGCACCCCATTCTTGAAGGAAGAGGTACTGCAGAGGACCATAGTCATAAGATATTGTATTAAATAATATATACTTCATATATTGAATAGTATCTATTATATACAAAATATTATACAGCATATACAATATATCATACATAATTTTCCTGGTTTTCACCTGGAATAGAGCTAATTTTCACAGGAAGCTGGGAGGGGACACAGCCAGACAGCTGACACAAATTAGCCAAAGGGATGTCATACCCAGTATATAAAGGGGGTTGACTAGGGAGGAGCTCAGGGATGGGATGGGAGTCAGGTTCTGGATGGTGAGCAAATTGCATTGTGTATCACCAGCATTTAATATTCTTCTATATAGTATTGTTGTTTCTTTCCTTTTCCTTTGCTTGGCTAATAAACTGTCCATATCCCAGCCAAAGAGTTTTACCTTTTTTTTTCTGATTATCCTCCTCATCCTACCAGGGAGGACAGCATGGGGGGTGGTGAGTGAGTGGCCACATGGTGCTTAGCTGACTATCATATATTATAATGTATAGTATGTTATATTATTCACACCCTTCACAACAGGGTGTGCTGCTTGTGGTGAACTGTGACAATGGGGTCTCTCTGCCAGAAGAGTAAGGGAAGAGTTTATTCCCATCTTCTCCACAGTGTTGAGGCCATATCTGGAATACTGCATCCGTTTCAGATGCCCCATTACAAAAGAAATGTGAACAAAGTGGCAAGAGCTCCATGGCACTGGAACATACCATGTGCCAGGAGAGTCACAGGGACCTGGTTCTGTTCTGCCTAGAGAAGACAAGGCTAATTGTTCACAGAGGTGAACACAAAAGCACGACTGGCCATGGTCTTCACAGGCAACAGGGAAACTTTGAAATTAAAGAAAAAAGTGCTCACCCCTGTCCTGGTTTCAGCTAGGATAGAGTTCATTTCTTTTCTAGCAGCAGAAGGAATGCTGTTTTTGTGAGTTAGGATGGGAGCAGTGCTGGTAACGCCCTGATGTTTCTAGTTGTTGCCAGGCAGTCAAGGACTTTTCAATTGTTCATATTGCCCTGCAAATGAGAAGGGAGGGGACACAGCCAGGCCAGGTGACTCGAACTGGCCAAAGCGGGTATTCCATGCCCAAGTCCTGCTGGCCACACTGTTCCTGATACAAGCCAGGATGCTGTTGGCCACTTGGGCACACTGCTGGCTCATGTTCAGCCAGCTGTCAACTAACACCCCCAGGTCATAAGCTTTGATATGCAGAAGATAGTACCTAAAATGGAAAGGAAAAAAAATGGGTAGGAGTTTTCAGAAAGCTAGATAATAAAGAGACTGTACAAGTGCTGGTCATAAAGCTAGGAGAAAGTAGTGTTGAAGAGAAAGGTTTATTAGCTTAAAACTATGAAAATGATCCTGCAAAGGGCCGAGGTGATGGGAAGTGTTGGGAAAGGGTCTGTGACTGTGTTGGTGAGTGAGAAAAGTAGAACAACAGTTGCAGGAAGCCACGGAGAGCTGATAGAGACAGCAAGTCTTACCACAGATACCACAAATGCTTCAGCCCAGCATCACTTGGACAGACACCCTGGACTTCAGCTGCTTGAAGTGTTACTGTAAGAGAGGAAGGGCAACCAGGTGGCTTAGCAGTGCTGCAGGGCACCTTATCTATCTATCAGTTTGGACTTCTCTTTTCTTTCTTTGATAATAATAGGGTTCCCTAAACCAAGTGTTTCATGCCTGCAAGCACAGGAAATTAGTTAACTGACTACCAGAAAGTACTGATGACTTCCCCAAGTTCCCAGAAAAGGTCTTGTGCTCATTGTGACCCCTTCAAAATCTTATCTGGACCTTGCTGGTGTTGGCAGAAGAGTTACATTTACAAGTGGCATGGGAGGGAACCAAAATGCATAAAAGAGCTAATGTAGATTACAGGAAAGAGTTGAACTTATCCACAGCAAGCCAATCAAACTGGTATTTGCAGACCTTTTAAAAAAATTTGAATATACCTCCTGTTTTTATCCAATAGGTATAAATACAATTAATAATTATACAGAATAAAAAGGACAGAAAACTCTCCCCTCCTTCCTTCACTAAATGTTTCCAACACTTGCTTAGACAAAGTAAGAGTAGTTATAGTCTTTTCCAAGTAAATTAAACCTTTCTGAAGTTAATACAACCAATTTCTGATATCCCTGAAATCACTTTAACTGGGTTATGCCAGGTTAATAGTAGGTAACTTATTTAACCATTTGTATCTTTTAATTGAAAGAAGAAATAAGTATCAATTATCAATTATAAATTCTACTCCCATTAAAAGCACTCTAAAATGCTACATCACAAGAAACTTTGAATCATAATGTCAGTAACCAGGAAATTATATGAACAAGGAAGTTCTTGCATCTTCATTTTTTTCCTTTGCACATTTGAAACCCTTCCATTATCTTCCATTCCTTCCTTATATTTTTTTTCCACCATGCTCCACTACAATCAGGTGCTATCCCCTCTATGCTTAATAAGGAGCTATAAAAGCATTGTATCTTGTATCCACCACCATAAGCCATTCACCTTCAGCTGTAGCAAAACTAAAGTTGTACCACAGACATATATCCTGGGTTCAGGTTCATTTTCACCAGAAGCTGGGATGATATACAGCCAGGAGATGTGACCCAAACTAGCCAAAGGGGATATTCCATGCCCGATGACATCATGCTCACTACAAAAGAGGGATAGTCTGTGAGAGGCAGCATGACTTCAGGATGTGTGGCTCAGGGCAGTCTGGCTTCATGACAGGTCTGAGCTATATGGTCTGAGTTATGTGGTTTGGTGAGAAACCACATTGTGTGTCACCATTTCTGTATATTCTGACATGAATCCTGTTGTTGCTGTTGCTTTGTTGCTTTCCTCTGCCTGTGCCGTCTCGGCAAACTGTTCTTATCCCAACCCTGTTGTCTGCCTTTGCCTGCCCATTTCTCCTCCATGTTTGCCAAATGATGGGTGTTGAACTCCCACCCAATCTCTTGGATGACACTCAGAGGTATTCGAATCATCCTGCTGATGTTGGTCAACATGGGGGATTATTCATTAAGACAATTGTCTATCATTTACACTAGGAACAGCTGCAGTGAGCAGGTCAGTGGCAGTATTCAGGGCCTTATAATCTCCTGCTAGTTGCTACTTGCCATTAGGACTCTTTACTGACCATACAGTACAGTAGGGGAAAATGAGACTTGACAATGATTTCCCATTATTCCATCTCCTTTGTCAGGTCGCTAATAGGATGAACAGCATGGTACTGTAGAATAGGAACTAGCTTGCTGTAGGGTAAAGGAGCAGCTGGTCAAAACAAGTCAGGCCAGGATACTTTTGTTTTTCTAGGCTGCAAGCACATGTGGCTGCCTTATGCCGACTTTTTCACCCACTAGTATCCCCAGTTCCTTCTCCACAGGGCTGCTCTCAATCCATTTTATCCATTCAGTCCTGGTAATTGCACCAACCCCCAGGGGCAGGACCTTTCATGTGGTCTTCTTGAACTTCATGATGTTTATATGGGCCCACTCATGAAGTTTGTCAACGTTCCTTCCCTCCAGGAACTGCACCACTCAACTTGCTGACATCTGCAGATTTGATAAGGATGCATTTGGTCCCACAATCTATGTCGCTGATGAATATATGAAATAATATCAGTCCCAGTACTGGTACTGTCCCTTGAGGGACACCATTTGCCACCATTTTCCATTAATTCTGATAAGGCCTGTCATGTATTCAACCTGTGTGTGGCAGCAAAAAACAGTTAATGTGTCAGTAGCATAGCACTAATGCTGTAAAAGAAAGTATGCCTCAAGGGAAATCTATCAAGATTTATCTTTTACTAAAGAACAGTACTTCACCAGTGACTTATTCAGTTAAGGTGTGTTAACAATTGAAGATATCATACTGCTTCCTGTTTGCTATTTCTTTGTGTGTTTGTATGCGTTGTACGCTAGCTTAGCCAAGACACCTTTGCCTCCATCCTCCAGTCATTTTGACCTCCTAGCACAAGAGCTCCTACTCTGATGGTTCAACATTCAGTACTTGTCCTCAACCAACAGTGAATTTCCAGCATATTCCTGTAACTTGTACTCCTGAAAGAAGGCACTGCTGATGGTTGCAAGGCTGTGGATCCATCTTGCACATCATGGGCATTTCCCTGATTGGATGTGCTGTTAACAGGACTTCCAGCTACAGTTCATCAGCCTCTCTTCTGCTGTATATGCTTGTTGCTCTCCGTTAACATCTCCTGCCATCAGCTCCTGAGTGACCACAGGAGGAAAGGGAGCATAAAATGGGAAGTAGACACCTGTCTTGCTGTCAGTGGTTCTCTCTTAAACATGCTGGAAATGTATCTGTGGTATATCCATTTGTTGTGATTCCCAGTGGGGAAGAGCCTGGCTGGTAGGCTGTGGCTTCACCCATACAAGGGACTTTGTTCCAAGCCTTTTCAAAGACATCTGCCTCCTTTAACACACCATAGGATTTATGACATCTGGTAATGCACACAAAGGTAGTGCACAGAAATAGCAGCTCATTCCATCTTGTGGCACTGATTAGAACACGTTGCCCTTGGGCCAGAGTATCACTGGAATAGGAACTGATATTCAGCAGCTCTAGATTACCAAGCTGCTTTATTCCCCGTAGGTCCTATTGCTTTTGGAGGGTGTCTCACAGCAGCAGCCACGCAGCAGGTTTAGCTGTTTCAGAGCCTATGGGACATAGACATCACACTTTGTCTGTGTTTGAGATCCTGTGGGGCATAGATATCATAAACATGCCTGGAGTTTGGGGGATTCAGGGTGCGACTGTGCTAAGCTCCAGGGCTAACTGTATTTAGCTAGATGAACTGCACTCCAGGAATATGTAGGACTGTGTGAACTGGAATAAAGTGTTAGGGCCATATGAAAAACAAAGACAAGTTTGTTCCAAGAAAGGGAAATCCTTACAGGAATAACTTGCTGCAGATGTGTTTGTTTCATAAAGGAAGAATAAGCAGCTGAATTGAAGGGGAGATAGCTGAGTAAAGAGAAGGTATTTGAAGATGTATATGAAAAACATTTTTTTTTAAAATGCTGAAGCCCTGTTTCTTACAATGGGTTTTCAGTACATAGATCAATACATAGATTAAAAGCCACTGTAATGTCAAGCTGGGGGAGTACCAGCACTGGATTAAATAGGCAGGACAGAAAGCAATGTTGAAAGCTTATGAGTTTGCAAACAGAAAGTTTAAGAATTCTTATTTGAAAAACAGCCTGAGTTTCCCTAAGTGAGTGTTAAATTATTCTGAAAAAAAAAATTAAGATATGTACAGCAGAATATCCTGTCTTCTTGTTTTCCTACCTCTGATTCTGTGCTGCCTGGTCAATAGAGCTGCCACTATAGATTAAGGGTTAGAGCTGCTCATGTGCACAGTTGATCCAAAGGATCTGCATCACAGCCCTGAAATAGTGAAACAAAGGGGCCTGGCATTGATCATCTCCTTGGAGTTACGGTCCTATAGTTTCCTTCATGGTAAGACACAAGCTATAGGTTACTATCTCCTAACTGATATTGTTTGTGAGATTCCAAAGCTTTTAACAAGGATTTTGAGAACTGTCATCTGCCCTTGAAGGTGAAATAATAATTCCATGTGAAGGTGAAATAATAGCAACCCACATATTGATATGTATAAAAGAAATTACACCACCCTGATACATTTCCTTTGCAGTAAGACTTTCAAAACTGGTTCATATGCTTCCCTCTGAAGAAACATGTCAATGCCAGTAAGTTTTACCAAGGATGCTGTTCTTTAACCTAGAAATGAAGTCCTTCAGCAGGATCCTTCTCCTCTGGACAACAGGACAGCCAAAAATTGTATTGCTGTATATGTGGCTGCTGAAGCTCTGTGGAGTTTCTCCTCAGAATTCCTCCAAACTCATGGTGGAAATTAAAATTTGTGCTGCCTTAAGCCCTGTACATACTCACTTCTGAGAGCTAATTGCTCCTGTGGGGTCATCTGAGTATAGGTTGTTGTACTGGAAGTTCTCATATGTCCAACTATAACATCAGCTGTAAATAAGGGGAGAGAAACCCCCCAGGAGGTGAGAACAGTGATATGATACACAATTTTGAAGAGAGGAGTATATTTTTGCAGTTAATGATTGCATACAGATAATTAAAGAATTCAGCACCTTTTTTCGGATATTTTCTGAATAAAATTTGTATCTAGAGCCTGTAAGTCACATCAAATGTAATTCTTACTTCAAACATCACAGACTGAAGGAGAGTCACCTGGTGTTCTGTCAGTTAAGAGTCACAATCCAACAATGCATCAAGCCAAGCCATGGGCTGAGAACCCAGTCCACGTGAGGAACGCACTCCTAGGAAGTTCTCAGAAAAACTTGTCTCATCAGCAATGCAACACAGCATTGTTACAAAATAAGGTAAGTGGTTAATGTGTAACCATCACCCTGTTTCCGTGTAGACAAGGTCTGACCTTAAGCTGAAGTTTTATATTCCCTGGTTACCCAAATATTCCCCAACTTGTTCTGTAGATATTGCTAATCAAGTAGAGAAAAGGTCAGTCTGTTTCCATATCACCTCTTAATTATACCCATAGTATCCCAGCCTTCTTCTCTAGACATTTCCTTTTGATAGATTACAGTTTACAGCTTTCCTTATTCAGCATTCTGTTCAAATATCCATTTGTGATAATCACCTCTGTGAAAGTTTTTTCCTGGTTGTTTGTCTTTTTACTCTGTATTAGTATGAGATGTAATTTAACAGGGCTTGGAGCCTCCAGATACTGTTCCCTGAGTTGAGAGGCAGATTGAGATTCCAATGCATCTTTCCTGAGCAAAAGTGTCATTTAATAGGGATGCACATCACATAAGTACAGTAGGGAATGCCAGGGAGGGTGCTGTATCCTTCTCAAATGCCTCTTAAAGCAAGTTGTTTTCCTTCTTGGCCAGGGGCAAGGGGGGGGGGGAGGGGGGGGGGCATTCATTCCACACTCTGCACCATGGGGTCCCACCTACAGGACACAGTCCTTCACGAACTTCTCCAACGTGAGTCCTTTCCCACAGGGCTTCAGCTCTTCACCAGCTGCCCCAGCATGGGTCACTGCTATGGGGTGCACTCATAAATCACAATTTCTCTCAGTCCCAGTCCTCCATGGGGTCACCAGCCTCCCCCCAGCAAACCTGTTCCAGCACAAATCACTCCCTTGCTCATCTGTCTGTCTCTGTCTCTCTCCATGGGCTGCAAGTGCTGGCAGGGGCTTGCTCCAACGCGGGTCACAGCATCTCCTGTATGTCTCCACCTGCTCCAGCGTGGGGCCTCTCCACAGACTGCAGGTGGGGTCTCAGCCTTTTCCATGGGCTGCAGGGGGACACCTGCTCCACCAGGGTTTCTCCACGGGCTGCAGGGGCATCTTAGTCTCCAGCACCAGAGGTGCCTCTTCCCCCGCCTCCCCAGCCTTGGTGTCTGCACAGCTCCTTACATCTTCTCACTCCCTTCGCTGGTGGCAAAATGCAGTGAAGTTGCTTCAAGTGAAGTCTGCTAAGAAGGGAGGGGTGGAGAGAAGGTGCTTTAAGATCTGGTCGCATTTCTCAGTACCTGACTCTGGTGTCAATGGGTGTGCAAGGCAGTGTCATCAATTTGTTTTCTTTCTCTTTTATTCCATGTCGAGTCTGTCTTGCCCATGACGCTAATTGCTGAATGGTCTCTCCCTGTCCTTATCCCAACCTGCAAGGTTTGAGACTTTTTTTGGGTTTTCTTCCCTCCTTTCCACCCACCCCCCTCATTGCTTCCCACACCCTCAGAGACAGCATCTGTGTGGTGCTCGGCTCTCAGCTGGGGCGAAACCATGACAATCATTTATTGGCACCCAGCGTGGCACCCAAAGGTTGGGAAAAAAGTAGATCTGACCCTATTGCAATAAAAACTAGGTTTGATAAGCATGATTTAAGCATTCACTGGTCACAATGCTGTTTTATTTGATCACATGGCTGTGGCACTTCGACCAGTATGTGCTGTATGTGCCCCGTGCAGGGCTGTTTGCCATCTCTGGGTTCCGGCTCCAGTATTTTGCTTTACTGTACTCTGTGAAATCACTTATGATATGGTAACATCAGCAAACATGAGCTTAAGCTGGTATTTTTATGAGGTTTTGCTGTCCCACCCATTCCTTGGAAAATCAGGGGTTAGTAACAGACACTGTTTGCGGAATGACCTCTCCCTGTCCTTATCTTGACTCCTGAGCCTCACAATATATATTTTCTCCCCTGTCCAGCTGAAAAGGGGAGTGATAGACTGACTTCGGTGGGTATCTGGCCTCCAGTCAGGGCTAAACCACCACATCAGGGTACACCAAGTCACTGGCAGTAATGGACTGGGGTGATGCAGATGCACCAACAGTATATGAACTGCCCAGCCAACTATGACAATTCCAAGACAACATTTCTTTTTCCCCTCAGCAGTAGAGAAACTGTTCTAGCTACTCAGAGACAAGGCATCCAACTCCCAACCTGTACAGAGAATTGTTCCAGCTATTGGGAGAAAGAGTCCCTCTTCTCAAGAGACACAATATAGAGGATATACACCACAAGGCATGCTGTGGTTTCCCCTGCGTGGCCATGAAGAAGACATGAGGAAGTTGAATGAGCAGCCTACCTCAACCCTCTGAGCATGAGTAAACGAGCTGCAAGATAAAATAATCACACAAGGCGATTCTGCCAGGAAAAATGCTGCATCGGTTTAAATTGGGCAGTTCCCTAGACCAAGTGGAAGGCCTACTTATATGTCTGGTTTTTCTTACCCTCTTGAAGGGACCTCTAAGTCTTTTTTGCAACAAGTGAACAGCAAAAATAAAGAGCACGATTAGAGGGGCCCTGCCTCCAGCCAGGTGGAGGAGAGGGACAACCTGGTATATTGGACTATGTGGATCCGATGGCCTGGTGCATCAGATCCACAGGAGTACAAGGCTCTGGTGTATACTGGTACCCAGTGTACCCTAATGCCATTGAATCATGAAGGGGCAGAACCTATCTGTATTTCTGGGGGTTCCCAACAGTTGACTCTGCTAGAGGCTGAAATGAGCTTAAGTGGGAAGGATTGGGAGAAATACCCATTGTGACTGGCACAGAGGCTCTGTGCATCCTGGGTATAGATTAATTTCCTTAGAGGGTATTTTAAAGACCCAAAACAGTACCAGTGGGCTTTTGGAATAGCTGCCTTGGAGACAGAAGAAATGTAACAATTGTCTACTTTTCCTGGACTCTCCTGTTGTGGAGATGCTGAAGGTTGAAGAATAACACATGCCAATTGCTACCACGATGGTGCACAGACGACAATATCACAGCAACCAAGACTCCCTGATCCCCATCCAGAAGCTGATTTGTCAACTGGAGAGTCAAGGAGTGATCAGCAGAACCTGCTCATCCTTCAACAGTCCAATCTGGCCAGTTCAATGGAAAGCAGAGGCTGATTATCGTGGCCTGAATGAAGTCACACCTCCCATGAGTGCTGCTGTGCTGGACATGCTGGAACTCCAATATGAACTGGAGTCAAAGGCAGTCAAGTGGTATGTCACAATAGACACTGTGAATGCTTTCATCTCAATGCCTTTGGCAGCAGAGTGTGGGCCGCAGTTTGCTTTCATTTGGAGGGGATCCAATACACACGAATTCAGCTGTCCCAGGGGTGGAAACACAGCTCCACCATCTGCTATGGACTGATCCAGACTGCATTAGACCAGGGTGAAGCCCCAGAGCACCTGCAATACATTGATGACAACATTGTATGGGGCTACACAGAAGAGGAAGTTTTTGAAAAAGGAAAAAAGATAGTCCAAAACCTTTTGATAGCTATAAAACAAAGTCAAGGGGCCTGCACAAGAGATCCAGGTTAAGGAATAAAATGGCAAGGTAGACATCATCAGATCCAAATGGATGGTATCATTAAAATAGCAGCTATGTCTCCACCAACCAATAAAAAGGAGACACAAGTTTTCTTAGGCATTGTGGGTTTCTGGCGAATGCATATCCCAAACTAGTCTCATTGTAACTCCTCTCTACCATGTAAACCGGAAGAACAATTTCCAATGGGGCCCTGAGCAGTGACAAGCCTTTGAACAGATCAAACAAGAAGTAGTCCATGCAGTAGCAAAGGCTACATGGTTAGTTAACTCTACCCAATCTACCAATTAATCTGGCCCTGTCCAGTCAAAATTTCCACATACTGTAGAAGGAGATAAAGTCCCAATAGTGAGTATGAAGTTTATGTTGGAGAAGACAGATTGGGTGATCCCTGCTTCAGGCACAGGCAAACCCATTTGTGGGACTGTTTTTGTTCAGGGACCTATCTGCACTTGGTGGGTGATGCAGAAGGATTGGGAATTCTGATGTGTACCTCAAGGGGATCTGATTAGGTGGGAATAGCCAATATAATCAATAAAGTATAAATTGTACCATATTAATAATAACCCTATTATTGTATATTTGTCATTGCTACAATTGCTATACGTTCTTGTACCAACTGTATTAGAGTCAGAATCACACAAATTAATGAAGGACGAGTGCCAGGATGACGGGACTAGAACTGGCCTCAGCAACTTATACCCAGAAACTTCTTTGAAAATAAACACCTTCAACCTGCAGATTACAAGCATGGAACCACGCCAAGTGAATCGGTTGAGAGTCCTGGATGCAGCATGCAACAATCCAATGGCACAGATCATCACTCCTGCTTGAGAGACTGTTATGACAGAGGGAGCCCAAAGTCATGGACATTTTAGAGGGATGGTTCATAGACCAAGGGAACGATATCTGTGCGCCTGTGTGTGTGTAAAAAACAGGAAACTGGTCGTGCCTAAGGGAATTGTTGGATCTGAGCAAGACAAAAATGATATGGAATAAGGGGTGGATAGCGTCCTAGTTTCAACTAGGATAGAGTTAATCTTCTTTCTAGCAGCTGGTGTGGTGCTGTGTTTATGAGTTAGGATGGGAGCAGTGCTGGTAACACCCTGATGTTTTTAGTTGTTGCCAGGCAGTCAAGGACTTTTCAGTTGTTCATGTTGCCCTGCTAACAAGAAGGCAGGGGTCACCCTGGAAGTTGGGAGTGGACACAGCCTGGACAGGTGACCCAAACTGGCCGAAGATGGTATCCCATGCCAATTACGTCATGCTCAGCATACAGGGGAACTGGGGTGGAGGGAAGCAGTGCACCACTACAGGATATGTGGTTTTGGGGATGGTCTGGTTTTGGTACAGCTCCAAGCTGTGTGGCCTGAGTTGTGCAGTTCAGTGAGAAACTGCATCGTGTATCAACAGTGTGGTCGTTTAGACCTGGCTGGAGGCCAGACACCCACCAAAGTCACTCTATCACCCCCTCTTCCAGCTAGACAGGGGAGAAAATATATATTGAGAAGCTTAGGAGTCAAGGCAAGGACAGGGAAAGATCATTCCGCAATCAGCATCACAGGCAAAACAGACTCAACACAGAATAAAAGAGAAAGAAAACTAATTTATTACACTGCCCTGCACACCCAATGACGCCAGTCAGATAATGAGAAGTGCGACCAGACCTTAAAGCACCTCTCCCCACCCCTCACTTCTTAGCAGGTTTCACTCTAGTAATGATTTCGCTCCCTTCCTCCTCCCCCCATCATTGTGGCACAGGGTGGAGCAGGGAATGGGGAAATGGGAATTTCTGTTAGTTCTTCACAAGTGTTTTTCCTTCTTAGCCCAAGAAGGAGGTGGGGGGTGGGGAGCATTCCTCACACCCTTCCCCTGCTGCACCATGGGGTCTCACCCACAGGAGACAGTCCTCCACGAACTTATCCATTGTGAGTCCTTTCCTCAACAGCTTCAGCTCTTCACCAACTGCCCCAGCATGGGTCACTGCTATGGGGTGCAGTCATAAATCACAGAATGTGTCTCAGTTTCTCAGGCCCAGACTGCTCCAGCCTGGACCTCCACAGTCACAAGCCTCCCCCAGCAAAACTGCTCTGGCATGGATCTCTCCAACTTACCTCTGTGTCTTTATCTCTCTCCACGGGCTGCAAGTGCTGGCAGGGGGTTGCTCCAATGCAGGTCACAGCATCTCCTGTATGTCTCCACCTGCTCTGGTGTGGGGCCTCTCCACAGGCTGCAGGTGGGGTCTCGGCCTTTTCCATGGGCTGCAGGGGGACACCCGCTCCACCATGGGTTTCTCCATGGGCTGCAGGGGCATCTTTCTCTCCGGCACCTGGGGCTTCTCTTTTCCCACTTATTCTTCCCTGGCCTTGGTGTCTGCACAGTTTCTTACATCTTCTCACTCCCTTCTCTGGTGGCAAAATGCAGCTTCTTGCAGCTTTTTTTTCCACCTAAATGTAATTCCCAGAGGTGCTGTGACCATCGCTGATGGGCTCGGCCTTGGTCAGCAGCAGGTCCAGCCTTCAGCCAGCTGGTGTTTTCTCTGTGGGGCCTGCAGAGAGCTTCTGGCTGCTGCCTGCAGAAATCACCCCTGCAGCCCCCACTTCTCTACCAGAACCCAGCCACACAAAACTACAACACACCAGTTCTGTATATTTTGCTATAAAGACCTATTATTGTTACTTTTCTCTCTCTCTCTGCTGTCGCCATAAATTAACCTTATTCCAATCCACATTTCAGGGTTTTTTTGTTTGCTCTTTCCTTCCTTCCCTTCCCCCTCCCCACACCCTCTTAAGAGAGAGTGGCTGCATGGTGCTCAGCTCTTGGCTGGGCTGAAACCGCAGCAATAGCACAGCATGTTCTGGGCTTGATTTTTATCTACAAAGACAAGAATATCATGGCAAATGGGACCTCAGCACGAAGCTAGATAAATATTGCAATGCAGAGCAGTGTGACAGCTGTCACAGTGCAGCTTGGACACGGCAGCTGCTATTAGATAGTGGATAATGCAAAACTGCAATTCTGCACTCTCCAGGTAAACCTGTACATGGCAAAACTGTTCCTGAAATAACTCATGATCCCATGCCTGAAAGAGAGCTTGCATAGTTTATATTCTGAACGGTGCTATTTTGAAGTTGACTCTGTCAGGTAGCTTTTAATGCATCACAATCCTGCATGAACACTGAACAGTATGTTGAGTTTGCAGAACACTGAACTACAGATGCTTCAGCAACCCTTCTCCTGTATCTTTGTCCTCCATTTGCCTCTTTGCCCTGTGAAAGACCTAGTCTGTGTCCTGTGGTACCCATGGAATCGGTAATGGAAAAAGAAGGGATTGCTAAAATTCCTCATCTGCTTACGGTAGTGATAACCCCTGTCAAGGCTTGGAGGACCCTGAGTTACCTGATCTGGCATTTCAGTCTAACCTGTGGTAGAACACATGGTGACTCTCAAAATTGTTATAATGGTGTAATACCATAACAATGTAAAATTACAGTGAAGGTAACTTCAGAAGGGATTTTCCTATTCGGCTTGAAACACTGGGATACCTCATCTCATATCAAGATAAAAAAAGTTTAAAAAGACAGGCTTTCCTACTGTAATTGACAATTCAAAACTCTGATTACATGATTGAGAGCAGAAGGCAATATCATTAGTATGACCAGTGCCTTCAGATACAAACAACCTTGTGGTAAGTAGTAAAGGCTTTAGGTGACAGTCTGGCCAGGATCACAGCACTACTCAGCATGCTCCCAAGTCTGGTTGAGTCAAACCTGAACCCAACATTACTGAGAAGTGAGAATGAAGGGAGATAAAACCACTCAGGAAAGATGCATGAAAAACGTTTACAAGCAAATTCATGAACTGCTCTCTGAATACAGCATGAAAAGGCAGTATTTACCTATAGTAAACCATAAACAACACATAAAATAGACCCATTGTTGCTTTCAATAGCTTCTTTAATGGCACCAACACCAAATGGAATACAAAATATGGCAGAGCCCACGATGAAGCAAGAGTATTGTAAAACAAGGTAAATTATGCTCAGGTTATACTCATTTTGTTTATGCATCTAGCAACAGAAGCAACATGCAATGCTTTTCCATTACATAGTACAGGATCGTAGAATGCTTACTGCAGGTGCAATAGGCTACACACCCTGGCACATGGCTTATCTTTGAGTCTCTTTTATTTGACTAAGATACTTCTTGCATTCGTGTGGATTGTGGGATTGGAGAAGATCTCTGTGATACAGCATGAAAGACAACTCTCCCACTCAGAGTTTCTGTGAGAGAGGGAGAAAAAAGCAATACAAAAGCTAGACCTCTATGCTTAAATTTGTTGCTGGGACTGCATCTTCACTCAGCATTGCAAGATTTGCAGCCTAACAGTCGCAGCTGTGGCCAGGGAGAAGGGGACGCAGAAATGAAAGCTTGTCATTGAAATTGATTGAATTGTAATTCGGAAGTTGTTCGTTTTCTCGTGCAATGTAACGAATCCCACTTCCATCGCTGTGTTCACACAACAGCCAGGCACCTCTCTGGACACAGTGAGAAGATATGATGTCATTGTCGTGTCCCCTACCCAGGTTGGTTGCTTCTGTTATCACCCTGCTCTTCCCTCTATATTGGGCATGTTCATAGAGAGTGATCTGGGGACAATGCAGATCTTCAGTGATGGCCTGCAGAGAACTGATCTTATCGTTCATCTCCTCACCAACAAAGCTATGATTTCCCTCCTCAAATATCAGGAACCTGCCTGTATAATTAATATGTTCATAAGCCACCCAAGGATGGCCAATTACTTTCACTGAGGAGACACAATCATTCCAATCTACATCTTTTAAATTGGTAATGTCACTGGTGAACTCTTTGGAGTAACCCTGGAAGTTGGCATGCTCATAGATGATGATTTTTCCCATCTCAGTAGGACTTCTGTAGTTTGGATTTCTGGCTGTAGGAGCTGGGCAACAGCCTGCAGAAAGAGAAAACAGAAAATAATCAATGCTTGTGAGAAGCCTTTTCATGCCAGACACAAAATGCTGGAGAGGGTGGTATAAAAGAAAAGCAAAAAAGGACAAGTGAAATATTTTTAGCAGAGTATAAATATAAATATAGCAGCAGCTGGAAAAGAGTGAAGACATGACATAGAAATTTGAATTTTGAAGAAAAAAGTAAAATGAGATATATACACCACAACTATCTAGTTTTAATTAGTTTTGTATGTTGGTTCATGTATATGTGAGGGACATCTGTGCATTTAGTTTAACATTTTATTGGTATATCCTATGCAATAATAGAATAAAATATGTAACTGGTGATCAGTCTTTAAATTGATAACTGACACTGCATTTGAGGATTCTTTTAGCCATTGGTATTCATTGTTTGGACTAGATATGTTCCACATATTATAAACAGAGAAGTATTGAGACATTCGATTAATTTCTAAATGAAAGTACATTTTGCAAACAAGAAAAAATCTATTCTGTTAAGACCAGAACTAAACTTTTAGACTCACTGAAATACCTTATTAATATTTTTATATGAAATTCTATTGAAATCAAAAGATTCTTGTTCTCGATGTAAGATGAAAAGCACCAAGTTCAAAGCATCAGCTCTTTGAGTCAGACTACATTTTGGGTTGTAAATTTCTTTTTGTAGCAAATTGTATCTAATTCCACACAAAATCATCTAGAATCAGATAAAGAACCACTGTATTTATTCCTAACAGCTGCAGGAACAAAAACAAGCTGCCAATTAAGATCATAGCTACCTTTCTAAATCACATACCACTCAAAGCAAAGTTTGTATTGCAGGGCAAATACCTCCCAGGGAAAGAAACAGATATTAAAGTTGATTCTGTGAAGGGGTGAGAGAAGATCTTATCTGCATAGAATCATGGAATGCGTTAGGTTGGAAGGATTCTCTAAAGGTCACCCTGTCCAACCCCCCTGCAGTAAGTAGGTACATCACTACATCAGGTCACTTGGAGCCCCATCAACCCTGACCTTGAATATCCCCAGGGATGGGACCTCCACTGCCTCTCTGGGCAACCTGTTCCAGTGATCCACCACTCTCATATTGAAGAACTTTTTTCCTAATATCCAACTTAAAACTACCCTTTTCTAGTTTGAAACCAGTACCCCTTGTCCTACTGCTATGTGCCCTTGGGAACAGTTCTATGGAATTATATAGAATCTGCCCAAGTAAGATTGAAAGTCAGACTAAAATTGCAAGACCTGAACAATATAATCAACATTTAATAAAAAACCCTCACTTAATTCTCTCTTTAAAAATAAAAATCTCATTGTGTGATTTGATACATTTAAACTTTTTTGTTTCCAGTTATAATGGAATTTATTGAGGCTGTGGCTATCCAAGCATTAATTCATTGTTTGTTTATGCACTAGTATAACAACCTTCTGCCTGTAGAAATGTAGTAATTGTAGTAGTAGTAGTAGTTGTAATAATATTAAGTTAACTTTGCTGACACAACATAAAGATTCAATGCCCAGGATTAATTTGTAAAATATTCTCACTTTCACCCCTTGGAATTTCATAACAGTGGCTCTCCACTTTCTCCCTTTCTAAGGTATGTTTATCCCACTGCCTTTTCATTACCCAAAAGATGCATAAATTTCTGCAAATACAGACACCAGATGCTCACACACATGTTGCAGCTTTTATCCCAACACTTCAACCTCTTCCCTCACCAACTTCATTTCATAGCAGCTGCCCAAGGAGCCATTGGAAGTTTTCACCTGAGAAGTATGCATCTCACCTCAATGTTGGCCTCTGGAGTGGGGAGAGCTGACAGCACTTCCCGGGGTCAGGTGCAGCTGTTTGTGAGAGGCAGCTCACTTGCCTGTATTTATAGCTTGACAGTAGCCTTGCGAAACACCCGGTATGCAGAAGTAAGCTGTGAGCAATGCCACCTTCAGGGATCAATAATAATTAACTGCTTCCTTTTGGCTTTGTTCTTCCGACAAAGTAACCTTGTTGCTCGGGGTTGAAAGTCCACTGAAGAGCATCCTGATAAAACTTCAGAGCTGTGATTCTTGGTTTATCTTTATTATGAAGCAGCCAGCTGAATGACACTAATAAAAACACACTGAAGTGCTTTGTGACGCACGGGCTGGAGAATTTCTTTGCTTCCTGCAGTTTACACGCTTGCTTACCTGGAAAGCAGGTCTGATGCACGTTACTTTTCCAAAGGGTTTATCTGTGAAACATCCAAGTGACAGAGGTGGCATTTAAGTAGCTTTGCTTTAAATTCTCTCTCTCTCACCTAAATGGTCATTTGAGCAACCGTTTAAGGGATGCAGAGCTGGCAAAGCAAGGCAAGGAGGCTCTGGCAGAGCTGAGGTGGCAGCATTTTTGCTTATTTTCATATTGCAGGTTTACTCTGCCAATACGTTCTTCAGTCAAGTTAATTGGTTAGCAAGCTGGCAAGATATTCCACAGTGGAGGAAAACAATTGGATCTTTGAAGATAGAAGAAGAAAACAATTAGTTCAAGAGCAATCTAGATCCTGCAAATACCCACAGCAGTAAAAAGAACAGACTTATTTTAAAGGCTTCTTTTGCCTTAGTCATTTCCAAATTTTGAAATCAAGCAACAGTCTGACAAATGATAACAATTCTGGAAAAAGAAATTGAACATGCTGCACTACCAGTGAAAGCAAATGCATGACTGCTTGGCTTCAAGGAAAAACTTGGGTGGAAAGGGACCTCTGGAGGTATCTAGTCTGGACATTACTGGACTAAATCTAGATGTACATGGGGATGCTCAGCACCTTGCCCAGGCGGCTTCTGAATACCTCCAAGGCTAGAAACTTCCCAGCTTCCTTGCCTGCCAAGCCACCCTCAGAGGAAAGTGGTCCCTCTCTTAGCACCAGACATGAGAAAGCTTGCAACAAGGACTCAGAGAAGATCCTGTGGCTACTGGAGAAAGCAAATCAAATACCTGCCAGCTCAGTAGTGGTAGATCTCAAATATATCTTGGATATGTGCAAGCTGACCAGGCGCTGTGTGCAATCCTCTGAGGATTCCCAAGGAAGCAGGGGCCACAAGACAGGTTTTCATACACCAGAACTCCTCAGAAAATACAGTTGTACATGCAGCTACAGAGCAGATCCATCACAGACCCTCAAAAGGTCCTAGCTTCACAGCACCTTATTTGGCTGGGAAAGTCCCTCCAGCTCACAGAAGCCACACATTCAGAGAACGCATCCAGCATTGTGCTCCTCATCTTTTATTAGCAAGTTGTACCGCTAAACCCTTTAGTTGCCTGCTTCAGGCAAGACACAGACGAGCCTCAACTCAACACTGGGTGTTACTTTTGCAACACAACAGAGGAAAGTTTCATAAAACCTATCCAGCATTTTCAGGGGATCTTTGTACCTAACAACCCTTCTGAAGTCATGGACAGTTACAGAATTTTAAGGGTCCACATCTCACGTTGGGCATCCAAAAGCATCAGAAAATACCTAATAATGCTTGCTGAGCTAAGCATAATGACTGGTGAAAGGTTTTTCTTACCTTTTGTTTTCACCCATGCATGGGTGAACAAGGGACTGCCATATGTAGAAGCTGACAGAATCTGCTCTGACAAAGTGACCTGCCTCTAGTGCTGCTTTGCTGCTGCATGTAGGAGAGCTTCTGCAACGTTTCCAGTCCCTTCTCAGAAGCAAACTTGCCTGCTGAAAGATTTCTGAGCACAAGGGACTGACTCAGAGGAGGAGTAAGAGACATGGTGTTTGCAGTCAGGACCCCAAGGCAGGCTAGGACACGAAGGAATGCTTGGCAATACAGGAAAAGAGAAGAGAAGCATAGGGCACAGAGGTGGGGAAAGGGCTCCCCCTGGGGATAGCCATCATATTCAGAATGGATACACTACCGAAGGGCATGAGAGATTAATAAGAGTATAGGAGGTTGACCACAGCATGAATTATCTTCTGTCTTATAGTACCAGAAGTAGGTTACCTCAAAGGAAGGAGGTAGCAAGCTTAAAATAAACAAAACCAAAACCACTTTGGATCTCTAAATACAGAATTTATTTGCATCCACAGGACGTTGCAGAGACCAAAAGGACCACCTGGCTTCAAAATCAACAACACAAGCAGAGAATAAATTCTCTGAAGACCATTAAACAAACACACTGATTCAAATAATCCATCAAGCGATGTTTAAGCAGAAGATTTCTGGAGGAGACTACCCACTATATACTTGCCTTTATATTCTTTCCATGAACATCCACTTCAGGTCACCACACCTCGAGCATTCATCTAGAAAAAGACTGGTCTGACTGGAAAGGCTTCACACACAGGAAAAGAGAGGTAGGAGCCTGGGGCCCAAAACAATGGATCAGAGGATTTTAACTCAAGAAAACTCAGGATCATGAAAAGGCTTGGCAGCTTAAGAGTAAGAAACTGCAGTGGTAAAATACAGCATAGAACAGCAGCACATTCACCTTCTTGATGAATATGGAAGCTAGTGAGGAGCACTGTGTCTAGAGGTATAAGGATCTCAAAGTACAAATTTTCATTTGCTGTTACCTGCCAGGTGGGTGTTGAGTCAGGTCAACACCAAGACAGAAGAGATTAAGACTTCCTGAGGGCCTTAAAGCAAGAAATACATAAGACACCAAAAAGATAAAATAAAAGCAGAAATGTAGCAAGAAACACGGGTGGCAGAACATGTACTGAACCATCCCCTTTGATTATGTGCCCAGTGCCCTATGAAAGATCTAGATTGTGTCCTGTGATGGTCATGGATTTGGTAAAGAAGAGCCAAGGGCCTGCTGGGCTCCCCCACCCACCCCCCCCCCCCCAACACACTTTTAGTAGTGATAGGCACTGCCACTGTTCTGTACATTGGGGAAAGTACAAGAGAGTACAGAAATACAAAAATTGCAAAGCATGATCATTTCTAAGGCCCTCAGCTACTAACCTAGCATTCAGATCAGGCCTGGTGTGAGTGAGGGGGCAAATTAGGGACCTCCAAGCACCACTGCCTTAACTTTTTGGCAATCAAATGCTCAGTACCTGCCCCCACTGTACAACAGGGCTTGGCAACAGAAGACATGGATTTGGCTGGAAATGCAAACCAGGATCACAATACTGACAGAGCCCCAGTACACACCTAGTTTGGAGGTGGCCAGGGACAGGATTGCAGAGGGCAGGCAAAAGGTGTGAACTGGAACCAGAATGCAGGTATGATCAGCCAGCTGCTGTTCCCTGCACCAACACTCCACTTCCAAAGACAATTTTTAACAGAACAAGGTTAGACACAGTCTGGACAGAGGCAGCTCACTTCACTCAAGCCTAGGAAACAGAACAGGGACTCACATCTAGGTGAGGGTCTGGCCTCAGCAAAGGTAGAGCAGGTGCTGGGAGATGGTTTAAGGTGAGCAGAGACCAATCTGACAGGACTGAGATCATTAGAAACCAAAAGGTGCACGTCTGCCCAGCAGCAGTGTCCATGAGCAGGATGCAGCAGCAGCGTTCTCCTTTCTTTTAAGCAGCATAGGAAACAGTGTTCTGCATGCTTTACAGCAGTTTCAGAACAGTGCATGCAGGCTTGAGTGCCACAGGGCAGGATGGGAAACACAGGTAGAGCACAGAAAACGTACAGCAAGAGCTGCTCCCTGCACATACTTTCTGTTCCTGACTGTTACAGTGGACAGAAAACAAGCCTGCGAGGTAAAGGTTTGCAGGAACAGGTGCCTGGTGGAAAAGGATCAGCATTCCCTGCCCAAGTCCCCAGTCTCAACTACCGCAGCAGTCAGGTTCCTCAAATGACAAAATGTAACACAATTCCCTGCAGATGGCAGGAAAAAAGTGTTCTGCTGACTCCTAAATCTAAGCAAGGAAATGAGAGTGCTTTTGGCACAGGGAAGGTCTTCTGCTGGCTCACAGAACTGAAGCCTGAGGCTACATCTAAACAAGGTCCTTTAAGCTTCACCTGCACAGCAGCCATCAATAAATCAAAACCAAGGTCAAAAGAGAGACAGAAATTGAGACACACTGATTTATCTTTTGAAAATCAGTGGGCTTATACCCCCAGAGATAAACCCACTGCACACAGCTCCAACAGAGGCACAGAGAAAGGTGTCATTTTGGCAATTTTAATTCTCCCCCTTATTATACAAAATACTTTACAATTAAAAAACACTTTTCCCCATAGAATCATATACATATATTTATAATTAACAAGATTCAGTTACAGACAAATTAGAGAACTTCTGCATAGAAGACAGGTGAAAATTAAGACTTGATCCTTTCCCCACCATAATTCTGGGAGGGAAGGTTACATTTTAGACACTTACTCCTATCACATTCCCTTACGTCTGAACTCTAGGATCTCCTCTTACCCTGACAGGCCAAGGGCCTCCAACAGTGTCCCTAGCAATACAATACTTCCTCTCAAAGGGTTATGAAGTGACACAGAGAAACTAGCATCTGGTTGTACCATGAAGTTACCAGTACCCAGAAAAGGGGACTCCTGCCCCCAGTTTTCCTCAGCAACCCACATATATACACATGCAAGCACATACATGGGGGAAGCATGCTCAAAACCCAGAATTTTCCACTCTTTCACCAAACAGCAATCCCACTCCACCAAATCAACCGGTATTCGAGATGCATCTAGCAGCAGGTAGTCTCTGCAGAATGCCTACTGTCATATGTCAGCCAAGCTTGGCATTACTGCAAATGCAGTCTGGCAAGAGGGCTAGATGTCACTGTCTTCCCCACTTTGACCATCTGCCTACCAGCAAAGTGTACGTCAGTTATGGAGGTGATAACATGAACCACTCAGAGATGCTCAGGCCACAACAGATGGTTAGAAGTTGCACTCTTCAGCATGAGGTCCTTGAAAACAGTTGCCAATGATTTGCCCTAACAGAGCAAAGGTATGTGTGAACCTAGTGAACATTTTCTCTCTAAGGAAGATAACCGCTGGGCCGGGCCAACCCTGCACTCACAGGGGAGCCCATCCCAGAGTCATTGCTGGAGGCCAAATGCCTGAAGCAGTGTGGGAAGATCGCGGGCATCAGCTGCCCCATACAGGTCACTCTGCCCCAGCATGGAGAGTGCCATACGGAGGGTGCTCCAGATGTTGTCAGACATAGCACCTTGCTGCCCCCGTGGACCTCTGCTCTTCTGTTGCATGTGCAAAGCCTCTAAGAAGTGCTCCACAGCCTCACTGTCAACATAAGAACATACACATGCTTACTATAATAAAGACGGTACATCTCATACTCCCACCACTCCCATTTCCTTATAAAATACTTCCCCCTCCAAAACAGTTTCCGTCTTTCCACCTGCCGTGATATAGAACCAGAGATCCCCCTTTTCCCTCTTAATAGAAACTGAAGTCCAAATGGCCCCTACTCCAACTGCATATGCCTGACACACTGTACTCAGGGCAGAGCCCACACACTCACTCTGCTCTCCTACACCAGGCACTGCCACAGTAACCTACTGCAGTGTCTCCCAAACACATGCACCCCCATGGGTTACAGCAGATCAGCCCGTCCCACACTCACCGGTGGGCACCCAAGTTGATGCAGCTTATGCCCAAGTTGTACCGAGAGCGGATGTATCCTGGCTGGAGCTCCAGGGCCCGACCATACGCAGCCACAGCTTCCTCACTCCGATTCCCATTAGCCAGTGTGGCACCGAGCTTGTTCCACAGAAGATGATCCTGGGGGAAGGAGCAGAGAGAAAGTCTGAGGCAAACTGCATGTTTTTAAGTTCCAATTCAACCCTCCCTTCCTTGTGCATACATCTTATTCCTCCACTCCAAAAAGGTACCTGCCACACACAAGCAGCACCTCCACCCACCCAAACATTCACCCATGAGCCTCCAGCATCCACAGTCTGCCCTTTCTTACGTTGGGGCGCACGCTGAGTGCGGCACTGAAGCAATCCACAGCTTTCTCATACTCGCCACTAAGGTTGAAAAGGACACCCAAGCCACACTGAACATCAGGATCCACAGTTGAGGGGTTGCTGCGCACAGCTGCTAAGAACAGCTCTTTCACCTCCATGAACAGCGAGCTGGAAACACACAGAACAAGGATACTGGTGTACCATGGAGACAGTTGTCCTTCGGTTGCGCCCTCTGCTCTTGCCTGGACCAGTCCCAACCACCCAAGAAGCTTTTCAGCCAAAGGCTGAAGTTTGTGGTCCTAACTTACTCAGACAGCAGGGAACCTAGGACACGCTTGGAAGGCCCCAAGTTTGTCCCTGAGACACCATCTTCTGGTTTGTTCTCCAGCAGGTGGGCATAGTCTGGTTTGTGCCGTAGCCAGTCCCGCAGGGTCTCACAGGCCTGCTTTTGCAACGACTCGTTGGTGAAGCTGACTGCCAAAGCCATAAGTGCTGTGAGGTTCCCAGGCTGCAGTTCCAAGCACCTGCAGGACAAAGAAAAAATAGTGAAGTTTTAAATCAGTCTGGGAGATGCCCAGATACAGAAGGTAACATGATCAAGACAGAGCACACCATGCTAGCCATGTGGTCCTTGTGGCACTATGCACTAGACAAGGAGCCATGCTCAGAAGCTCTTCTGCAACACTCACTGTCTGAGGGCACTGATTGCCAAAAGTTCCTGTTCATTCTCTGCTTGAGTGGTTCCCAGATACTGCCAGGCCTGAAGAAGGTAAGATGCACAAAGTCAAGACTTCCTCATACCCAGATAAAAAGATCAGACACAGCAACTAAATCCACTCTATCCCACACATTTTTAGAGTGAGACCAAATATATGCAAGTATACACATTAGCCACAGACGTAAGTTTCTCCTGAAAGACAAAGACTTTATGGCACCTAGGTCCTCAAGGCCAATAAAACTTGTGCTGTTATAGTGAAAAGTAGTCAATGTCTACCTGGAGATCTATCATAAAGCAACTGTTGGCAGTTCTATACTTTTAAGTTACAGAAACTCCACTTTAAACCGTGGTTAAACTGCAGATGAAGGAGGGAAAAGCAGAGGTCTTATTTCCCAAGAACAAAATGGCATAGCAGCAGGGCTAATCACGAGTTGATCCCCAAGGTTGGCAGCTGTATATACTTGTGTACTGGTCCATTAGCAAATTATAATCTTGGAGTTGACCATCAGACCTGAAAATAAGAGTACTGTTATTTTACTGAGTCTTCTGCCATCATGACACCAGTACATGAAAACCACTTCCATCTCCAGGCTCCAAACACACAGACTATTTAAAGGCACTAAATCCAAAGTGCTTGTTCACTTTATGTTGATAACCACACCCCTTGCTCAAAAATAGGCTAGATAGTTGGCTGAACTGTCAGCATGAAGTACCTGCCTTTCAAAGGCAAGTCACAAAAGGCAGTATCTGCTGTCTCAAGGAAGGAAACCTGTTTCATCAGTAAAGACACAGACATCACAAGCAAAAAGCAATCTTACTGTCTCAAGTCTCTAATGCCTCACCATACTGCTAGCTGCAACTCAAGCTGACCAGTGACAACTGCATAGTGCTCTGTGGGCAAAACAGCTGAGATTCAAGGTAAAGTTGTGGTTTGGCCCAAAACAACCATGTAATTTCCTTCACCACAGTTGTTCAGGTTTCTTTGATCACTGTAACATTTGTGAAGTCTTGACTTTTGTACTTTCTGCAGAGTAGAAAAATTCAGGATGTTTTCAATACAGATAGCCAGAAGTGGCCCAAGATTTCTTCTCCTAAGGTTTCAAATACCTCTCCATTACACTCAGCCTGCAAGCCACACTGACTATGATAAGAAAATGCAGATTCTAAAGGAATATTAGCAACACCTTTTGATCATTGTAAAGCTAAGTTAAGATCTTCAAAACTCTGCTTAATTCCAGTACCCTAGAAAGTTAGATGCATGCATTTCCAAAAGGAAAGCCTCAGGATTAACAAATTGGCTATTTCCCACCATATACAGTTATCAGGGCTTGAATCAGACACACTGAGAATTCAGCATCCTTGAGGCAGGCACACTAGAAACAGGTAATGTGAGTGTATTTGCATTCTTCATCTTCCTCCTGAGAATGCACACGTCCTTTACCTCTGGAGAAAGGTACACAGACTATTCCATTTCTCAATCCATCCTGCAGAAACTGAAATGCTTTATGGAAATAAGTATTCACTGAATTAGGAGCTGGAAACTTGTCTTCAGTATAAAAATCATTCTCTGGCCCACACCTTCAAATGAAGACTGTGAAGACACTCAAGCCATCTCTCAATCCTTTTGGGTTATATCTCCTGGCATCTAGATGGAAGGCCTAACCAGGACCCCTAGTCTAACAAACTGCTCAGAATCAGTCTTCAATACTGATATTGAAAGCAGTTATCAGCCATAAGCATCTCAAAACTTGCAATGCCAATGAAAACTTCTACAGAAGCAACTTAAGAGATGAGAACTCTTTATCTTGGCTCCATGCAGCCCTATGTATGACAAAGGTTTTACACTGCTCTGAGCCAGAGCCTTTGTACTTTTTGTAACTGACCTTAGTCATAAACCTACTTGCCCCCAACCCTTCTGGGGATTCACATGCATCAGCTACAGATGCAGAGACACAGAAAAATGCAATGTTCTCATATACCCTGCACAGCCAACACTAAAGTGAGTTTTCTACACGCACCCTGACACCTCACAAGGGAAGGATCTAAGTAGCAGAACACCTGACCAAGGCCTGTTATCTCTGCTCTCACTCACCTCCATATGATCTGGTTTCTGTTGCACTGCGGCCTCAAAGAGCAAGACAGCATTGGGGAGGTCTCCTTCCTCCAAGCGCTTCCGCCCCTCTTCAAATGCATCTGGGTGATCTCTCATGGGATTATCTTCCTCAAACTGGTAACCCTAGCAGGGAACAGAGATAGGGGCTAATGCTGGGAGACAGGCTTAGGGAGATAAGAACTCTCTACAGTACAGCACAGTCTAGTCTTAGTGCTTCAGAAACACTCAAACAACAGATAGGCAGCACCTCGTCCTATCTGGTTCACAGCAGATCAGAGAACAGCAGCTCTTCTTCCTGCCTGCTCTGTACTGAAAAATTTCACCAAACCAGACCCAGAATAAGTTGCAACAGAGATTAAGCCTCTGGTGTGGGTCCTATCAGCTAGGGGGTGCGGGGGTGACAACACTTGCACTCACTGCAAGAATCCCAGCATTAACTGGTATTTGATGTTGGACAAGAACTAGGCAGCATTTGCAGACAAGCAGAAGTAAAAAGAGCATATGTTTTATCCCTAGTTGATCTGGGATGAGGGTACAAATGACAGCAACAGATCAGTGTGAGAAGGAATCCTAGCAGCATTTGGAGTCTGTGGAGCTCACATGAGAGGCAGCAAGCAGTCTCAAGGCACTCCATCACAGTGCCAGGGCTGGGAGACCTTGTTCTCCATTACCTTGTCATATGATGAAGAGCTGAGGTCTTCATAATCAGAGAGCCAAGGGTGAGCCTCTGCATCTCTCTTGGCCATCTCCTCCCATTCTGCCTGGAGTTTGTCCCAGAAGTCCACATCTGACTGAAAGCATAACAAAGTGATCAAAGAGTCACCTTAAACTGAACTACACAGATACCCCAAAGAAATCCCTCTTAAATGCTTGTAGCTCTCCTCATAGCATGCAAAGAGAGAGAGGTAACCCTACCATGGGCTCTCAGTTGGTACCCCAGCCCTCCTCCCCTGTCAGCTTTACCTCCACAGCAGTCTTTGCCTGCTCAAATTCCGTATCAAGAGTTGACATGTTCCCAGATCGCGCAAACTGATCCACCCAGGCATCAGATGCCCCCTGGGAGTTTGGAAGAAGAAACACACCTTTCTTTTTAGAATTTGGCAACCTCAGGGCACATCCCAAAATAACAGGAGGGTATGATCACCCCTCCCTCCCCATAAGAAAGAACTGATGGGCTGTATAAAGTGGAGAAGTGTTCGTTTGAACATCCCCTTCCTCCCAGGTGCTACAGGAGACAAGAAAACTAACACTGCACAAACACCTTCCCAGTTTCTGGCCAGACTCTGATAAGAGCCCAGCATCCCCTCCCTTGCCTCCCCCAGCCTAGCCATTAGTAAAGCTTTGCAGAGGGTTGGACTTGCCATTCTCCCTTGCTCCCAGACTGTGCACTGCAGCAAAGAGCTTTCCTCCTTCAGAGCACATAGAGCTGGGGCTCCTACCTGCTGCTGTATAAACTCAGCTGCCCATTGCTCTGCCTGATCCTGGTCTCTGTGGGTCACCTGATTAGCTTCAATCGTTACCCTCCCATCTCCGATCTGGCGAACAAACTTTAGGAACTGTGGCAGAGAAATGAAACAAGGGTGGAGCTGGGCAGATGCTTTGCTAACAAGCCCTCTGCCCACACCCCCCTCCTCCACTAAGAGGGCTTCTCTCTGCAAAGTGAGCACAATAGGCCCAACAAGGTAGGGAGGAAAGGACTTCGCCACTATCATGTAGTGGAGATGGATAATATCTAGAGTGGATGGGACGGTTCACCGATTTACAGGAAACAGGGAAGAAACAGAAACATGGAACAACAGGAAACTATTCCTTTACCCTCTTCCCCCTTCTCAATTCCCCACATCCCTAATTCACTCTAGACAACTACCGCTTCCAGAGAATTTCGCACCTCGGAATTCTTGAGTTTTGGATCATCCACTTTAGAGAGGAAATCACTAACAGTTTTCTTCAGATCATCCTCAGGTTGATATTCCTCGTACCTGTGTTCACAAAGGCAGTAAAAGGATAAGACAGGGTCTGATACAGGCAACAGTGAACTCTTTTACTAACAACAGTCAGCACAATAGGCCAGACAACAGTATTGAGGGCTATAACCCCTCCTCAAAAATTCAGGGTTCAAGTGATTTGGTACCTTTATGCATCCGTAAGACTTCCAAATTACTACTGGGTTAATTGTGCAAGTGACCGACAAACAGTAGCAGAATTAAACAATTACAGGGACAGCACAGTTCTGTAGAACTGTTTGGATTCCTTGGCAAGCTACGAAACATTGTCAGTTTTAGCACTGCCCTAAGCAGGTGATGTGTCTAGAAACAAAGAAAGAAGGTTAAGCATATGGAAGAGGAACAATGTCTTAGAAAAAGCACCAGCTACACAGAGGATTGAGGGCTCACAGAGAGCATGCAACACTATGTTGCCTGGCTTACAACAGGATAGGACCAGTTCTACGTGTTACCGCTACATTCAGACTTAAGGAAGTCTTTGCCATCAGCAGCAATAACTCAGGCATGTCCATGTTGGTAGAAAGGTATCAGAGCAGAAGAGCTAGGACGAAGTAAAATCCAAATATGCAAAATCTCTTTTAGGGAAAGACCTAAGAAGCCCAAATTGCTTGTGCTGTTAAATTTAAAAATCTCAACTGTAGTCAACAGGTACCTACATATAAAAAATTTATAATAGCAGACTATTCTTTCATCTACCACACAAAAATGTATGAAAATAAAGTCTGAAAGGCTGAATCTAGAAATATGTAGAGGAAAGGCTGGACAAGGTTTGTCGAACAGGGATAATAAAGTGATGAAAGTTTACAACCAGTAGAGTCTAGTACTTGAGATCTCTAAAGCTAGCACCTGTTGTGGAAAAAGCGAACTTATGCTTGGTTAGGAGTTCCTGAATTCACTTTAAGGAGCATTGCACTGGGCATGAAATTAAAGTAGACTACGTGATCACTGTACCTTCTGGGAACTAGAAAACAAAAAAGCCGGATCTCTTAAAAACTTCAGTTTCCAATCAAAATTTCCTCCCTTCTCTGAAATCAAAGGCCTGAGACCATCAATCTAGATTAAATGACTCAAAAGCCTTCAGCCCATAACAGATTTCTATCACCTATTCAAACTTCACCTACTCAAGTGCCTAGCAGCAATAAGTAGTCTTGATAAGTCAGACTCACCATTTATCTGCCACAGATTGGTCTTCTGATTCCCCAAGCCACAGTTTCTCCTCTGACTGCTCCAGGTATTCTTCTGCCCACTTGGCAGGAGACACAGACAGCGGGTCTGCATAGGACATCAGGAAGAATGGGGAGAAGAGTAAGATAGACTGACCATTACTCAGACTAATTTCAGATTTTGTTATCTCAACACAATTAGCTACCATACAGAGAAGACCCCTTCAAAGACAGACAGGTTACACTTGTTTCTTCTAACTCCAATCTAAAAGAATTAAGCCTTAGATTCACTGTGTACTAAGAGATGCCACTGTAGTGTCAGTATCTTCAGGATTTTCTACTTTAATTTTGCAACTTGTCTGCTCTATGTGGGGTACTGTGTAGGTCAAGAAAATCAGCGATGCATTACAAGTCTGTTGAAAGCACAGCCAACACAGCACTACATTTCCATCAGAACTTTTTCAAAGACTCTTGTAAATGCTGATTTATATTCCCAGAAGTATAAGATGAAAAAGTCAAACAATGGAACTACCTGGCTCTCTAGAGTGGCTGCTCCTGAAGAAGAGTTTAGCATCTGTTTAACTCTTACTCATAACTTCTAGATTGGGTTATAAATGGTGACAGGACATTATTTCAGCCTGAGCTTTACACACAATGCAGGATGGCTTTTCAGGTGAACTACTGGATTGCTTGAATCAGAAAGTTTAACCTTTGGGCCAGAAACATTTACTTTACACATTTCCAAGGTGGGACACCCCACTACACAAATGAAAATGCCAAAGTATTTGGCTAAAGCATACTAGACAAATATTCACTTTTGGACCAAAGGCAAATCTACCCTTGAGAGCGAATTAGAGAGTATGCAAGCAAGAAGCAGTACCAGATCATCTCCAGAATCTACATCAATTGACTCCTATTTTTATAAAAGCTGTTTGAATAGACTATTGCTTCTAACTTCTCAAAGTAGCCTAAGATAAAAACAAAAGATCATGACACCTGAATAAAAGCTTTCACACTATACAGTTCCAATTCAACTAAGTCATTACAAAGCAGCTTTTTCCCCTGCCCTGTTAAAGCTGCTAGGGTAAATGCTGACTGTTAGGCCCAAAGCATTACTGCAATTTCACATTCAATATCCCTCCACTGTATGCAAGCATGTGACTAGGAAACATCTTGACAGCAATTCCAAAAGGGACCTTTCACCTGTCACTTCAGCAATGAATTCCTGTGACCAGTCAGCCTCATTGTAATCCGAAGAGACATCACGAGCACTATCTGCTGCAGCCAAGAACTCCTGGGTCCAGTTTTCAGACATTGCCAGGGCTGCCACACCTGGAGCTACAAGAAGAATAACACAGAAGTGAGGATTGGCGGACCCAAGCATCATTTAAGTGTCCCAGGCTAGCCCTTATAATCTCTGTTCTTGCTTTGTTAGAGTAAAATCACAGAAAAATTCCACTTGGAAGGAATTTCTGGAGGTTGCTAGTTTTTTTACAGCAGGTTAATACTAAAGCTAGGGATTAGGTTGCTCAGGGCATTCATCAGGTAACTTCTGAACATGGTCAAAGCTGGCAATTCCCCAGCTTCCTTAAGCACCTGTTCCAGTACTGAACCACCTTCCAAGGGAAGGGGAAGAAGTGTTTCCTTATACCTCGTTAATTCCCATTTCTACAAGTTGCATCCATTGCCCCTTGTCCTTACACTGTGTATTGCTGTAAAAATCCTGGCTGTGGCTGCTGAAGACAGTAACTAGACATTCCACCTCCTACTCCCTCTTCCCTAGGCTGAACAAACAGTTCCCTCAGCCTTTCCCTCTTACAGCACATATTTCAGCCCCTAAACACCTCAGTGATATCCACCAGACTTGTTCCAGTGTGTCAGACTTGTTCCAGTGTGTCTGGGAAACCCAGATACAATGTCACAAGTGCTGAATAGATGGGAAACACCCTGCCCTCACCTCGCTGAGGGGCCTGTCGAAAGCTTGACTGTTCAATCTCTTGCATCTCAGCCAATAGGTCATCCATTTTAAAGGTCTGGGGTGCACGGGACAGCAGAGGGGCATTCTGCTCTTGCAGGAACTCTCCAACCAGCTGCCAAAGATAGACATGGATTACAAACACAGCATAGACAACAAAAACACAGAGTCCTAAAGCATGAGAGAAGGCTTGTCAGAAGGGAAGATTAATACTGGGTAAAGGGAAAAACAGCAAACAGTATAAATGAGAAAAGCAGTAGGGCACACATCAATCTGTTCTTACCTCATCTTCAGTGGCCACTCCCAGTGGTTTGGATACCTACAGAGAAGAGTGAGCAGTTATCCCAACAGCTTCAACTCCATACCCTACACCCCTCTCCATCTACACCCTGCTGCCCAGTTAGTTTGTATCTTCCTAGTCCTTGAGCTTAGGATGTCAGACTTTTCTTGCATTAGCTGCCTGTTTATGTGGGAGCTAAAGGATAAGGGATACCTTAAGTGATCCTGTCCAACCTCCCTCCTACCACTTCCTGGGTTAGGGCCTGGGACAGTAAGGCATACAGGCTCACCACAGCCACCAACACCCTCTGAGCACCCATGAACAAAGCTTCCACAAACAGGCACTCACCCCATAACCCTGCAGGACAAATAAGGTGACCCTATGGACTTTTTCTCCAGGAAAAAGAAGCAACACTGCACCTGTCTGCATCAACAGCACCCCCTGCCGTGAGGCTCACCTCCCACCCCCTTCAGCCAGTACACCCCTATCTGACGCTGACTGCCCCAGATGTGGGCAGGTGCCACACCGAACCCCAGCTCAGCAAGCAGGGTGACCAGCAACACTCACGGCTGCAGCTCCAGGAGCCCCAGGGGGACAGGCCAGCGGGCCCTGAAGTCCTTCCTGCCGCAAGGCTTTGTCCTGGGTGAAGTGACCGGCCAGCTTCATGAGGGGGTTGGAGCCCCCACACTCCGGTTCCACCAGCTCCCTCATGGCCATGGCGCCAGGCAGGGAGGGAGGAACGGTCGGCGCCAAACCCCACCGGGCCTGCACCTGGCCCCGGGGCGGCACATACACCGGGTGAACGCCACGCGGAGCGACCGGCCGTCGGAGGCGCCCGGGTTCGGGCCCCGTGCCCCGACACAGCAGCCACCCAGCAGCCCTCCCTCCCCCGCGGGCCCGGGAGTCCGAGGGGGCAGGCCGGCCGCCCCCTCTGCCCGCGCAGCCGAGGAGGGCCCGAGCCCGCACAGGTGGGGGCTGGGCTCAGAGGCATGGTGCCACGGCCCCAGCTCCCCCCCGCACCTCCCAGCGCGGCTGAGCGCAACCCCGCGGGCACGGCTGCCACGGCCAAAAAAAAAGCCCCCACCGCCCCGAGGAGAGGGACCACCCCCGCTCCCTCCGCCCTGCTCCAGCCCCCGCCCACCGCCAGGCCAGGCAGGGAGGGAGGGGATAGGCTCTCGCCAGGACGGCAAGGCCGCGGCCTTCCCAGCGAGCCCCGAGCCCCGCGCTCCCGCCCGCTCCTCCCGCCGGCCGCTCGGGCTGTATCCCCCCCGACCCGCCCCTCCCTGCTCTACGCGAGCAGGTGGGGTGGCTGAGCCCGACGCGACTCAGTGGAGCTACCTCCGCCCGCCACCGTACCTGTAACTGCCAGGGCTCACGGGGTAAGGGGTGGGGCCAGGGCCAGCTCTTAAAGGACCAGGCACCCCGCGAGAGCCGCACCAGAGCGCCTTAAAGGGCCAGAGTCGCGCAGGCTGCCAGCGCCTGGACGGCTGCCTCTGGCCAGCCACAGCCCGGCCGCTCGGGTCCCTCCCTGCGGCCTGGCCTCCCTGCGGCAGGCGACGTTCAGATGCAGCCGGAGCTTCGCCCGGGCAGAGCGGGTTTTGCACTGACGGTCGCTGTCGCCCACCCACCCTGCAGCCGGCTGCAGGCCTCCGGCCCCAGCCGGGAGCCCTTGTAAAGAAAGGCACAGGAGGGTCTCGTAGCGTGTGTGAGGAGCAGATGTTCATCTGGCCGACAGATTGCTATTTTATTACTTGCTTTGGGATCACTAAATGGCATTGACTGGTTAAAAATGCCTGCATTTAGCTGAAAAGCCTGTGATGGCTTCGGATAACCCATAGAAATGTAAACTCCTTTACAGTTTTCATCCTACATGTGTGATTCCAAAGGAAGAGCATACCACCTGGAAAATCTGCTGCGTGTATCTCCTCTGAAAGAATAGGAAAAGCACCAAGAGGGGGTTGCATGATGTGCACTGCCTCCTACGACATTAGGGTGCTGGAAATAAATTGTTTTCCAAATCCCATCTTCAATTCAAAAAGAACATGCCCCTCATCAGAGTCCTCTCCACACCTCCCACATGCGATTCATCCACCCAAAACCTGTGTTTGGTATTGCTTTTGAGACTATTCTTTCCCAGTAAGCCCTCTTGACTGTTCTTACAGCTTTGAAATGCATGTTTCTGGGCTCCCTGGTATAAAAAAGACAGGGATCTCCTGGAGAGAGTCCAGAGGAGGGCTGTGAAGATGCTTAAATGTCTGGAGCATCTCCCCTGCAAGGAAAGGCTGAATAAAGTGGGGCTGTTCAGCCTTGAGGGGAAGAAGAAGACTAAGAGGGGATCTTATTAATGTTTATAACTCTCTCAAGTGTGGGACACAGGGGGAAATGGCCAGCCTCTTTTCAGTGGTCTGTGGGGACAGGACAAGGGGCAATGGCCTCAAGCTGGAGCACAGGAAGTTCCGCACCAATACACATAAGAACTTTTACACAGTGAGGGTGCAGAGCCCTGTCATAGGCTGCCCAGGGGGGTTGTGGGGTCTCCATCTTTGGAGATATTCACCTGTCTGGATGCCTACTTGTGTGACCTTTTCCTAGGGAACCTGCTTTGGCAGGACAGGTTGGACTTGATAATCTCTTGAGGTCCCTTTCAACCCCTACAATTCCATGAATATGTGATACATATACAGACAGTTCTCTGCTAGCAAGTAGTACAGCTCAACAGGAGCAAATCTTTAAGGTGGTAAGAGTTGGGGCTGGGCACCAAATGTGCTTGAGGAGCTTTACTTTGGATTGTCTTTCCTGGTGCCACGGACTGCACTCCAATTAGTGGCTGAAATGCATGAAGTGTGCTCTTATGTATGGCACACCTACTAACTTAGCACCACCTGAAAGAAGTCTAGTTTGTATACCAAGACTGTTGTACAGTGTAAACCAAAGTCCTGTAAGTGGGAATTACTGGTAGATTCACTTTGAACACACACTTCAGACATCCATTCAGGCACTGATATGGAAGTGCCCTACAATTTGACAGGCAGCTGCATTAAGATGGCGACACTTGAAAAAATATTACACAACCACTCTTACACATGGAGACTGGGGCTGCACATGCCATGTAACACTGGCACAGTACACTCCACTTGCCTGTAAATTGTAGCCATCTGAGCTGATTTAGCCCTGGCTAGAGGCCAAATGCCCACTAAAGCTGCTCTATCACTCCCTTTTTCAGCTGAAAAAGGGAGAAAATATATATTGGGAGGCTTAGGATTCGAGATAAGGACAGAGAGGGATCACTCTCCAGTTAGTGTCATGGGCAAAACAGACTCAACACAGAATAAAGAAAAGTAATTTATTACAACTACACTACACATCTGGTGAAACCAGAGTCGGATAATGAGAAGTACGGCCAGGTCTTAAAGCACCTTCCCCCATCCCTCCCTTCTTAGCAGACTTCATTCACGATTTTACTCCCTTCTCCCTGCAACATGGCACAGGGAGGGGCATGGAATGGGGTAATGGGGTTCGGGTCAGTTCATCACAAACACACTCCTCCAGATCTTAAACCACCTCTACTTCCCCTCATCCCTCCCCTCTTAGCAGACTTCACTTTAGTCATAATTTTGCTCCCCTCTTACCCCCACATCACCACACAGGGAGGGGCAGGGAGGGGGGGGGTTCAGTCAGTTCCTCACAAGTTGTCTTCCTTCTTAGCTGGGGGAGGACATTCAATACACACACCCTTCCTCTGCTGCACTGTTGGGTCCCACCCACAGGAAACAGTCCTCCACAAACTTCTCCAGCATGAGTCCTTTCTATCAGGGAGTCATCTCCTCACCACGTGCCTCAGCAAGGCTCCCTTCCATGGGGTGCTGACCTTCAGGCCCAGGCTGCTCCAGCCTGGTTCTCTCCAGAGTCACAAGTCCCCTGGCACGACTGCTGTGGCATGGGTCGGTCTCTCCACAGGCCGTAGATGGTCTCTGCTCCCCATCATTAAACGTGGGCTGCAGGGGGACAGCCTGCTTCACCATGGTCCTCTCCGTGAGCTGGAGGGGAATCTCTCTCTCCAGTACCCAGAGTGCCTCATTCTTTCCCTCCCCGGCCTTGGTGTCTGTGTGGCTTCTTACATCTCACTCCCTTCTCTGGTGGCAAAATGCACTTGCCTACATTTTTTTTTCTCCCAAATGAGATTCCCAGAGGCGCTGTGACCATCACTGATTGGCTCGGCCTTGGTCAGCAGTAACTCTGGCCTTGAATTGACCGATGTTTACTCTTCAGGGTCTGCAGAGAGCTGCTTCTTGCAGGAGCCATCTCTGCAGCCCCCTCTTTTCTACCAGCAGCCAGCTACACAAAACTAGAACATCATACTAGGACTATGAGTGGGTTAACCCATCCCTTACCTGGGATGACAAAACAAGACTGACCTGCTATTACCAAATGACAACCCTGCATATGCTCAGTGTGATCAAGGGTTAGCAGGAGTGCATGAAGACAGAGATGCAGGGAGGAGGCAGACAGTGTCACTACTAGGAAAAACAACAGACTGCACAATGACATGGAGAAGCAGAGTATAGGTATTGAAATAAGGCAGGGGCAGAAAACCAAAAGCCATCAGAGATCGAGTGATGAAGAAATCAAGATGCAGCAGTTCTGATTTATAAACATTTGTACCAGTGTCTTGGAGTATGCCCATTCCATCAGCCTGTGATACCAGTCCAGCCTGCCCTAGTGGTTCAGAACAGGTCTCTGAAACACTGCTCTGTAAAAAAAGTCCTCACAGCCTCCCTTTTTCAGTCTGAGTAGCGTGAACTGGCCCCATAGGGAGTGCACCCAGAGTCATTGCTGCTGCTGCCAGGACAAGAGATGCTGAAGAAAAAATTATCCTCTCTTCTTTTATCTTCCCTTCTTTCTCTTCTCCTGGGAAGACAGTTTCTTTTGCTTGGCTCTTGACTGCCTTCAGGCTGACCAAGACTCTTGCAAAGTAATGCTCACCATTGAACCAGTTCCAACATTAAGCAATCCTTTGATCTACTGAAAATGTCATGGTGTCATTTGTAAGGGTCTGAAGAAAGACTGTAGGAGGGCTTCAGAAAGAATCTTCCATGGTTGAGTCACCATTTGTCATTGCTCAAGAATGAAGCGTGGGTGCCCCTCCACCTGAAGGTACAGAAAGAGACCTTGCAGAGTGAGACTTTCTAGATCTAAAGTCAGAACAAAGGAGACAAATAATAGTTGGATTTCAGTCCCAAAAACCTGCCAAGCTATTTCCTATCCTAACTTTGTGAAATCCATTATTTCTTCCCAAGTGCAGAACATTGTGCATGCTTTTATTAAATATTGTTTTACTTTTTCAGGCTATGTCTCCCATGGATCAAAATCATTTGACTACTAATTTTGTCTTCCAAATACACTGCAACCCCTCTCAGGTTAGTGTGGTCTGCAGGTATAATATTCACATTTTCCAGTCCACTGAATAAATTGCTGAACTATTAATACCACAGTAAGAACAGATGTCTGTTGGAGTCCTCTGTGATGCTATGTGCCATTGAAACAAATCTTAGAGTTTTATAATCAGCAATAGGCTCTCCTAACAGTGATTTCAGTAGATCCATTTTCCCATGTTTCCTAGCTTGTTTGGAAGACTGTCATATGAAACAGAATAAAAATCCTTACTGAAATCAAAATATATAACATCTATCATTACTTCCTGTGGTGGTTAGGCCCTGGCTGGAGGCCAGACACCCACCAAAGTTACTCTATCACTCCCCTTCTCAGCTAGACTGGGGAGAAAATATATATTGAGAGGCTTAGGAATCAACACAAGGACAAGAAAAGATCATTCCACAATTGGTGTCATGGGCAAAACAAACTCAACACAGAATAAAGAATACATGACACTACACACCCAGTGACACCAGATTTGGGTAATGAGATGTGTGACCAGATCTTAAAACACCTCCTGTCACCCCTCCCTTCTTAGCAGACTTCCCTTCAGTCATGATTTCGCTCCCTTCTTCCACCCCATTGTGTCACAGGGAGGGACAGGGACTGGGGGAATGGGAGTTTGTGTCAGTTCCTCACAAGTTGGTTTCCTTCTTAGCTGGTGGGGGACATTCCTCACACCCTTCCCCTGCTCCAGCATGGGGTCCCACCCACGGAAAACAATCCTCCATGAATTTCTCCCATGGGGCTTCAGCTTTTAATCAGCTGTCCCAACATGGGTCACTTCTTTGGGGTGCAGTCATAAAATCACAGAATACATCTCAGTCTCTCAAGCCCAGACTGCTCCAGCCTGGGCCTCCATGGATCCACAAGCCTCCGCTCCCCCCTGCCCCAGAAAACCTGCTCAGACATGGATTTCTCCCACGCACCTCTGTGTCTCTATCTCTCTCCACAGGCTGCAAATGCTTGCTCCAACACGGGTGGCAGCATCTCCTGTATGTCTCCACCTGCTCTGGTGTGGGGCCCCTCCACAGGCTGCAGGTGGGGTCTCGGCCTTTTCCATGGGCTGCAGGGGGACACCCGCTCCACCATGGGTTTCTCCACAGGCTGCAGGGGCATCTTCCTCTCTGGCACCTGAGGTGCCTCCTCCCCCCCTTCACCGGTCTTGGTGCCTGCACAGTTTCTTACATCTTCTCACTCCCTTCTCTGGTGGCAAAACGCAGCTGCTTGCGGGTTTTTTTTCTCCCAAATGTGATTCCCAGAGGCGCTGTGACCACTGCTTGGTCGACTCCGGCCTTGAGTCTGATGGTCTTTACTCTCTCAGGCCTACAGAAGGCTTCTAGCTGCCTCTTGCAGAAGCCGCCCCTGCAGCCCCACCTTCTCCACCAGAACCCAGCCATGCAAAACTACACTTCCTTACCCACAAGGCATGTTAGTTTGCCAAGAAAGATTGGTTTGACTTGATTCCTTTTTTTTTTTTTTTGCAAATAGAAAATGTAAGTTGTCTACTTAATGTTTATTTTTTCCAGTATCACAGGGGGAGGCAATAAAATAAGGCTGGCTGGCCAGTAGTTCCTCAGATCCTTTTTTTTTTTTATTAGTCAATGTATTCAGCCTTTTCCAGTATTCTGAACCTTTCCATTTTCTAGAGGTCTCAAAGGTAACTGCCAGCAGGCCTCATGTTGCTTCAGCCAACTTCCCAACAACCACAGGATGAATTTCAAGACTAACTGATCTGAAAACATGTACTTTGCCTAAAAGCTTAGAAATCTAGAACGACTTTTTACTGACCTGTCATTGTTGCTATTTAAGGTATTCACCTAGCTATAGGAATACATATTTAAGGTATTCCCAGTGAAGACAAGTGAAAAAAATACTTGCAGCTTCTCAATATCTTTGGTAGATTTTCCGTTTTGCTGACCAGAAGGCCAAATCCTTTTACTGGTCTTACTCTTCCCTGCCCATGTAGTGACAGGCACAGGCATTGATGGCCTGAGAATTCTTTTCTTCTCCATCAGAGGTAAGGAAGGTGTTAATTTCCTCTTTGAAGTATCTTTGTACATTCTTGAGGCCAGTTAACATGTGTCACTCAATTCCTTCTTCTCTAGACTACACACTGCAATGTTTCAAACTTCCTGCTTGGATGCCCAGGTAAATTGTCCCCCTCTGTGGGTTCACTCCCCATTTTGCCTGTTTTGTAGCAGCGCAGCACACAAACTGTACATTCAGTCTTGTGTCACTGTGCTGTGAGTGCTGAAGTCACAATAATCCAGAGTTGATCTGACAGTTTATTTGATCTGACCTATAGGCTTTCCTTCCAGCTATACAAGCTGATACGATTTGTGCCTTTTTGGCAACAGCATGATTTTTTTTTTTCAGGGAAGGTGATACTCTGTGAACTCTTGACACTGACTGAAAGTTTGCATTTGCAAAAGCAACAGTCGATCTTTTGGGCCCTGAGTATTCCCCACATTTGTCATACTGAGCCTCAGAACTTCAAAATCTCAGGTCTGATTTGTTGTGAGGTGTTTTTTCTTCTGAAACACATTTGCCTGTTTAACATCATTTCCCCGTGGTCTGACCTCAAATTATTTTGCCACCTCTGCCTTGGTTCCCCCACTTGCAAAATAAAGAGGTTTTGTTCATTCATTCATTTATTGTGAATTAGCACCCTAAAATCTGCCAGTAGGGAAACGGGAGCAGAAAAGCACTGAGCGGGGAGTCTATCCCGGGTCGGTGGCGCGGGCAAAGACGGCAGGTCGCACAGCTTAAGGCACAGGGTCCCGAGCGCCAGGAGCCCGGAAGCGGCAGCTCTACAGGCCCGCAGCTCCACGCAACCCTCCCGGCTTGCGGCGCCCCAGCCCGCCCCTCTCGCTGCGGCTGGCGGGCCCGGCTCCGTTGCTGGCCGGGCCCCTCCTCCGGCATGCCGGCAGCCAATGCGCGGGGCGGCGGGAGGGTCACGTTCCGGCCCGTCGGGTGGCTGCGGTGCCAGGTACGGGAGGTGTGTCAGAGCGTTGAGCTATGCCCATGCAGCACAGCACTCTGCTCCACCTGATCGCCGGAGGGTGAGTATCCCCGCGCGGGCCGGCTGGGACCCGCCGGCCTCTGCCCCGGGACACGCCGCCGGCAGGGCCCGAGGCTGTGCGGGGCCTCGCCGGGCCCTCTTTCCCCCAGTCGGCCTGGGTCCCGCGGCTAGGGCGCTCGGCGAGCTCCGGGCCCTTCCTTTGCTTCCGCCTGCGGCCAGGCCGGGCTCTCCATCGCCGCGGCCTGGTGGCGGCCTGCCCGCCCCTGAGCAGCGCGGTCTGCGGCGGTGGCGTACATCACCGCTCGCCGCGGGCGGGCCGCGGCCCCGCTCTGCAGCGGGGCGTGCAGGGCCGCAGGCCTAGCGACAGCTGCCAAAGGGCCGCGGGAGAGGAGAACCTGCCTTGCCCCGCTGCAGATACTGCCTGTTACTCATAATCCTCGCCTGCCCGTGCTTTGCTGTGCCAGGTTCAAACGTGGGGGCGATGGTGCAGCACAGCCACCTGTCTCCAGGGTGAATCTAGTGGCTCTGCAGTTTGGGAAGAAGGTGAGCTGCCCTGTGAGTCCTGGGCGGCCTTTGCCTGGCGTTTCATCCAGCCTGAGTGGAGGGAAGGAGGTGCTGGACAGGGGAATGAGAGGTGACACAAGGCCTCTCAGCAGACCTGGAGGATCCTTGTCTTTGGGAGGGCAGCCAGTGCTCCGTCGTTGCGTGGTTGAGATTCCTGTGTGGCTTCTCTGGCTTTAAATCGTGTGGCTTATTCTGGGGAGTCATGTATTTAGAGCATGGATCCCAGCAGTGCCTCAGAATTCACAGTGTGCCCTGGAGCAAGTCACAGAATCACAAGGTTGGAAGACCTGTCAGCTCTTTAAGAAACATTATGAGTTCTAGGTTTATGATGTCCTAAAGCAGAAGATATTGTGGTCCTCTGGACTTTGCTGAGTAACCACCGAACTCCCTTGCCTAGACAGCCACCTAATAATCCCTTCCAAATTCCACGAGGTTGTTGAAGTCTGTGTGACAGTGACATCCACAGTATAGCATGTGCAATACAGCACATAATTTAATTGTTCTTAATTATTAAATGTCCAGTTTTCTGCAGCTAATGTAGTTACTGTGCTGTGCCAATCTTTGCATATATGTACTTGCCTTCTCTGTTCCCAGTGTTATTTTGTGTATGTTACTTTTTTTTATTAACTTATCCTTTGAATGATATAGTTGCTGCATCTTAGCCTTTTAAAATATATTTCTTGGCTTTCTTCTTAAGCTTTTCAGAATCCTTATTTTCCACTTTGGTTACTGGAAAATTTTAAGAGTTTGGCTAGTGAGAGGAGCACTGTTGGTGGGAGCTTTCTCAGTCTGTATCCTGTCCTCACCAATGAAGCAATAAACCTTGAATTACAGCTACTTAAAACCAAAGAGATGAATAAGAAGTTCGGGTTATTGCTGCAGTGTATCATTAATATTGTTTTATCTAATGAAACAGATCTCACTGATGAAGGAACAGTTATTCACTTTATCTTCTAGTATGAGAACAGAGGACCATCAAATGAAACTTGTGGGAAGTTTGTTCAAAACTAATGCAAGAACATAGCTCTTAACACAGTGTGCAGTTAAACTGTGGGACTCATGGCCACAGCATATTAGAGGGTAAAAGCTTTTTATGTGTCCAGAAAACATTTTTTTAAAGATTAATGAAAAATAATGTGTTGAAGGCTATTAAATGCAATGCAACATTTCTGGCTGAGGAAATCCCTGAGATGAAAATTGAAAGAAGCTGGCAGAGTGTTCTGGAGATGAGTACTTCTCCTACTCTTCCATAGGTGGTCTTTATTCCTGTGTCTTAGGCAGCATCTTGGTTTAACTGCAGATTTGTCTAACCTAGCATTATGGTTCTTAAATAAAGACCTTCAAGCCATCCCAGTTTTTGGCTAGTTTAACTAAGGGCTAAAATGTGAATAACCAGTAAACCTTGTCACTTCTGTCCATGTTCTCATAAACTTTGCAGCTCATTGATAGAATGTTAATGGTGGCTTTTGTATTTTTCTCAACTAATCATTTCTTTCCACCTCAAACTTTCTAGTTTTCCTTTTAAAATGTGAAAGCAAGATCTAGAGGCAAATATTGTCTTCTAAGGTAAAATTACACACCTTCTTCAACTAGTGGGTTTTGCCACTGCGTTGCTCTGGAAATATGTGTTGTACTTCCCTTGCAGGAATTGCTTTTGTTCCTGCTTCTAGAGTAATGCCTCCAGGGTTTGGGTTTTGTTAAACTCCTCTGTTTTAGTCCAGCCTAAGGACCCTTGGTGACTGCTCAGTTCCTTTTTTTTTTTCCCCCTTTTTTTCATTATTTGACAGTCTTTGTCACCCATAAATTTTATCAAGAGTAAAATATTACCTCCTGTCAGAGGAAAACTTGAAAATTGTTAGATCTAGTCTAGAAGTGACTTTCCTAAACTGTGCTGGGCCACTGGGATTTGGTCCTTTACTGACAACTGGTTTCATCATAGAGAAAGACTGGGGCTGATATTTTTCTTCTTCTTTGGCATTTTTTTTTGTCCCAATTTTAATCCATGTAGCATCTGTGCTAAGGCTCTAAGTGTGTTCTGAGGAGGTATCAATCTCACTTTTTGCAAAACTGAAGCATGCTACATGTTTGTAGTTCCTTTTGTGAATCCAGCTTTTGTTTGGTAAATTTCATTTTAAAAAAACAATGTACTCCCCCCTCCCCCTTCCCCCCCCTCCACACACACACACACTCCCAGCAAACAGTACAAAGTGTCTTTTTAGGTCTATAGTGATCTGATTCCATAATTCTCTTCTGGCATGAACCTCAGGTTATATAACTGGATAATCTTAGCAGCATGGATTATTACAAATACCCTTTTGTGGGATTGTGGGGTTTTTTAGGCCTTCTAGACAACGGAACGTTTCTAGACTAGTGTATTTCCCCAGTCTCCTATCATTTCTTAAGCATTTAAATCTGTAGGTATGAAATCTCAGTCACCTTTTTTTTAATATCCATGGCCATGTTTTTATGTGCCTGATGATTTAAAAAGGTTTATTCCAACTAGATTTTGTTTGGGTTTGCTTTCATTAGTATTGGACTGAAAAATCTCTATGATGAGAATACATCATTTTCCGTTTGTCCTGAAACAGAACAATTTTGGAGACCTATGCCTTTCATACATTGTGAGCAGCTGTTGCAGTTTTGTGAGGCTGTGCTGCTGAGACAGTTTCTTTAAGCAGCAGTTACAGTTTTCTGCCAGCCTCAAAGTGTAAACTTCAGAGAATTCAAGGTCGAAGTTGCAGCTAGAGATAACCAAGTGCCTCTGAGAATCACATACAGGAGAAAACAACCCGGAACCAGCTGCATTTTGCCACCAGAGAAGGGAGTGAGAAGATGTAACGAGCTGTGCAGACACCAAGGCCATAGAAGGGCTGGGGAGGAGGCGGCTCAGGTGCCAGAGAGAAAGATGCCCCTGCAGCCCGTGGAGAAACCCATGGAAAAGGCCAAGACCCCACCTGCAGCCCGTGGAGGGGCTCCACACTGGATGGAGCAGGTGGAGACATAGAGAAGATGCTGTGACCCTACGTTGGAACAAGCCCCTGCCAGCACTTGCAGCCGTGAGGAGAAACATGAGAGACAAATATTTGCATCAGAACAGGTTTGCTGGGGGTAGGCTTGGAATCCTGTGGAGGACTGGGACTGAGAGACACTGTGATAAAGAGATAAAGCCCTGTGGGAAAGGATTCATGTTGGAGAAGTTTGTGGAGGACTGTCTCCTGGGGGTGAAACCCTACGGTGCAGCAGGGGGAGGGTGTGGAATGAATGCCGCCCCCCCCCACCCTGGCCGAGAAGGAAACCAACTTGCAAGGGACTGACCGAAGCCCCCATCTCCCAGTCCCTGCCCCCCCTGTGCTGCGATCGGGGGGAAGAAGGGAGTGAAATCATGACTAGAGTGAAGTCTGCTAAGAAGGGAGCAGGGGGGAGGTCAGAGGTGTTTTAAGATCTGAAAGAGGAAAACAGCTCACGACGAAGTAACCGAGAACCCCATTTTTTCCCAGTCCCTGCCCCCCTGTGCTGCGAGCAGGGGGGAAGAAGGGAGCAAAATCCTGACTGAAGTCTGCTCAGAAGGGAGTGGTGGGGGGAAAGTGTTGTAAGATCTGGTTGTGTTTGTTTTAAGATCTGGTCGTGTTCCCAACTCCGGTTTCGCTGTTCTTTGTAGTGTAGTGTAATAAAGTAGGTAGCTTCTCCTTCACTTTGTGTTGTGTGTGTTTTGCCCATGTCATTGCTGACAGAATGATCTCTCCCTGTTCTTATTTTGTCTCCTGAGCCTCTTAATATATATTTTCTCCCCGTCCAACTAAGAAGGGGAGTAATAGACTGGTGGAGGTGGGCATTTGGCCTCCAGCCAGGGCTAAACCACCACAGCAGCTCTGTCATCATGCAGTGCCTGGTAAGACATCACAGTTGAGATTTTCTTCTAGTTTTGAACAACTGGTACAGCTTATTTCTTTAGCTTTGTATAGTCAGTGTTCTTTGCTGCCTGAAAAGTCCTCCTTAGTCTCACTATTGAGCCACAGTGGGTTAGAGGTCCCCATTCACCTCATATGCTCTCTTACAGCTGATTAAATGACCACTGTGCTAATGAGTAACATTTTTTTTAACTCTTTTTATTGCTTTTAAAATTATTCTCTATTATCTATACATATTAGTAGCTTGGAGAACTTGAACTCAGGAAACTTTTATATATATTGGAAGCATGGGGTCAAATTCATTTCCTGATGCACTTAATGGACAAGGGGAAGGCTGTGGATGTGCACTTCAGTAAAGCCTTTGACACGGTTTCTCACAGCATTCTGCCTGAGAAACTGGCTGCCACTGGCCTGGACAGGTGGACCCTCAGATGGGTTAAAAACTGGCTGGCTGGATGGGCCCAAAGGGTGGTGGTGAATGGAACCAAATCCAGCTGGAGGCCGATCACAAGTGGCGTCCCCCAGAGCTCAGTCCTGGGTCCAGTTCTGTTCAACATCAATGACCTGGATGAAGGGATTGAATGTTCGCTCAGTAAGTTTGCAGATGACACTAAACTAGGAAGAAGTGTTGATCTGCCTGAGGGTAGGGAGGCTCTTCAGAGGGATCTGAACAGACTGGACTGATGGGCTGAGACCAACGGGATGAGGTATAACAAGGCCAAGTGCAGAGTGCTGCCCACGGGACATAACAACCCCATGCAGCACTACAGGCTTGGGGGAGACTGGCTGGAGAGCTGTCAGGCAGAGAAGGACCTGGGGGTGTTGGTTGGCTGCAGGTTGAATATGAGCCAGCAGTGTGCCGAGGCAGCCAGGAAGGCCAATGGTCTCCTGGCTTGTATCAAAACCAGTGTGGCCAGTAGGTCTGGGGAGGTAATTGTTCCCTTGTACTTGGCATTGGTGAGGCTGCACCTCTAGTGCTGTGTGCAGCTCTGGGCTCCTCACCATAAGGACAAGCAGACTGGTGAAGGGGCTGGAGGGCAAATCCTATGAGGAGCGGCTGAAGGAGCTGGGGATCTTTGTTCTGGAGAAGAGGAGGCTGAGGGGAGACCTTATCACCACCTACAACTAACTGAAAGGAGGGTGTAGGAAGTGGGTGATGGTCTCTTCATCCAGGTGACAGGAGATAATACAAGGGGAAATGACACAAAGCTGTGCCAGGGCAGGGTCAGATTAGATGTTAGGAAAAATATTTTTTTACTGAAAGAGTTGTCAGGGCCTGGAACAGGCTGCCCAGGGAGGGGGTTGAATCACCTTCCCTGGATGTGTTTAAAAAAGGGTAGGTCAGGTACTTAAGGATATGGTTTAGCTTAGGATGAGATTGGTTGGATTTGATGACCTTCCAAGGTCTTTTCCAACCTTGTGATTCTGTGACTCATGCTCAGGTAGAGATTTCTTGAAGAAAGGACATATTATGAAAACATTACTTAAAGTTGTGCCTCCTTACAAATTGTTAGAGAGAAAAATCTTTATGATACCGAGACATTCCTTCTCTAAATGTTGTCCTGTTTGAGTGTTTGCTCAGCATTTAGACAAGGAGTTGAAACTGCTCTGTTCAGTCTTGTAGACATCTTGATCTGTCACCACTGTACTCAATCTTCTTCTGAACTTGAAACTGTACTTCTGGTCAGGATGACAACAGACCCGTGAGTGTGGAGCCTGTATAAGGCAAACTACTAGAAACTATGGCAAGGAACAGACTGTTGGACCCCACATGAGTATGGTCCATGTGGCAAGAATCAGCATGGGTTTTATAAAAGGAGGCCCTGTCTCATGTAACTCCTGGATCGCTACATAGGCGATTGTCAGTTTACCCATCCAAAGAACCTGAGCCAGGACATTTACTGCTTTGCATTGTGCTGCCTTCTGAACCTGAGCTAGATTCTTATGCCATGTTCCATCTAATCTCAGACTCCCATGTCTCATCTCTCCTGAGGGAAATTGCTGCTGATCAGCTGCACTACACGTCATCACCACTGTGTAGATTTGCAGAGGGCTTGATAAAGCAGTGTGACTGCAATGGAGTAGCCTAACTAGTTGCTGGCATCATTAGCTGCATAACCTTGCTTTCGATCTGCCAGATCTTCAACTCTTGGAGTTCGTTGCAACAGGCATACAAATATCTTCTTTTTTTCTTCTTTTTTTTCTTTTTTTTTTCTTTTTTTTTTTGTTTTTCCCCCTTCCTTAACCTGCAGGCAATAATAAATGAAGCCCTAGGAGCAAAGGTAGTGAAAGCAATGTATATGTCTACTGAGTTGTAAAAATAATTCTAGAGAACTAGAGGCATTTGCTGTTCTGTTCCATCATTTGTAATTGCATTGATATACTCTATTCTTCCCTGGTATCTTGCATTTCTTTGGTTGGCTTTTCTTTCTTTGGAGTAGAATGGAGTAGAATTTTAAAGCCTCCATCTCTTTTTGAAGCAAAGTAAGTTTGGCTGTACCAGATATGAAAAACTACCTCTTCATCAAAGCCTCTTGCACAGCTGTTTTATGCAAATTCAGCTCAAAACAGGCTTTCCGGTACTGAGCATCCTCTAGAAGAACAGAGTTATCAAAGGATCTGAGAGGGCAGAAGCTGAGAACCATACATAGCAGTTCTGACTTGTCCCTGGGTGGCAGAAAGGGAAAAAGGGGCTAAGTTTCCTTTCAGTGTTACTGTGATATGACTAGACTGATAGTGATGGTTCATCACTTCCAAAAATAGCTTCTGTCTGCTGAAGGTTAAGGTCCTCTTCCATTTAGCAAGTCAGGCTGGGGGTGACCATGGCTATTGGCAGAGGATACAGACCTTGCTTAAGGGGCGTTGTACATGTGGAGCTGAATGGGGTGGGGAAGGTTTGTGCTGCCCCTCTCTGAGCCAATGCTGCCATGGGGAGGTGTGAGGCACTGTGCCTGATGATCTCAGCAGAAGGCATTGCAGCAAGGCTGGGCAGTAGAAATGTTTGCTCTATGAAATTCTGAATGCAAATATCAGCAGCTTTGAGCTGAGGGACTGCTGAGTCCCTATGGACTTGGGACTGTTTGCCTAAAATAGTGAAGTTTCAGAGTGAGGCTGCCAGGAGATGTCCCAGGCTAAGCCATTCTGATGTTAATCAGTGTCAGAGCAGGAGGTCACTTGTGACGCAGACTGGGGGACCTCACCTCCTCTCCTAGGGGGGAGAGGTTGTGGACAGCAGGGTCAGAATTAACGCCCTGGTCCTGCACAGGGGTCATTCTTACATGTGCTGTTATACCCTTGTTATGCCCTAGATGTGGTGGCACAGCTGGAGCCATCCTGACCTGTCCCCTGGAAGTGGTGAAGACACGTCTGCAGTCATCCCAGTTGACACTGCGGCCTCTGTGCCTCTCAGAGATACAGCTGCCAGGGATGAGTGTGAGGCTGATGAACCCCACGCCATCATCTCCTGGAGTTCTCAAGTTGCTGAGGTGAGTAGGATGGGACAGTGAGTATGTTGGCACCAGGGAGGTTATGGCTTGGTCATCAGGTGGAGAGGAAGGAAAGAGATGGAAGTCGCATTTGAGATAGGGCTCTGGAAACCGCAACGTGGTACAAAGTTTCATCAGAGCCTGGGTACAGCTACAGTTGATCTGCACTTTGAACTCTTGAGTCTGCAAGGCAGCCTTTGGAACTATGAGAAATGTCTCAGCTAGTGGTTATGTCAGACCCAGAGTGATGGTGTCTGCAAGAATGGAAAAAATAACTGAAGGAGAGAGAAGCAGTTGGAGAGAAAAATTAGAGTAGGACAGAAAAAGGATATTATTGGAGGTGAGGATACTACAGAAAGGATGAGCAGGAACAGAAGATCCCACCGCTTAATTATTCTGCTTATTTCTCTGTAGGGACATCCTTGAGAAGGAAGGTGTGCGATCCTTATTCCGAGGTCTCGGCCCAAATCTTGTTGGGGTTGCTCCTTCTCGGTGAGTACTGCTCCCTGAGGATAGCTCATGCTGTACACATTTAAAGAACTTCCATGATAGCTATTGCTCCACACTCTGAAAGCAATCTGGGCCATGTGCTCGTTGTGCCACAGGACCACATCACACAGACCTTTTCTGGACCTTCTGATAGTAGTTGTAAGCGAAGATAATTGCTGTGGGCCTGGTATAAATGGTTATCTGATGTCACATTAGACAAACCTGTGCTGGGAGGAAGAAAAGTTGTAGTCAGACTCCACAGCAGTGCTATCTCTGCTCCTCATAGGTGAGCTGTAACCTTTTCATTATTTCTTTCCAACCAGAGCTATATATTTTGCTGCCTATTCTGGTGCTAAGGAGAGGCTGAATTCTGTCCTTGTACCGGAGTCCAAGAAAGTACACATGCTATCAGCAGCCTGTGCAGGTGAGTCTCTTCTGTCTCAGACACTTCTGTGTAAGTGTAAAATGGGTTTCATTCATTCCCTGTTGCTGCAATCAGTCCTGAAGCCTCTTCTGAAGTTTTCTCCCTCCACACCTAGAGCAGTGAACTCCTTCAGCAGCCGAAACATTTTCTCACCCTTCATTCTTCTTAGGCTCGTCTTTTCAAGTCATGGATCTAGTCTTTACCCCTCCAGCTGCTATCAGGAAAAGATCTCTATTTAGCTGTGAGAGGGAGAAGGCAGTGTGTAATTTAGATCACTCTCAGAATCATTTCTCTTGATACATCTCAGTTCTCTAACAAAATCTTCCACTCTCGCAAGTTTAACCCATTGTTTTCTGTGTCCCTCTAATGTCATGGCCTGTAGTAGGGTTATGCTGGAGGCAGAGGAGCTAATTACCAGATTCTATCAGGTATCATCCAACTGGCGACTGTGGTGGTGTTCAAGGAAAGGGACTGAGATATGATATATGTGACAAAGGCTGGAATGGGGGAGGAGTAGAATCAGATAGTCTGCCCTGAATGTCTCTTCTCCCATGGGAGCTGAAGGTCATTCTCAAATTGCAAATGACTGCACCTTGCCAAGCAGAATTGAGAGAGCTGATAGATGAGCACCTCCTCACAAATTGTCAGAAGGATCCTGGTACTCATTGCTGTCTTTCTCTTCTGTTCTCCAGGCATTACCTCTTCCACTCTCACCAACCCTATCTGGTTAGTGAAAACCAGGATGCAACTGGAAGCCAGGTAAGGCAGGGTCACTCTGTGTCAAACCAGGACTGGTTTGGGGGTGGGTTTGTGTCAGGGTCTGCAAATTGCCGTCAGAACACAGGTCTTCAAGGCATCCTGGGGAAGAGTCACACAGTTGTACTCACAACAGTGTTTTAGGTCAGTGGAGCAGTATGCCATTCTAACCCTCCCTCCTCTTTCCAGGGTGAAGGGGGAGATGGCCAGCAATGCTCTCCAGTGTGCCATGCGTGTGTACCGCACTGAAGGCCTTCGTGGATTTTACCGCGGTGTCACTGCCTCCTATGCTGGAGTGTCAGAGACCATTATACACTTTGTCATCTATGAGGCACTGAAACAGCAGCTAAGAAACAGCCATCACTCCCTGTCCCCACCACTTACGCTTTCAGCAAACAGCCATGATTTCTTCGGACTGATGGGAGCTGCCGCTGTTTCCAAAACATGCGCTTCATGCATTGCATATCCACATGGTGAGTGGGTCCACTCCCCTTGCTGTTGTTCCCCTGGATGGGAGATGCCATGCCTGTAGGATCAGTCTGCTAATGTCCCTTGCCTTTTTGTCTCTCCAGAGGTCATTCGGACACGGTTGCGAGAAGAAGGGTCGCGATACTGCTCCTTTGTACAGACTCTGCAGCTTGTGGCCCGGGAAGAGGGACCCTTGGCGTTATACCGAGGGCTCCTGGCTCACTTGATCCGCCAGATCCCAAACACAGCTATCATGATGGCTACCTATGAACTTATTGTACATTTGGCCTCTTCCACCTTGTAAGCACACACTGTAGTGCCTGGCTGAGGCTGCTGTAGAGGTGCAGGGACCTCGCAGTCCCGAGACTTGGTCTTTTTACATCTTCTGAGAGGTGCTTTTCATCGCATACCAGGACTGGGTCGGGCATAGCATTCTCAGGACGTAGTTTATTTTGTGCCGAGTTCTTGGCTCCAGTGTGCACAATGTAGCCTTTCTTCATTCTGAGTACTTGCATTATTCTGGTGCCTCAGGATGTCAGAGCACTGTTTTGAAAGTGCCTGCTGTAAGCCACCCTGTACGAAAACAGTGGCATGGAACTTACTGAGAAGCAGACAAAGGAGAAAGTGTAAGAGTATCTCAGACAGCCTCAACTTTTTCACTTGTTTTGGACCCAGTGACAGCCATCCATGGGCACAGCTGAACATGAAGACACACTAGAACTGAGAGAACTGCAGCAAGCAGAGATCATGTGCAGAGACCTTTCATACCTTTCTCCAAGGAAGAATTCATAACCTTGGCTGCTAGTAAATGTCCTATTGCAGAATCTTCCTTTGGGTCCTTAACGTGTTGCAGTCATTGCCTTGAGATGTGTCAGGCAGCTAACAGTCTCCTTTTGTCTTTCATTTAACTAATCAGACCAAGTAGATCAAGGGAAGAACCTCAGCCTGCTGTGAAGCAGTACTTTAACAACTTATGCTGCCAAGCTTGTAGCTGTGCTTTACCAGTATCTGCTGTGTTTCTATGCCCTCCATTCCCAAGAGAGATTCCCAACAGAAAGAGAAGACACTTCCTTCCCTCAGCAGTGCAGGGGCTGTCCTGCTACAAGCTGGAACCTCAGTTATGAAAAATACTCTTTTATGTTGATAAAGAAAGTGGATCAAGTGAAAAGATGGATGTAGCTGAGAACTTGACCCGTTCTAGTGAAGAGGCCTCCTCCCCCTTCCCTCCCCTGCCCCCAAATGAGTTCAATTTACTGTGTTAACGCTTGCTTGAGCCGGGCTGGGATGCTGCCTTTTCCTCCATGGGTTCCTAAGCCCATATTCTGGGGAGGGCTACATAGTGTTTAGCAAGAGTATTTTGAATCTCAGAAAGACAGGTGGTAGGGTCAGGGATAGTGTGTTTTCTTGCTCCAACACCTTCACTAGAAATTGTAACCCTTCCCTGACAAAAGGCAATAGTTTCAGTAAACACGTGCTCTGGATCTCCAGCCTCACACTAGAAGCTATGCTGCCTGTTTCTTTCCCTGTTTCTAGTGAAAAACTGCAGAAACCCTGAACACTTTATTTGAAATCCATTTATTTTAAAATCCACTTTGTTTCATCGTCCTTCTTACTGTCATTCATTCAGTTTAGGAGTAGACAATTTTACAAAGCAACACAAGCTGCAGTGGGTTTGTTGTTGGGTTGGTGGGGTTTTTTTGCATGAAACGAGAATAAACCTCAAACGACAACATTGAAAAAATATACAATATATATATATATAATATCTGGGGAGGGGTTGTGAGAGACCCCCCCAGTCTAAGCCCTCTGACCATCTTTTTCCAAATTTCCTTTTCTTCCCAAGCCCCCTCCTTCCTCATCCTCATTGGAACTGTGCCACTGTCGTGTGCAAGTGCCCTAATACTTCTGGAGAGCCAGGGTGGGGAGTGTGGGGAATGTGCACAATGAGGATGGCAGGAGGTGAGAGAACGTGGGAGGCAGAAATGACAGGTGTGGGAGGAGTGCGTGTGTACACGGTGGGGGAAGGAAGAAGGCAAAAGACAGACACCTCCTCCTTCCCGCCTTATGTTTTGGGGGGGATCCATTGGACTGGCGCTTTAAAGCTCTTAGTAGAGGTGAGAACCATCGCTTTTGCCAATGATGTGTTGGTCATCCACGTCATTGCTGTTTGGGAAGTCGGGTGTCTCCGAGTCAGTGCTGTCATACTCATCTTCCAGGCCTTCGCTCGCTCTGCCCTCGCTGCTCTCTGCTGCCCTCTCCTGGCAGCTCTGGTAGGACTGGGGAGGTGAGACATGGTGTTAAGGGAAAGGATCTGTCAATTCAGATGCTCACCCAAACCCCGACCGCTGTGGCTGCTCCTCACCTCCATGGGGTTGACTATGATGGTCAGAGCCGAGTCATCCCAGAACATATCGCTCTCTTTGCTTCCAGTGCTTGCGTGCCCCCCTTCAGCAGCCCCAGGCACCTCCTCCCCCACTCCCCGCCGGTGCAGGGAGTGGATGCGGAGGATGCCAAGGATAACCATGAGTGTCAGGAAGCCCACACACACCACAATGATGATAGTGGCAGCACTGGGAACCACTTTGGAGAAAGAAAACGAGAAGGCAGGGTTAGAGTCTGTTACAGAAATATCCACTTCCATCCTCGCCTGCAGGAACTGGGGTTCCTGGGCAGACCTTGGGTTTTTGGTCTTGGCAGGTACATGTCCTGACTTTTCTGTTTCCCTAGGCAAAGGCAGTTCCTGCCTTCAGCTGTTGGAATTTCACTTAAGGCCTGCATGGTTTTCCAGGATGCCTAGGTCCAGGTGTCCTCTGACGTTGGCCCAGCCTGTGGACTCTGCATATCTTTATCTACAGAAGTCACCAGATAAGTTCAATAGCAGCCATTGGTATATTTTTCATGGGAGGTAGAAATGTGTGCTGGGGAGATCCTCTAAGAGCATGAGGAGGATTTGGAGGGTGTGATTTCTGTGTGAGCAGTAGAGAAAAAAGGAAGCCAAAGGAAGTCCACTTTGCATGTGAGACAGAGGTGAGGGCTATGATAGCTGTCTACTTAGTGCCACAGTCAAGGTCTGCCTTCTTCACAGGAGAAAACTTGAAACTCATCTAAGACCTTTGGCCCAACTCTGATCCCTTTCTTCTAGGCTAAACCTTGATTCCCCAGGTAACCCCATTCCATCCCTGTAAAATCTATCCAGGCCCTGTATGCATTTGTCTGGATGGTTCAGTACAGCAGGAACTTTTCCTTTTCTTCTGTGATAGGGATTGGCAAAGGCTGGTTTTTGGTGTTCTCCCAGCACATACATAGGCTGTCCTTGAAGTGGCTCAATGCCAACTGCAGGACAACCAGGTTGGGATCAGCTGCTGCAAGAAGCTGCAGCAAAAGCTTGGACCAGAAGTGCTTCCAATGCTCCCTACAACAGGCACCAAACCCAACACAGCGTCCTCTGTAATAGTCTTAGAGCTTTCACAGCCTAGGAGGAGCCAATTGCACTGTGGTCATGCCTGTAGCACAGTGCTGACCACACAAACCAACAAGCCTTTCAGGCTTCTCTCTCCTCTCTTTGGAGCAAGAATCCTGCTCTTGTCTGTGTGGTGCTATCTCCTATGTTTTTCTGCCTTGCTAGCCCCACCAACTCTCACCACTTTTTTTTAGAGCAGTGGCAGTCTTGCTTCTTTTAGTTTCTCTACTGCTGTTGAAGGCTCTTTCTGAAATTACATTGCCCAAGCCCTCATAGTGCCTTTGGAAGGGAAATGAGTGAAATTCTACCAGCATACAGTTGTTCTTTTTTGACCTCCTCAGGAGTAGATTTCAGACTGCTATGTAAGGAGAGGATTGTTGCACCAAACTCTAAAACACAATTTGACACAGACCGCAGTGCATTTGCCAATGGAGAGTGGGACAGGAGGGTATAGTGAGAACTCAGTAATGTGGGTAGAGTGAGCCTGAAAGGAACCCTCTGCTATAGTCTCTACCAGGATATCAGAGGATCAGCATCTTGACCTAAAGGAATAAACTCAAAAGATAGCATTACATACTTGGGTTGTTGTGGGTGCTTGCCAAACTGTGTCCAGATAGCTCTGGGGGTAAATGATGGCCTCGGTGCACGAACTGCTGGGAACTCAGAATATGGTTAGGATGAGCAGCTTGGTTCATGTTGTGGAGGACATTCACCTGCAGAAAGACCAGAGCAAGAGTCAGCCCTGGGTTCGTGGTACATTCTACACTGCTCATTCCCATCCACCATGTCCTTCTCCATGCATGCACAAGCACCTAAATGTGCATGTGCTGATCCTGTACCTCCACAGTAAACTCATTGCTGGAGTAGCGTCCATTCATCTCTGTGCAGGACAGGTGAAACTTCCTTTCATAGAGAGCAGCACCGTGGTTGATGTGGTATGAGATCTGGCGTAGTATTTCCTCATAAACTGCAATGCTCTCCACACCTGAGACAGGAAGAGAGAATTGGTGTAGGGTGAGGAAGTCCTACAGAATCATAAGCCTGTAGCAACCAGGAGCTATAGAGAAATACAAGGCAATGCTGGGTTCATTACTTCTAGGAAGTGAGCAGAGATGGAGCTGGCTGCTAAAGACCTGAAGAAATATCTGCTTGCATTGCTAAAACAAGTGGAAAGAAGGATCAAGAGCAACAGGCCTGTTAAGGTCTGGAAAGTACAAATAGTGTTGTACCAGTCCACAATCTGTGGGATAAGCCGTTCCCCAGTCATGTCACACAAAGTGCTGCTAGCACCTGAGAACACCAAACCCCAAGGAGTAAGTCAGGAGGAGAGCCTGGGTGAGAGTTTGGACACCATGCCCTACTATTGTGCTGGAAGTGGAAACACCTCCAAGAAAATGGGCTGGGACTTCCAAAAGCCAAGTTCCAGTGCTCGAAGGAAGCCTATAGGAAAGCTGGAGAGGGATTTCTTACAAGGACTTGTAATGACAGGATGAGAGGTAATGGCTATAAACTGGAAGAGGGTAGATAAAAGATAAAAGAAGAAAATTTTCACTATGAAGGTGGTGAGGCACTGGAACAGGCTGCTGGTGGGAGTTTTGGATGCCCCCTCCCTGGAAGTGTTCAAGGCCAGGCTGGGTGGGGCTTTGGGCAGGCTACTCTAGTGGGAGGTGTCCTTGCCCTTAGCAGGGGGGTTGTAACAAGATGAACTGTAAGGGCCCTTCCAACCCAAACCATTCTATGATTCTGTGATTCAACAAATAGTTACGTGCCAGAGTCTCACAAAGTACAGCCACACATCTCTAACATCAGCTTAAATGCTTCTCCCAGTAACGTCTGACAGGCAGTGAGAGAGGGGTAATTAGTCAACTGTGCCTGAGTGGAAGACTTACCTGTAATGGTCAGGTAGGCAGAGGTGTTAACAAGCTCGAGGCCACGCTGCTGCAGCAGTGCCCCATCCAGGAGCAGATATTCCCTCTCTGGGTCCAAGTCATCCCCTACCAGTGAGATCTCACAGCCATCCAGGTTGTGTACAATCTCATCTGACATTCGTGTGTCTGTCACTGAGAGGCAAATGGAAAGAAGACAGGGCCAGAAAGCCAAGACAGCCATCAGTGAAGGCAGGAGCAATACCCACTGACTTAAAAGTTCTCACAACATACATAATGACTTTTTCTGTCTAGCACTGACCTTGAGTAAAATCGTTGTTAGTCTAAGTATTTTTTGGAGCAGTGCTCCATCCATCATCATGTATGTATCTGTCTCCACCCCCTGTCCCTGTTGTCCCATCCCCCCATCCTTTCCATGTCATCATCCACCTCTGGTTCTAATGACATTATGCACTAAGAAAGTCAGTTTGTTCTGGAACAACATACTATTATCAGGCTGGCTCATGATAACACCTCTTGGCTGTAAGGACTCTATTGACAAGGACAATGTGCAAATTAGGAACAACTGTATCACACATTCCCAGACCCCAAGTACTTTTGAAAGCTTTCCCCCAGCCTCACAACTGCTGGTTACCATGGTTGAGATCTTACCTTCTTTAAAATGGCTTTCAATGACTAACTGCTTTCAGCAGGGCAAAGGCCAACCTGCCCCAATTCCAGAAACTCACCATTGTATGAGGAAAGGCAAAGCTGCCAAACATAAAACTCTAAGCAAAAGATCCTATTTCCAGAAGAGATTTGAAAAGAGTGAAAGGACATGTAGAGCATAGAATGAGGAGAAATAATCTGATGATGGAGAGAAACTGAGGGACAAGTGAGGAAACTAACTGAGGAATTCACGGGAATAAGTGATTGCAGGAGATGGGAGGTGGAAAGAAACAAGGAAAGCAGGAGAGAAAGAAACAGAAGAAGACTTAGTAAAGGGTAACAGGAGCAGGAGTAGAGGGGGTAACAGGCAGGACCTCTATCCAGTGCTGGATTCAATAAAGGAAAATGTAAAAGGGATTAGGAATGAATAGCCTGGGTAAGAAGGAGTGAGGCAAAGAAACTGGCTGGATAGGAGAATTACAGGGAGGAGCAGAAAGGAATAACTGATTAGCCTACATATTGACAGACAATGTGCCTTGCTTCTCTATTCATTAACTCTCCTATTTTGGGTGTAACGAGGGGCTGTATTTTCTCTGCAGGACAGCCACTCTGTAGGTCTTTCCCATTTGTCTCTTACACCTCACACTGTACTCCACTCACCAGTACCATGCCAGTTCTCATCCTTCTTGGCCTCCACCTGGTGAGAAATAGAGCAGGTGATCTGGAGGTTGGGGAACAGGAAAACCCCTTCAGGACCCTCAAAGTCTGATGCAGGATGAGCAAAGTGGGCATTGCCAGTCAACAAGATCTGAGGTGCATCAGGCTGTAACACCACAACATAACCTTCCACATCAGGAATGGAGACACAGGACTCTTCACTGAAACACCTGAAGGAGAGCAGCAGAAAGCATCAGTTGGACCAACACTGCACCAACAACATTGTAAAAGAAAACCTCCTGCCCATTCCTGCCAGAAAAATGGAATATACCTTTTTTTTTTGTTTTAATCTTCCTAAAGCTTCCCTGTAGCTTACCATGCAAGACAGAGAGGTGTGGTAGGAATGACATCACTGGGTTTTAGGTGACTTGGGCCACATCCACACATCACAGAGAAAATTAAAACCAGCCCACATGCCTTCACCATGTGTGAAGGTAGAAGTTCTGTTACCTGCATAGACCCCAGGACCCCGTATTACAGCATCCATTTAGATATCGGATACTTCATTTTCAGGAGGACTTTTACACTTTTCAAGATGGTGAATTAGAATTAAAATACAAGGTGAAGGAGTGTAATTTTAGTCAAAAGAGAGGTGACCCTCCTGTTGTACTTAGCCAGAGGTACTGCTTTGTTCACTCACTTAACAGTAGTGGTGAGCCTGAGTGGCCGGACTCCAGGGGTAGCAAAGCGCAGCGAATTCATGTAAGCCACATGCTGGATTGCGTGGTTGAAGGTTTCCACATCGTCACCCTCCAAGGTCAGCAGGGACTGAGAGGGGTTCACATGGACCTACACATGGAAGAGAAGAAAATACTCAGGGTTCTTTGGCAAACGCCCAGAGTCTAAGCTGAGAAAGACACAAAGGAGAAAGGTGGGGAGTTGTCTGAGGTGGGGAAGCAGGCAAAGTCCTGGGAAGCAAGGCTGGGGAGGAGAGTGGAGGAACCCATGCAAGCTGGGCAGATGGGCATACCTTCATCCCTTTGCCCAGACTGTCGAAGTCACTGTAATCAAGCCCCTCACGGCAGGCATACAGGCATTCAATAACCTCCCGGCTCTCCAAGCTACCAGGGCGTACAGTGAAGCCAGCCAAGTAACCATGGAAGTAGTGGTGTATCAACAGAGGATCTCCTGAGGGAAACATGGGAGGTGGAGGGTGTGAGAGACATGGTGAGGAAGAGAGCAAGAACAACAAAAGCAACAGCGTGAGGAACACACAGATGTTAAGGGAGGTAGAGAGAAACAGAAGGGTGCGTGGGGCATGGCAAAGCCGAGATGACAAAAGCAAGTGTAAAGGACATAGAGATGTTAAGGGAGGTAAAGAGAGACAGAAACATGCACAGGGCATGGAAAAGCAAATACAACAAGAAGACAGGGGATGCTGAAGTCAGGAGATGTTGATTCTTTTAATTCGAGATGGGGGAAAATGAGAAAAACAGACTAACAGAAAGACTAGGGCAGTGAAAGGTAGGTAGCATAGAGAAGTTTCTGCCAAAGTGCTGAATGCCAGTTTCCAAATCCTGATGGAAACAATTTCTTGTCCCCTTCTCACTGTGTCCTGTGAGGGCTTTTTAAAAACAAGCTATATTCCATAGACTGTTAGGGATGAGGTGACATCTCCTGATGTCTCTAATGCCTATTGTGTTCTTCAGAGACCAACTTTCATGATCAGGCATGAGGACTCTTCCTCCTCATGAAAAGCATACTCCATCTCTCAAAACAAGCTGTAGTTCTCCTATCAGCCTTTTCATGCTCCAGAGATATCAAGCTATCAAGGACCAATCTGCTAAGTAGGGGTTTTCCTCCCAAGATGGTGGGAGGCAGCAGGACAGGATTAGGGGAGCTGTATGAGGAAGGCAGCATGCAAGAAGTGATAGTCATGCACAGTGAAGAGGGAAAGAGAACCATCTTCCTTTTTCCTACCTTGTACAGTATCAGTGGAGCTGTCATTCCCTTTGGTTTTCTCTTTGGTTTTCTCCTCTGCAAAAGGAGAATATTTAGACAAGCAATAAGGCGTTGGAAGAGCATGGCTACAAGGTCAGACAAGTATCTATACAAGTGCCTGCATTGGCCAGTCCAAAAGAACAGTTCTGGAGTCATGTGCCAAGCAGTGCACCATTCAACCCTGGAGACAGCACATCACAGGTGAAGGAGGGCAGAGTCCCGCTCATGAAAGCGATGGTGAGACTGCAGGATGAGTAATTGATACAAGGGAGAAAGTATTGGGTTGGGGTTTTTACGCCTTCCCAATAATACCTATTTTGGGAATTAATGGTTCCCATTCATGGAACATGGTCCTAGCCTTCTCAACAAGCCATGTTCCAAACATCCTTTTGAAACTCAGATGGTTCCAGAAAGGTGTCCCAAGATGGTTAATACTTACTGGTTGTAAAAGGCCAATCAAGAGCACAGAGCTGTGGGAAGATCCCTAACAGGGGAGAAGCAGTACTACAATAAAGATCTGAACTTGCTAGAAATTTCTGCCGGAATAAAGGCAAGCAGCAGGAAAATTTCTTCAGTTCTGTACTGCTTCCTTCTTGCAGGATAACTGAAAGACTGGGAAATGCATCTTTAGATCTCCACAGAATGAGCTTTCATCTGGTAGTAGCTTAACTATGTTCTTAACTTTATCTGTTACCTCCAACCCAATTCCTCTACAGAATGATTTGTGACTTCTTCATTTAGACCCTTGAAACACAGAAATCCTCTATACAAGCTGCAGCACAAATAGTACTGCCTGCTCTCTAGTCAAGAGCTTTGATAGAAATGCCAATATCTGAATGAGGTACAGAGTTTCATCTCTCCTCTGCCTGAAAGCTTGTTATTTATGTCATACTACTGTCATACTACTGCTGTTGTCTGTGAAGCTGCCAGTGACACGTGTCCCTGAGCCGTTATTACCATCCATGAGGAAGGAGCCATGTTGGCTTTGGTGTCAAGGAGGCAAGATGGCTGCAGTGTGGTTTGTATCATTTAGTGTTGGGTGGGGTTTCTTTCACCTCTTCTGGCTCTCCCTCCACTCCCTTGTTTGCCATATGGGAAGAGCATGGTTCAGGGAGCGGGCGCTCACCAGTCCAGCAGGCTCCAATCATGAGTGAGGGCTCCTGCCGTGGCGGGTGAATGAGGCCATTGTCATGGATGAGGGCAGGGTCATAAGAGACACCATCCACGTAGAGTGTGACAGTGGGGAACTCCAAGTTGAGGGCATAATGGTGCCATTCATCATCGCAGACCTACAGAAGATGACAGAAGAAGGGATCAGCAAATGGCAGATGGAGAAGGGACATGGGGAAGAGGCAAACACTTCCTCACCTGCTCAAGCTTCCAGAGGAATTTCACAGGCCTCGCACTTTCCAGCAAGGGCCAGTAGAGGAAAGAAATCCGGCAGCCATGCACAGCCAGAGAGTAATGTGAGTAGCCATCCTCTGCCAGGGACAAGGACAGGGAGTTACATATCACATCTCAGAGCAGTTTCACTACCCAGAGCCCAGAAGCACATGGCAGCCTGCGCAACTGGCACTCGGCACCACGTGCTCCCAGCACAAGTGACACCTGAAGAAGTGTGTTCCTACGGTAAGACCCCTGCCCAGGTCCCTCTCTGGAACACATGAGATTTCCCCCTGTGAGGACCATCTCTTCTAACAAGTCAGAGGCAGTGGGCAAAAGTATCATCACCTCAGGAAAGTGTCTCACCACTCTGCACTGTACTGCAGATCACTGTCTCCTCTTCCCGCCTGCCTTTGCCAGGCACCACGGCATGCTTCATCCACACAGACAGGGTGAAGTGGTCACTCAGCCCCTCATGGGCATTTGTCCCGCTCACCACTGGCACCTGGGCAGCCTGACTGCCATTGAACCAGTAGATGAGGCTGCTGTCCTGGCTGTAGTGCACCGAGAGCCGCGCAGTCCAGTTTGCCATGGGGCTAGGCACTGGCAGCAGGTCAATCTCTCCTGAGGCAGCACCTAACAAGAAGGAAAGGAGTCAGGAATGTCAGCATGCGAAAATAAAGAGCCTGAGAACTGGGGAACAGACAAAGGGGGTGCTGGAGGGTTTGTTGTAATGTCCCAGAGCACAGGGAGAGGAGGGGTTGCCTATAGGCCTTCTACCTGGAGAATGATGATGGCTTTTTCATCTGTGGCAAGGGAAGTCCCACAGACTCTGCCTACTGGGGCAATGCACAGAAACCTCTGGCTGCCCAGCAGTGAAAGCACGGGGAGCCCCTTGTAAATGTAGGCAGGGTGCCCACTACCCCTCAGTGCAGGATGTGAGCTGGGTGTCGTCCCAGTGCCACTAACCGCAGGAGATGTGAGGAATGCATCCTCCAGCATCTCTGCTGTGTGAGGAAGTGCTCCAGGGGAAGGAGCAGGGTGCTGTGCTACAGCTGCCCTCGGCCCAGGAAAGAATTCAATTCACCACAAAGTTTGCGCAGTGACTTCTCAGAGTAGTTATCCCGGTCACAGCCCTTGGCCACGTGGTTTGTCTGCAGCTCTACTGTGGCCTGGATGTTCCACAGGGGCTCATCGCAGGTCTCCAGGTGAATGCTGGGGAAGAGCGCAAGGCTGCCTGCACCTGGGGTGTACTCAATCCTCTTGTTCCAACCTAGTGAAGAAGTCAAAGACAGTTAGGTCCTGCCAAAGACATGGATGCCACACTCAAAAGTCACATCTATGGACTAGCCTAGAAACAAAGATTTTTGCTCTTTCTTTGTTGAAAAGACAGCTTTATGCTGCTGGCATTGGTGGAAGGGAAGATTTCCTAGAAGCAGAGTCAAAATTCTAATCTTCTACAGCTAGCAGTGCAGCATCAGTCCTTGGACCATCAGCTTCCCTTATCAGGCAGAGCACATATTTAGTTCTGTTGATTTCCCCTTAATTCTATTGACTAAGCTGAGCCTGTAGGTATACAACACCTCTGAAAAAGCCATTTATCCTCAGTTCCAAAACAAATCTATGCTGAATACAGCCTTATCAAATATAGAGTAGGAATGATTTTCCAGTGTCAAAATTGACTTTCAGTGGCTTTGCAATGGATTTAGATGTCTGCTGCATCCCCTTAGATGGGACTGACACACTGATGCCAGAACTGAACCGTATATTTGAGCATGCAAATTTATATGTGTATATACACTTGCAATGAGCAGGACAAGTGTAGTAGCTCAGCAAAAGCAAAGTGAAGACATAACTGCTGTTAAAGGTTTCATACCCTGCCAGCTGGGCTTGCAGGTGGGTTTCACCTGGATTTCCACTTCAGCATCATCAGAAGCCCGCTTTTTTCCACAGTCATAGGCTGTCACTGTGAATTTGTAGAGACGATCTCCACTGTACTGCAGCTTCTCTGTGTTCTCAATGTTCCCTGGTTAGTGAAACAAAGAGATCAAGGGAGAGGAAAGTCTCCTCACAAGATGTTCCTTCTAGAAATCACTGGGTTTTTTTAACAACTACAAAAGCAACCAAAAAGGGGTTGAGCCCCCACAGTGCCACTCTGTAACAAGCTATAGCATCCCACAAAATGGCTGCTGCATCTCTGCACCAGAGATGGATCAGCAGCGCTGGAAAATTCTTATAGCACAGCTCTGCCTGCAAATGGGCCTGGCAGAGAGGGAGCAAAGCAGGAAGCAGGGAGGGACATGCTTATGGTAGGTGTGGATTCTTACCATCATTGTCAATCAGAAAGGGAATATTGGGGGTCAGGATCTCATAGTAGCAGATCTGGCTGTACTGTGGTGAGCAGTCTCCATCAATAGCCTCCACACGCAAGATGCGGTCATACAGCTTTCCCTCAGTCACTGCCACACGATACAACTTCTCCACAAAGACAGGAGCAAACTCATTCACATCATTTACTCGAACGTGCACTGTAGCCCTGATGGACAGAGACATCAATAAGAACTGACCAGCTGCTTAGTAGCCATACACTACCTAAATTTCAGAGTAAGTCTATCCCCTTAACTGCACCAGTCTGACTTCCAGCCCTCAAAAGCAAGGACAAGAAAAGAGACCTGGGTTTGAACGCAGCAATGCTGGCCCACAGGAGCCTGGACAATAGTTTCCCACTCCAGAGAAAAAGGAAAAGGAATGACAGTGTAATCAGGGCCCCCTGCCTCTATGCAGCCAGGTAAAACACCACCCTTAGACACAGCCATCAAGCAGCCCTCATTCCTAGCATATGTGCTCACGTGACTCAGTCAGTGAACATTTCTCTTTCTTTCTTACTAACATGAGGAGTTCTAGTATCAGTGCTTGAGAAAAATACCTCTGGCTACAGGAAGCACTCCCACAGTGATTTCCATTTGTGTTCCTGTGACAGACGGCATTTTGCAACAGGCAGCAACGGCTACATGGACTTACTTGTGTGATTTCTTGGTATTTGCTCCATCAGGTCCCTCTCCACAGTCATAAGCCTGGATGGTGAATGTGTGCTCCTTATGTGCTTCACAATCCACTGGTTCCTTGGCCCGGATCAGCCCCTCACCTGTAGCTTTGTCCAGGATCACAGCTTCAAAAGGTACCCCTGCCCCATGGATCCTGAAGCCACAGATTTCACCTGGCACCCATAAAGGCAGAGAAGAAGGGGAAAAAGGACTGAGGAGGGTGCATTATGCTCCCTGGCTTCCTGCCCCCATATTTTCTTCCCTTCTAACATACATTCTCCATTCCTTTTCATTATCAGCTCTCATTTTGAGCAATTTTTTGTTCCCTAGGAGTTCCTCCTGCAATCTCTTACAGCTGTTAAGGGTGTACATGCCCTCTACTGGAGACTGCTCCCATGGCAGGGAGTCTCGACCGGAATCGAGATTAGAGGTTACAAGGTTCAAGCTAGATTTACTAGTGCTAAACAGCCACAAAACTGAGGGGGCACCTTATTTTTCCTCTGCATCCCTCAGGGAGGCAAAATAGGCCATATATTGCAGACAGGCAGACAGACAAAGCATGAAGATCCATGATGTCTCATCCACCCACATACGCAGGATGTGCACAGTACCACAGGGAACTGCAGATAGGATCACCTAAATCCTAAAGCTTGATTCACAGGGACTTTTCCTCTCCCAAAGCTCAGGGAGAACACGTGAGGAAGCTCCAGGCATGGCCTAGGCAAGCACCAGGAATACAACCCTCCTAAAGCTGCATCTGTAGTTTCAGGGATTTGTGCTGTGAGCACTGCCAACAAAGTGTGCCCTACCAGCTTTTTCCAGTGTTCACAGGAACAGAGCTGTGCATGTGACCTTTAGAAACAGCAGAACTGTGTCAAAAAAGTAGCTGGCTCCACCCTCAACTTCTCTGCATAAGGGAAACAGCTCACAGCATCCTAAATCAAGCTGTGCCAAATTTGCCTCCAGACTTCACTGGGGACCTCCTCCAGAACAAGGTCTGGAGGTGTGCTAGAATCCAGCACGGGGATGAATGTCACCCTGTCTCTGCCTCTTGGTAAGTCTCTTGCTGCCTCCCACCCACCTACCTGCATAACGCAGTGGAGCATCTTTGTCCAGCGCAAATAGTGGTGGGTTGAGCAGGACTGTGTTGTCATTCTCCATGACGATGCCCTGATACTCAGCTTCAATCCATGGTTTGTGCTTGTTTGCTGAGGTGGATTTGGGGAAAGGGATGGAGCACAGGAATGTGTTAGCCACTGATGACATATTCATTTGGAAAAGAGCAGAATATCATCCAGTGGCAGGTAACAACCACCCCTCCCCACCTTCTTCTCTGGAAATAAAGAAGTCTGAAATAGTCTGGGAGGAAGAAGTTCCGTTTCTTTAGTTTTACTCCACATGGCTCTTGGGAGACCTCATTAGAAACAATGTGTTCCTTCTGGCTTCCTCATTACTATCTTACTAGAAATATGGGGAGAGGCATCTGAGTGCTCAGGAAAGCTGGAGCAGTTGAAAAAAAAAGAAGAGGTAGAAATAGCCTGATTCTGGAGACAAGATTTCAGACGCTAAATCCTTTAGCTCACTTAAGCTATAATTAAAGTCTCAAGGATACATCTTCCCTTGGGGTGTCCATAATAACTTATGCCTCACATCCTCTGGACTAAGGCCCAGGATCTACACACATGTGCCCAGGTACACTTTCAGTCAGTCACCCTGTGTGTGTAACAACCTACTCTGAGAGTCCCTTGCTCCTTCATTCCCCATTCCATGGCGAGCACCATACTCCCTTGGCCCCTCCTTGCTAAGCCCGTTGGCTGGAGCCCAGACAGACTTGGCATGGAGGCAGCAGCCAGCAGGAGGCTCTGAAAAATGTCACAGACCCAGAAATAGCAAATTAATCTTTATCACACAGGCTCCAGGGCAGGGAAAGAGAGAAATAAAGGGTTAGGGGGAAGGAAGGGGAGCGGAGAGGAGGGGAGAGAGAAGAAAAATCATTACAAATTAAAAACCCCTCCCCCATGCTCACTCCCTGCCAAATGGGCCTCAGAGATTATATTACATGGCCTAGTTACAATCCCCCATTCCCAGATAATCCCCCACTCTCTCAACCCCCAGAGACCAAGATTTATTACAACTGAACCATACTTTGAGCACAGCATGGCTCAGAGCTGGTAGAGTGGAGGACGCAGAGCCTTTCCCCTCAAGGGCACTGCTTCCAATATGTGAATTCGTCCTCTGCAGCACAGCATCCTCTGAAACCATACTGGCATGGCATGACACATTGACTCAAAAGGGACAGTATCCCTTACAACCAAGCTCTCCTGCTAATCGGGGCCAGGGGATGCTGCTGGAGCCGGGTGGTGGGCCAGCAGGCAGGGCAACAGGTCAGAGCAGGGATGCAGACCCAGCTTGAAGCAGTGAAGACCATGGGTTGGCATTTTCTTCTCTCCTTATTGATTAATAAGTATTGCTTAGGAAACCCAGAGAAACATCCACCCTGCTCAGTATGCAGGTGGAATCCTCCCTGTGTGCAAGTGCCCATGCTTCATTCACCCCACGCCTTCATTTCCCCCACCAGATTTCCCTTCTGTGATGGCTCTAGTCCATGCATCACACCACTGAGGTGGGAATCCATGATACAAATGCCAAATGCGCCCTGTTGCTGGGGTAACAAGCTGGTGGTAGAGAGACAAATTCCTCACTGCATACACCTGCAACATTGGGAATCACCAATCTGATTTCTTGGGAAATGGGTCCCTGGAGATTGAAAAAAACCCCACCATTTTGGGATTATCTTTAGGATACAGACTCCTACCAGCTTAAAGAAAGCTCCTGCAAACCTAAAATAATTTGTCAGGGGTGACCAGGTGTTTTGGAGTGTAAATTCACAAAGAGAAGAGAAAATCCAGGGCATAAGGCCTTGCCTTGCCACTGGGCCCTCTGGCACCAGAGCAGTACAAATAAATGCCCCTGCCAGCGCCATCATACACAGAGTTTAGCATTACACCCACCCTGTAGCCCTACCCCTTCCTAAGCACAGAAAACACCCTAAAGTGTCACACTGCCTGATGACCCTGAGTCCCTTGCGTGTTTTCAGGTTCTCCCACCCTGTCAGATCATAGATGCACTGACTCCCCTCAGATGGATTCCTCGAGTCTGCCTCTACTGCCACAGATCTAGAAACCTACATCTTTCTCCATCACTGTATGTGTCCAAAGAACATCTGCAGTCAGCATTCGGGGTGGGTTTTTCACATATTTAGTACGTAAAATGCTGTTTTAAATGAGCAACCTGCATAATGTTCAGCCCATGACTGTACAATAATTCCTATTGGCAGATTGTTGATGGATTAACAAGAATTGGAAGATGGAGCTAGGGGATGTGTTTTGGAGACCACGGGGGTCTGTGGAGAAACGACACGTTCTCGTCAGAGGAGGAAAAGACGGCTAAATCTGCGCAGCGATAACTGAAACAAAAGCGAGACCCGCAGGTGCAAGCGGGGGAAACCCGAGGGCACTGCTAGAGGGAGAAGGAAGAGGGGAGAAAGAAGCGGTGGCAGGAGACGGGTGGAGAAAGTCGAGAGGGTGGGATAAGGGCGCCCGAAGGGGCAAAGAAAGCCTGAGCCGCCGGGGACCGCGAAGACCGCCCGACGCCAGGCGAAGGCGAGGGGCAGCGCGGAGCCGCACCGGCACCGCGGGGGCGGATGGATGAGCCGCGGCCGACGTGTACCTCAGCCCCGCTGTGGGGGGCGGCCCGAGGGGCCGTGCGGAGCCCCCCGCCGCCGCCCGGGACCGTGCCCGCGGCGCTCCGCCGCTCACCTTTGTTGGAGGCGCTGCCGGGCAGCGCGGCGCAGAGGCAGAGGAGAGGGAGGAGGACGGCGGCGCCAGGCCGAGGGTCGCCCATCGCGGCGGCGGGTCCCTGCCCGCACGGGGCTGCTGGACGGCGGCGGGCGCGGCCCTGCCCGGCCCACGCCCTCGCTCCCGCGGCGGCAGCAGCAGCGCGCAGGGTCGGCGCGGCACCTCCGCGAACCCCCCGCTCTGCTCCACGCCCGGCCCCGCCCCGCCACTGCAACATGACGTCACGGGCGCGGCGGGGGCCGGTGGGGGTCGGCAGCCAATGCGAGGGGCCGCCGCGCCAGGTGCTGCGGAAGGGGGTGTGGGATGCGGGATGCGGTGCGGGGGAGCTGCTGTTTTGCCTTCTCGCTGCAATCCGGGCAGGGCACGGAGACGAGCGAGTGCTAGGGGCGCCTGGTTGGGGGCGGGGGGGACGACTTCAAAGCCGGCGCCCAGTACGTAGCACCGCGAAGCATCCTCGCAGCTGCAGGAGGATGTTGGAGGAGCAGGCGGGGAGCGTGAAGATCGGGGGTGGGGTGGGTCGGTCCCGGGGCGAGGGACTGCGGATCGCGTCCGGAGCCCACCGCCCATCAGCTTCGGGGTGTGCAGGGCGGAGCTGCCAGCCTGCAGGTTGCCGGGGTGGGGGGAGCGGGTCCAGGGCACTGTTCTGAGGAAGCTGGCGACCACGGAAGTCACGGTGTGAGAAGGGGCGGGAGGAAGCCTTGCCGCTGGTTGGCAGCCAAAGAGTTTAATTTACGCAGCTCCCGAGGAGGGCGGGGGGCGGTATGGGGACCTGTCGCTCTCAACTGGTCTCCCCTGCCGAGGCGGAGATGCTGGAAATAGGGGCAGTCCCAGCCTTTTCCGGGACTCTTACTGCAGCGGGTAGTCCGGGAGCCGGGTTGCCCCGCAGATCTCGCCGCACCGCGGGAGAGGGACCGGCCCGCCCGACGAGCGAGATCGGTCCCGTGCCTGTTTTGCTCCTTGCCCTCTCTCCATCTCGCCGTCGGCCCAGTCCCCCTCTCCCGGAATGCCTCCCAACCTGACCGGATATTACCGCTTCGTCTCCCAGGAGAACATGGACAATTACCTGCGCGCTTTAGGTAATTCTACCCTCCTCGCCCCTCTCCTTGTCCCCTTTTGCTCCCTTCTGACTCCAAAAATGTCAGAAGGGGAGAAAGGGGTTTGGTAGCCCTCTGGTCCTACTGTCTGTGACTTGCACTGGTGGGAGTGGGGAGGAGTTATCATAGCTGGGGCTCCCAGACTACAATAGTGGAGGAACTCTGTGGGGATGCTGCTAGAGAAGGGGCCCAGGAACCCCACAGGTCTCCCTTCTGTCTCATCCTTCAGATATCAATGTGGTCCTGCGAAAACTGGTTTGCCTCCTGAAGCCTGATAAAGAGATCATTCACACAGGAGATCACATGGTCATACGCACAATCACCTCCTTGCGGGACTATGTTATGGATTTTGACCTGGGAGTCCAGTTTGAGGAAGACCTGGGACCTGTGGATGGACGCAAGTGCCAGGTGAGAAGCTGAAGCAGTGGAATTTAATACTGGGGTGCACTAGGAGTTCAGGGACTTGTTCAGCTTTTGATTCACAAACCAGATGAGAGCCAGCCCAGAGCTGGCATGCCCTAGCAGGCCCAGGAGTAAGTGATTCTATGAGTGAATCACCACAGCAAAGGGGAAAGGCACAAACAGCCAGAAAAACAGTACTTTGCCACCCAGCGGGTACTAGTCTCTGGAGCGAAGCCCTGAAAAGACAGATCAGCCTACGTGGCAGCACTCTGTTGCACTTGGACACCAGAGGGTCATTCACCTCTCACAAAAAGCATCAGTCCCAAGGAGCCACCAAAAAGACACCAGATCAGGGGCTGCATTTGAAAATGTGTCTGAGAGGAACAGTCAGTGTCATCACTGGAAACCTTTATTGCCAGGATTTACTTGGGACCTTGTCTTCCCCCTTCCTCATTTTTTCCAGACAACTGTCTCCTGGGAAGGGGATCAGCTGGTGTGTGAGCAACTAGGAGAGAAGAGGAACAGAGGCTGGAGGCACTGGCTGGAGGGGGACCAGCTGCATCTGGTGAGGAGGGGTCCAGTGCAGCTTGCTAAACAATAGTTGCAGTAGGTGGAGACACACACACTCCCATACACATACTGGTGCTGCGGGCTCTGAGCCAGTTGTGCAGCTTCCTTCCAGCTCCCCATGGATTTCAGCCCCAGCTCCTGGGGGCCAGCCACTGTTTCACACAAACATCCGCCTCCAGGGTTTAAAAGTTAACACAGGCCAACAAAGGTAATGGTCCTTCCCTGCCCTGCAGCCTACCCTGCTAAAGCTTTCGGAGGGTCAGGAAGAGCACGCAGCGGCACCTGAGCTGCAAGACTCCAGCCAGCGCCTGGAGGGCAAGCAGCAGGGCTGCAGCAGTGGGTGCTGGGGAGGGGGAGAAGTAAGGGATTCAGCCTAAACTCATTTTTTCTCCACTTTTCCCCAGCGTATGACTGCTGAAGACGAAGTCTGTGTCCAGGTTTTCCAGAAAGTGAAGTAGTGAGAGCTCCCCTGGATGGATGCCCGGCCGGGACCCTCGCTCCCCAGTGCAATCTACCCTGTACCGAAAAAAAAAACCCCAAGATTCGAGCGAGGAGAGCCCCGGCTCGGTAGCAGAGTGTTTCTTTCGGCCTTGCTTCTCGCCCAGCAGCGGGGGGCGGGGGGGGCGGGAGACGGACGGGATTTCCAGCGACCGGGAGTCACGGCGGGGTCGGGCCTGTGGGGAGCGGGAGGCGGGAAGAGGAGGTGGCCGGGGTGGGCTGGGGCGGGGAGGGTGATGGGCCGTCGACTGCACGGAGGCTCCTTTCAGAATAAGAGCTGGACTGTGAGGAGCGGGACGGGAGCTGCCCCATACCCAGCCCGTTCCCCCTGCTTCCCCTGCTATCCCGCCGAAGCTGCCCCCGCCAAGCAGGGGATGATGCCTGAATGGGCAGGGGTGGCTGAGACTACCCCTTCCGCGGGCACTGACACCAGCCGTCTTCTGGCCCCCTGGGGATGCCACATTATCCTTAGGATTGTGGGGTCCTCGAGCAGGGTGGGTAGGAAACAGAGCTTGTCCTTCAGGGTCAAGGATTTTCATGTAATGGATAGAAATCCGAGGGTTGGAGCAAGGGAAATAGCTCCATGTTCACTGTGTTCCTGAGAAGTTCCTATGGGTGAGGAAGGCTCAGACTCTCCTCTTGATGTAAGAAACCACAGCCACCACATCTAGCCCCAGCACTCCTGGACTTCCTGGCAGTGTCTCCCCACAGCCATCATAGCCCCCTGGGTACACGGCTCCTCTCTACAATCAGAGGCCAAGGGATGGGATGAAAGTAGGTGAGGTCTCCTAAAAAGCCAGACCAGTGCCAAAGACAGAGGTGTCCTTTAATGAAGACACCTGATAGGATGTGCACAAGCCCACAGACAGTTATTTCTGAAGGATGCTTTTAGACAAGCAATAAAAGGTTGAAGGGCAGGGTATGCAGAAATGTGTATCTCTTGACATCACAGAGAACCAAAAGCTAGGTAGATTTTGAAAATACAGGCCCTTTTGAAGCTGAGAAAAGCCATTTTTGCCTACAGCGTGTCACCTAAAAAGTAGTATATTCTGTGGAGTTTATTTTCAGGGAACTGCAAAGATGAGTGCCATAAGAAAAGCATTCCATTAGAATGCATGATAAGCAAGAGGTCAGGCAGCTGCAGTTGACTATAATGTCAATCTCTGACTCTTCAAGGTTGTCTCTGAGAACATCCCCGGCTGCAGCCAGCCTGTCAATATCGACAGTGGAAGAGTACCACATGATAGAACACAAACAAAGCCAGGGAGCAGTCATAGCCATGTCACAGAGCACATCATTTATCTGCTCTGTGCAGACCACAACAAGCCAGCATTGCTTCTGTGGTGGTTTGACCCTATCTGGAGGCCAGATGCCCACCAAAGCCACTCTATCACTTCCCTTTTCAGCTGGACAGGGTAGGAAATATACCCTGAGAGGCTCAGGAGTCAAGATAAGGACAGGGAGAGATCATTCTGTAATCAGCGTCACGGGCAAAACAGACTCAGCACAGAATAAAGGACAGAAAGCTCTCTAATGTATTACACTGCAGTTCACACACAGTGACACCAGAGTCGGGTAATGAGAAGTGCAGCCAGATCTTAAAGCACCTTCCCCCACCCTTCCTTTCTTAGCAAACTGCACTTTAGTCACGATTTCTCTCCCTTCTTCCCCCTCTAAGGTGGTATATGGTGGAGGCAAAAAGCAGGGGAATAGGGATTTTGGTCAGTTCCTTACGAGTTGGTTTCCTTCTTAGCCAGGGTGGCATTCCTCACACCCTTCCCCTGCTGCACCATGGGGTCTCACCCATGGGAGACAGTCCTCCACGAACTTCTCCAATGTGAGTCCTTTCCCATGGGGCTTCAGCTCTTCACCAGCTGCCCCAGTGTGCATCACTGCTATGGGGTGCTGACCTTCTGGCCCAGACTGCTCCAGCCTGGTCCCCCACAGAGTCACAAGTCCCCCAGCAAAGCTGCTCCAACGTGGATCAGTCTCTCCACAGGCTGCAGGTTTCGCTTCCAGGAGCTAGCTCCAATGTGGGCTTCCCATGAGGTCACAGCGTCCTTCAGGTGTCTCCACCCACTCCAGTGTGGGGTCCTCCATGGGCTGTAGATGGGATCTCTGCTCTCCCTCATCACACATGGGCTGCAGGGGCACAGCCTGCTTCACCATGGTCTTCTCCACAGGCTGCAGGGAAATCTCTCCCTCAGTGCCTCCGCCCCTCCAACCCCCACACCCTCCCCCCCAGCCCCTTCCCTCGCCTTGGTGCCTGCACAGTTTCTTACACCTTCTCACTCCCCTCCCTGCAGCTGCTTGCATTTTTTCCTCCTAAATCTGATTCCCAGAGGCACTGTGACCGTTGCTGATGGGCTTGGCCTCGATCAGCAACAACTCTGGCCTTGAGCAGGCTGGTGTTTGCTTTGTCAGGCCTAGGGAGAGTTTCTAGCTGCTTCTTGCAGAAACCACTCCCTTCTCCACCAGAACCTCACCATGTAAATCCACAACACCTTCTAACAAAAGGAGCTTCCACGTTGTCTTTGTTGTATCATGAGGTTGCAAAAGGCAGAGCTTTGATTGACAGCAGCTGAAGCTAGTTCAACTGTTGCCCTCTACAGATTCCTCCATACAATGAGACTGCTTCTGAGCTGTTTCTGACTCCAAACACCAAGCCCATTTCATAGAATCACAGAATTGTAGGGGTTGGAAGGGACCTCGAGAGATCATCGGGTCCAACCCCCCTGCCAAAGCAGCTCCCTAGGACATATCACTCAGATAGGCGTCCAGACAGGTCTTGAATATCTCCAGAGAAGGAGACCCCACCACCTCCCTGGGCAGCCTGTCCCAGGGCTCTGTCGCCCTCACTGGGAAAAAGTTCTTCCGCATGTTGGTGCGGAACTTCCTGTGCTCCAACTTGCAGCCATTGCCCCTTGTCCTGTCCCCACAGGCCACTGAAAAGGGGCTGGCTAATTCCCCCTGCATCCCCTGCTTCAGATAATTATAAACTTTAATTAGGTCCCCCCTTAGTCTTCTCTTCTCAAGGCTGAACAGTCCCAGCTCACTCAGCCTTTCCTCATAGGGGAGATGCTCCAGGCCCATCTTCGTAGCCCAGACTGATATCTTCAATAGTGTGTGATCAAAAACTAACCAACTCATTTCAGGTCCTTCACCAAAACATGGTGCAAACTTTCATTTTTCTGAGCCTACATTCTGGTTTGATGGTAGCCAGCTATTACCTTCAGGTTGTTGGACAGACTCTTCCTCTGGGATGCCAGCCATCCATATAATTTTCATGTAAGCCTATGAGTGGATTGCTTCTGAGTGGTTGCCAGCCATCATACATCCATGACCGTCTTGTCTTCAGGAAGCATACAGTTGTGCTAGGACCATAGATAGGAATCATACCCACTTGATATGGTTCACACTCATAATAATTATAAGGGACCTGATGACATGAATCCATGAGTCCTGGCTAAGTGATTCTCCACCATATTTGAGAAGCTGTCACAGTCCCGTGAAGTTCATACTGACTGGAAAAGGGGAAGAATAGTTTCCATTTTCAACAATGGAAAAAAGGAAGATCCAAGGAAACTACAGGCACAGAGGTCAGTCTCACCTCTGTGCCTGGCAAGGTCATGGAGCAGATCCTCCTGGTAACTGCTCAGACACATGGAAAGTGAGGAGGTGATTGGCTGTAATCAACATGGGTTCAATGAGGGCAAACTATGCCTGACAAATTTGGTGGCATTCTACAATAGTGTTGCACTGTTAGTGTGTAAGGGAAGAGTGACAGACGTCTTCTACTTGGGTGTGTGCAAAGCATTTGACACTGTCCCACACAGCATCCCTGTCTTTACATTGGAGAGACATGGATTTGACAGATGGACCACTTGGTGGTTAAGGAATTGGCTGGATGGTCACAATCAAAGATTTGTGATCAATGGCTCAATGTCCAAATCAAGACCAGTGATGAGTGGCATTCTGCAAGGGTCAGTACTGGGACTGACACTGTTTAACATCTTTGTTGGAGACATGACAGGGGGATTGACTGCATCCTCACAAAACCTGTCGACAACACCAAGCTGTGTGGTGTGGTTGACGTGCTGGAGGGAGGGAAGGGATGCCATCCAGAGGGACTTTGAGAGATGGGCCTGTGGAAACACAAGAAATTCATGCCATATCATGTTGAGCTTTATATCAATCAATATTCCAAGTCCTTCTCCTCAGGGCTGCTGTCAATCTGTTCTCTGCCCAGACTATAGCTGTGTTTAGGATTGCCCCAACCCATGTGCAGGACCTATTGCAGCACTGCACAGCACAGCAGTGAGCCTGCCCAAGTATGTTCATCATGCAGAGGAGATATTTGGACATCAGGACTGGGATAATGTCCCCTGCTTAACCTTAATTCTTATGTGTGGGGACATACAGTGTTATTACAGAAGCAATAATTACGTGTTTATATTATCTTTTTCAGATAATAATTCAAAGACATTTGATGATAGGTTCTCTTGTATGCTTCCATAAATATTCAAAGATGCTTTCTTCATCCTTTTGAACGCTATTTTCATCTTCATTCAACATGTTCTTGTAGCTGAGAGTTATTTCCTATGCTTCTACACAAGAAACTTGCTAATTTCTCTGAAGCCACCCTTAATTCCAAGGGAAAAAGCTAAAATGCCTGTTTACCTCTTATAGTAAAGTCTGAAAGCCAAGAAATTTTAAACTTCATCAAGTTGCTGGCACACAATATATGTCTTGGGCACTATGTTGATAAGTCTGATTAGGTTTGCAAGTTGCTAGAGTTTCTAATTTCCCCATTAAATGCTGAAGGCCTTATCTTGTTTCTCTTAAAACTCTTGCAGAACAAGCAGCAAGAAGGGTCCTTGGAAAGTGGCTTGTTCTCAAAATGATTTGAGTTCTGTAGGTTTGTTCATTTTTCTGAGTACCTATTCAACTCCAATGTCTGAGTTGTCTTGCTTTCCCATCCCCGAAAAACCCAACCAACCTCCTCTGAAGAGATAAAAATCAAACCATCAAAAAAGTAAATTGGTCCATGAACCAGACTAGAGACCAATTTACTTTTTTGATGGTTTGATTTTTATTTTTTATTTTTTTAAGTTTAAATTAATTTGTTAGGACTAAAATTTCTGGTCCTCTTCCTACGCCTGAAAAGTACCCCAGGAGTAGGTGAGACTTCCTTAGGAGGTCACCTTTGGAGGGGAACAAACTTAGGAAGGTTACTGGACAGCAGACGAAACCCTAGGAAGGGTCGCTAGCAATCGTTTCCCTGCCTTCTCGCTCAGAAGAGGCTGCTCATCTCTGCCTGTCTCGGATGTGACAGCCTCACGAAAGCAACCCCCCCCTCACCACCCCGCCGCCCCGAGCCCGTGCTCCCGTGTCCGGGGCACCAGCAGCTCGGCGGCAGCAGAGGGCAGCAAGCGCTGGGCTGCGGGAGCCTGGTCCGGGGCCAGGCTGTTCGCAGCCCTGGCTTTCTCTCCCCTCCCTCCGCGTCTCCCCACCTACCCGACCGGACCTCGGGCTTCCCGCCGGCCGCCGCTCCGGAGCTCAGTCTTGGGGCAGCAGGCAGGACGGGCAGGGCTGCGTGCGCGGCGGGGGAACGCATGGCCAGGTGCGTGGGGCGTCTGGGGAGGGAAGGGGGGACACCCAGCCACGCCTCGGCGGGGAGGCGACGGGACACTTAGACCCTTCCAGGAAGGATAATAGGGCAAAGGGGCTACACACTCAATCCAGCTCTGGTAGCACGTAGAGTTAAGGAAGAAGGATCATGCTGGCTGATGTTTTCTTGAGAGCTGGGCAGTGAGCTCGTGTTGAAGGAACGCTGGTAGTCCTCTTCCCCAGAGGGGAAGAAGGGAGATCTGCAGAATGAAAAGGAAAAAAAATATATATAATATAGAAGGGCCAGCTTCTGGAGGAGTGGGACCAAGGCATGACTGGGTAGAGGGCTGTCAGGGACATGCTCAGCAAACTGAGCTTGGGAACTTCAGGCCCTTATCAAAGGAACGGGGCAGAGGTCCTAAACTAGCAATAAACAGAAGTAACCCACTGGCCCAGAGCCAACAGGAGCGAAACTTCCCCTGGATCTAAGGGCCCTAGTCCCATGAGTGCTGGGAACAAGGAGATACTGCTCAGGGAGTTCACCCGTGTTCCTTCAGACTGTTTCTTGAGTTGATGAATCTCCTTGGCTGGTCACAGTGCCTTGCTGGAACCTGGGTAGTGCTGGTGTCTTCATTTCAGCTGTTCTTCCCAAGTGATCCAAGCCAGAAGCTCAACCTGCAACTAGGCCTAATGTGTTTGGATTCCAGTAGTGCACAAGTCACTTGTGAAGTCTCCCCTGATACTGGATGACCTAATGTTGTGCAATTTACTTGCCATTTTCACAGGCACGTTCCTTTTCTCCCATGGACCTTCCTCTTTTTTGGAGTAATCAGTTCTAGTCCAGTCCCAAGTAAGCTTTTTGGGGAGATCAGATCCCCTGGTTATCCCAAGCCATATCCCAACAATAATATCAGCACCTGGGATATACACATCCCAAAAGGCTATGTGCTGAAGCTGACCTTCAGATATTTTGACCTGGAGCCGTCAGAGTCCTGCTTCTATGACTATGTTAAGGTATGTGCATAGATACCAGGGCCACAGGGTGGCTGGAGAGGGGAATCTGGTGGCCACTGCATGCCATGGCTCTTCATTCTTTGGGGCTCCTCCCATGCTTTCCACAAAAGAAAGGGAAGGAGTTAAAGATAGAAATGGGTGGAGCAGGTACTGGCAACTCATGTCTGGGTGATAGTGATGCACAGAGCAGATTGAATCTTATGAGGCTACACTGGATTCCCCTTAACCTTGACAGGTCAAAGCAGACAAGAAGAACTTGGGCAGATACTGTGGCCAGCTTGGGTCAAACACAGGCAATCACCCAGGAAGAAAGGAGTTTGTATCTAAGGGGAATAGGATGCACTTGGCATTCCACTCTGACTTCTCCAATGAAGACAATGGCACAGTGATTCCCTACAAGGGTTTCCTGGCCTATTACCAAGCTGTGGGTGAGTAGGAAATACCCTCAGCATGCAGAAGGAAGCCTGTGTGGCTCCAACCAATTTTCCTCCTTGTACAGCAAATAAAGAGAAGCTGTAAGCAAGGATGTGGATCTCCATGTCCTTTCTCTGTATGGCAAAGAGGTTTAACACTTTATCCCCCTTGTCTCTGCATCTTCTGTGTCTTCAGATCTTGATGAATGTGACCCTAACAGTGCTGATGAGAAAGATGAAAGGCCCCAGTGCCAGCACTTCTGCCACAACTATGTAGGTGGCTACTTCTGTTCTTGCCGGGCTGGCTACCAGCTTCAGAGTGACCGCCACACCTGCAAAGGTAAATTGCAATTTTGAAAAATAAGAAGGTTCTAGGCAAGGAGCCCTTCAGACAAGGAGGGTGGGAGAAGTGGCCTGGGGAGCAGTTGACAGGGCTGCAGAAGACACAGCTCCGTGATGTGACCTCTACTTTCTTCCCCCACAACAGTGGAGTGCAGCAGTGAGTTGTTCACAGAGACATCCGGGTACCTGAGCAGCCCTGAGTACCCCCAGCCCTATCCTGAAGACCTCCAGTGTAACTACAGCATCCGTCTGCAAAAGGGTCTGTCTATTATCCTCAAGTTCTTGGAACCCTTTGAGATTGATGATCACCAGCAAGTTCACTGTCCTTATGATCAGCTCAAGGTACTGGAGATTAGTAAGCTCTACTTCCAACCCTGCCTCCCAAACTGGACAGGAATTGTGGGGACACTACTATTTGGATAAGAAATATGGGATCAGTACAGGAAGAATGTCCCAACCTGAAGGACTGAGCATTTCCCTTGTCCCTCCCTCAGTGTGCTTAATTATTATTGTCCTGAGGTCAGAGGCTCTGGGTCGCAGGCCCCTGTGAACAGAGCCAAAAAAAGATTCCTTCTTCCAATTTTACCTCCCTTTGATTTAATCTCAGGATTTGAAGGGGTTGATAGCTCTGATTGCCATGATAAGGGAGAAGGAGGGCTTGTGGTTGGTCAGCCCTTTGTTCTGATCTGTCTGTGCAGACATCAGTAAAGATAGGTTGGACAACCAGCTCTGTTCACCATCATAGGCACTGTGGCAAACTTTGTCTGGATCCCCAGTAGGGATACTGGGACAAAGAGATATCTGTGTTTCTGTCCCTGTGATACCTGTTTTCCTCCTCAGATCCAAGCACGAGGGAGAGAGATTGGTGAATTTTGTGGAAAGAAATCCCCTGGCAGCATTGAAACCAACAGCAATGAGGTGGACATACTCTTCTTCACTGATGAGTCGGGATTCAGCCGTGGCTGGAAAATCCACTACACCTCAGAGAGTAAGACTTTTTCTTTTCCCCCAGAGGCTACTTACAGGCTGACTACACCTTCTGTTAATACCACTTTACTTTGTCCCATTCTCCAACAGAAATACGGTGCCCACGGCCTGTCCCACGGGATCAGTTTACCATCATCGCACACATGCAGCCTGTGTATCGATTTCAGGACTACCTTGTTGTCAGCTGCAAGACTGGGTATAACCTGATAGAGGTGAGATCCCTTCTCCACTCCCTTCAGTCATATTCTGGCTTCTCTTCAGTTTGTGTAAGTCTTTTACCTTTCAGTAGAACTCTTTGAGACTTCACTCATGACAATCTCTTGCAATTTCTGTTTCTTCCTTGTTTTTATCAGCTTTCTTCCAGTGTTTTCTACTTTTCTAGCTCCCCTCCTTATACAATTACTCTTTCACAAAGCCCTGGTAGAAGATGAGAGATAAAGACCCCAGGAAACAGTGCTAAACAAGAGTATCTTTTTGGAAGGATATGAAATCAGACTTGAAGCAAAAGATGTTATCTTGCCATGCTGTCACCAGGACTGTGTAGTGTCTCAGGCCAATGTCAAGAACACAGCAACTAGAACAGACTGCAGAGGGGCATCTATTGTACAGCAGTGAAAACATGGGCACATAAAATAATATTTTAATGTGGGGAAGGGGATATAAGGCTTTGTACAACTTACAGAGATGGTTTTCTCTCCCATGCAGGGCAATCAAAAGCTGCTGTCCTTCACAGCTGTCTGCCAGGCTGATGGAACTTGGCATCAATCTATGCCCCGCTGTGAAAGTGAGTGATCTGAGAATGGGGATTATGCATCCTGCTGTGGCTTTCCCCCTCCAAAAAAATCAGGACTTCAGCCTCCATGACTCAAGTCTGTGGCCACAGATTCATGGATATGCTGGTTGGAAGGATCTGTGGAGGTCCACTGTTGACTTTCATTATGTTTTTCCACTTGCAAAAGGTTAAATGATTTTCCTCCCTCACAAAACCACGTAAAATATCAGTGAAAAATTGCCATAATGTTGTAAACTGGAAAGCAAAAGATTCCAGTCTGGGATTCATTTTGGAACAGCCTCTGTCTGCCTGCTGGACTAATTGGTCCTTCGCATCATGCCACGATTCAAGTCAAGCCTGAGCCTGCAGGTAGTAAAGCTGTCTTTGATTCATCCCTTTTCCTTTTCCTTTTTTGTAGTTGTGAATTGTGGCACCCCTGCAAACCTGACCAACGGGGCATTCAGCTATGCTAACACACCTGCAAATGACAACTACCAGTCAGTGATCACGTACCGGTGCAACGAACCCTACTATCACATCGTCACTGGAACAGGCGGCGGTGAGTCCCAAATCCCACACAGACACTGAAATCTGTCCGTGGAAAGTCCTCTCAGGTTTCCAGTTAGAACTGTCTCTGCTGACTGGGCTTAGGGCTCATGCTTTCGTCCTGTGAAGGCTCTCAAATCTTTCCTTGGCTCTGCACCGTAGCTCCTGAGGCTTCTTCTCTCAGCCTGTTCCCACCCTGCTGCATTCACAGTCCATCACATCCCTCCTCCATGTTCTCCTTAACTTTGCAGAAGGCCTTATTCTCCCACTTTGGGTCATTATTTGTGCTTTTCTAGTGGATTTCTTTCTTGGACTGAAGTTTGAGTCATGCTGTCTGGGAATCACTAGAATTCTGAAACCTCACTGCACCAGTCCAAGTGTTACAGATGCAAATGAACTCAAACTCCACTCCACTGTAACACTGTTTACCTCTTTGGAGTATCGTTCAGCAGCAGAGACATCTAAGGGCTAGATAACATTCGTACAGAAAAACTTTTAGGCAGCAGGTCAGAAAAATTAAGGTGGTGTTTAAAACAATTCACATGCTTTCTTTTTGTACCTGAGCCATGATTTGGTGACCCAGGAGCTTTGGTTACAACAACAGTATAAGGAGTTCATGATTTCCTTGCCTTGTCTGCTCATTTAACCTCTGCAAAAAATTGAAGATTCATGGATATGATTGCCAGGATGGACAGGCAATTGTGCAGCATGTATGAGAGAGGTGACACACTAGCACTGGGGCCAGGAGCAAACAGCTAAAGAGTTCTTAAAGTTGGTACTAATGCTGAATTTGATTGTTCTTGCGTCTGAGTTTAACTCCTTCATAAAGTTTCAGAGCACAATCTCATCAGAAAAAAAAATATCACGAGCAAGTAAATAGCAGCACCGGCCAAATTCTGAGGGGTAGCCATCATGGTTTAGTCAATTTTGAGATAATAGCTGATATTTTCTTGGAAGCACTTACTATACTGTAAGATAAATTGCATATCATTATTATAATTATTTTTAGTCACCAGCGCAAACTTTGTAAGAAAAGCAGATGTTGGAGGTAGTGGAGTTTTTGTTGAGGTGACATGCAAGTTAGATGACCTGCAGTATAGCCTCAGAAGTACATATTGAGTACTGACTCGTCTTTTTTCCTGTTTCTGGAACAAATGACCTTGTCCTACTTTCTGCAAACTACAGAGACCAGAAACTTTAATCTAAAATCCATGCCTTTACTCCTCTTCCTTATTTGGGCTAAATAAGTTCAAACAGTTCTCTGTAAGCATGTGAACTGATTGAAGTTACAACTTCATTCAGGTGGCTCTATAGGCTTTTCTTCTACAGAAGCAGTGCCTAAGCTTTATTGGTCACCAGCAACTGAGGTGCTTTAATGTACGTGGTCTCCTAGATGGAGGCACCAGTGCATCTTTTGGAAAGGGTGGAGTGCAGTGGGATGGAATAGCTGAGCGCAACATGTGGGACACTTTGGAGAGAGGAACCCTGTGAAATTTTTCTCCCTATTTCCCTTTCTTCTTCCCTTTTCCCTTCCCTGTTGTCCTTCAGAGAGGTTCACCTGCTCGACTGAGGGAACCTGGGTGGATCAAAATGGCCAGACGAGGATTCCTGCCTGTTTGCCAGGTCAGTAAAAAACTCTGACTTTGTCCAGTGCTTACGGATTCGTGCTTAGTCAGTGCAAAGCTGTGACAGCATGCCGGGAGGGGAGTGAGGATAATGGTATCAGTGAAGAAGGACAAGGAAATCTATCCAGGAAGACAAAATAAAGGTGAGGTCAAACAGGGAAAGAGAGACAAACCAGGGCAGCAGAGGGTGTCATGTTCTTGCATTTCTCCACAGTATGCGGGAAGCCGGACAATCCTGTGACTGAAATCCAGCGGATCTTGGGAGGCAAGCAAGCAGCAGAAGGCAGCTTCCCTTGGCAGGCTCTTACTCACATCCATGGGCGAGGTGGTGGTGCCCTCCTGGGCGATCGCTGGATCCTGACCGCTGCCCACACCATTCTCCCCAAAGGGGCTGTAGGGAACAGTGGTGACCTGGAGCAGTTAGCACAGGAGGCTAACGTCTTCCTCGGTCACACCAGTGTAGAAGAGCTTCACAAGCTGGGTAACCACCCTGTACGTAGGATCTTTATCCATCCAGATTACAACCCTAATGATGAGCACAACTTCAACGGGGACATCGCCCTGATGGAGCTGAAACACCCGGTAACCTTGGGACCTACAGTACTGCCCATCTGTCTGCCAGATTCTGCCAACACCACGTTCTACAGGGATGGACACATGGGCTATGTGAGTGGCTTTGGTGTGGAAAAAAACTTCATTTCAAATGAATTGAAGTATGTGAGCCTACCAGCAATTGCTCATGACAAATGTAAGCGTTGGCTGCTGAGTAAGAGGACTGGTATGCAAATGGTTTTCTCTGAGAACATGTTCTGTGCTGGCTTCCCCAGAGTCATACAGGATACCTGCCAGGGGGATAGTGGGAGTGTCTTCACGGTGTTAGATGCACAAAGTGGTCGCTGGGTGGCTACTGGTATTGTTTCTTGGGGTATTGGCTGTGGCAAGGGTTATGGCTTCTACACCAAAATCATCAACTATTTGGACTGGATCAATGGGATAGTAAGGGAGGATAGGCTCTAAATATCGCTGAAGAATCACTGATGGCATGTAAATATCCACAGGAAATCAGATCTAAAACTTTTGATGATGTCCCAAAGGCTTTTCAAACATACAGACCATGTAATCTTCATCATGAGCACTACTAAAAGCCACCACACTGTTTGATGAATTCTTGATGGTAGCATTAAAACATACCAAAGTTGCTTTAGCATTGACATGCCTTTTTGGGTGTTCTACTTCTTCCAAGTCTTATTACTAGATGAAGCCTTAATAATATTAGGAAATCTTGTGGCAGCAAATGTTATTTTTTGAAGTGCTGATGGTATCATCAGCCTACTGCAATCTACTTTTGTACTCTATTCTGTGGGAAGGTTGGGCTTTCTTGAAGGATGTGGTACATAGTGTTGAGTACAGTGCGCATATGCCCATTGGCATCGGTGAGTTTCTATGAATATTAAAATCATCGCTGGAGAAAACAGCTGTGTTGTGTCTTTCTGTCTTTGTTTTTAACAACTGCCAAATATTCCCCATCACTGAAAGCAACTTACAAACTTTATATAGGAATTTCTTTGCCTACTACTAACATGTTTCCAGTTCTGCAAAGGCATGTGGCATTTGCTCGCCTGTCACAAAACTTCCATTCTGAAACTCCATGTGGCTTCAAGGGAGACAAAAATAAAGTGTCCATGTGTTGCCACATTCAAAAGACAGAGAAGGCAACAACCAATGTCCAGAAGAAAAGAGCCCAGGAACCTTTCCTGATCAGAATTTGAGGATGGATTTTTTTATACTACATGAAATAAAGCACTGACTGCAGGACAGAAGCTCTAAAAGGATGCTGACTCAGAAAGATGACACCTCTTGTGTTGTGGACATTCTCTGGAGTTGTCTCTTGACTAGTTTTGCTACTGTAGAAGAGCCTACCTTTTTCTTGTGAGTCACTGAGAGAACTGAAGTCTGCAAAAGCTGGGCAGAGGAATGCTGGAGATAAGGTCATAGTTGCCTTCTCAAACTGTTTTCTGTGAGATACAGCTCCACAGATCTTCACAGGTTTCACTATTTCTCATTTGCTTTTTAGATAATATACCCTGGAGAATGATTTGTGAAATTGCACATCTGATATAAGTTCAGCTGTGGTGTCCAGGGGTCAGAATTCTGTTTATTTTTCCCATTTGTGTGGGCAAGAGGGGAGCATGAGAGGCAACAAAAGCACGGAAAAGCAAGGTGTCCAGTTGTGCAGGAGCAATGGATAAACTGTGGTTCAGGGGAGAGAAAGGAGGATGAGGTATATGCAGATGGGGAGTGTTCTAGGTGAAGAACAAGGAATTTCTGGGATGATCAGTGAGTACACGTGTCAAGAGCAACAAAATACCAACTCTTCATCCCTTCTTAAAATTGGGAAAAATTACTTAGAAACCACCTTAAAGAATCATAAAACCACAGAATACTTTGGGCTGGAAGGGACCTTAAAGATCATCTAGTTCCAACCCCCTGCCATGGGCAGGGACACCTCTTGCTAGACCAGGCTGCTCAAGACCCCACCCAACCTGGCCATGAACACTGCCAGGGAGGGGGCATCCACCACTTCACTGGGTAACCTGTTCCAGTGCCTCACCACCCTCATAGTGAAGAATTTCTTCCTAATAGCCAATCTAAATCGACCCCCTTCCAATTTAAAACCATTTCCCCTTGTCCTATCACTCCATGCCCTTCCAAAAAGCCCCTTCCCAGCTTTCTCGTAGGACCCCTTCAGGTACTGGAAGGCTGCTATAAGATCCCCCCAGAACCTTCTCTTCTCCAGGCTGAACAACTCCAACTCTCTCAGCCTGCCTTCATAGGAGAGATGCTCCAGACCTCTAATCATCTTCATGGCCCTCCTCCGGACCAGTTTCAACAGTTCCATGTCCTACTTATGTTGTGGACTCCAGAACTGGACACAATACTCAGATGGGGGTCTCATGAGAGCAGAGTGGACAGGGAGAATCCCCTCCCTTGACCCGCTGGCCACACTCCTTTTGATGCAGCCCAGGATATGGTTGGCCTTCTAGGCTGTAAGCACATATTTTTGGCTCATGTCGAGCTTCTCATCCACCAGCACCTCCCCAAGTCCTTCTCAGCAGGGCTGCTAGAGAGCACACATAATCTCCCAGCCTGTACTGATGACAAGGATTACCCTGACCCAGATGCAGGACCTTGCACTTGGCCTCGTTGAACCTCATGAGGTTCACATGGTCCCACTTCTCCAGCTTGTCCAGGTCCCTCTGGGTGACATCCATCCTTCCAGCATGTCAACTGCACCACTCAGCTTGGTGTCTAATGCAAACTTGCTGTTTGCACCCAACCTCACTGTCAATGAAAATACTAAATAGTACCGGTCTCGGTACGAACCCCTGAGGGACACCACTTGTCACAGATCTCCGTCTGGACATCAGGCCATTGATGACTACTCTCTGGATTCGACCATCCAACCAATGCCTTATCCACCAAACAGTCCACTCATCAAATCTGTATCTCTCCAGTTTAGAGAGAAGGATGCTGTTGGGGACTGTGTCAAAGGCTTTAAAGAAGTCCAGATAGATTACACCTCTTGCTTTTCCAGTGTCCACTGATGTGATCACCCCATCATAGAAAGCCACAAGGCTGGTCAGGCAGGATTTGCCCTTGGTGAAGCCATGCTGACTGTCTTGAATCACCTCCCTATTTTCCATGTGCCATAGCATAGCTTCTAGGAGGATCTGTTCCATGATCTTTCAGGCACAGAGGTGAGGCTGACAGGTCAGTAGTTCCTTGGGTCATCTTTTTTACCCTTTTTAAAAATGGACACAATGTTGCTCTTTTTCCAGTCACCATGGACTTTTCATATATGATGGAGAGGGTCTTGGCAACCACATCAGCCAATTCCCTGAGGACTCTGGGATGCATCTCATCAGGTCTCAAGGACTTATATATGTTCAGGTTCCTCAAGTGGTCACAAACCTGATCTTCCCCTACAGTGGGAGGTGCTTTACCCCCTTGTGCCCCATCTTGCTGTCCACTGACCCAGGAGGGGACTTTTAAGGAGAACTAGACCTAGACAGAAAAGAAGAAAGGCAATACACACACAATAGCACATAGCACAAAAGGGAATTTGGAGATTCTTTAATGCTGTTAGATATTCTGAACATTACAGGAAATACATAAATCAGAAACAAGTCTCTGAACCTACCCTGGGAACCAACAATTATTTTCTCTCATCTTCATTGAAATCTCCCTGTCAGGTGGGGCATGGCTAGGTCTTCAAGTAGGAGAAATGGGATAGAAAAAGATGAGAGGAAGCAACAGGAACCTCTTCCTGCAGAATAGCATCTACCTCTTACTACTATGAGTGGAAGACAGATAATTTCCCTTTCTATACGATGACAGTGGGAGAAAAAAGATACATATTCTTGACTCTCTAAGCAGCAAGTATCTTGACGTGTTATATACATAGAGTGAACAGGACCACAGCCAGCCTGAATCACATTTAGACAAGGTGACTGTGCTGAAAGGAGAAAGTTAATCCTGCTCAGTTTCTTCTTCATCTTCATTATTGTTCATGGTCTCTGTAATCCAGTCCAAATAACGCACTACCTTGGTGTAAAGCCCAAAGGTACCACACTTTGGTCCCCAGGAGACCAGCCCAGCCACGTAGTACCGTCTGTCATCAAGAGGATCTTGGATAGAATATGCTCCACCACTATCACCCTTACAGCTGTCCTTGCCACCACCAGCACAGATCATATTGTCAGTGAATCGGTATGCACTGGAATCGGCAGAGCCTTCTGGTTTCACAGATCGGCACCTATCCATGTTCACCACAGGAATCTGGGCCTTCCAAAGAAAAACAGGCAGTCTTCCAGTCTCTCTCTGGCCCCAGCCAGCAATGTAGCCCAGAGTCCCTTCTTGCAACTCATACTCAGGTGATTTACCAGGAAGACAGAGGGGTGAGATGTTTGGGCCCATCTTCACAGGATCCCTCAGCTTCAGTAGTGCAATATCATTATCAAAATCTGTCCTGGTGTCTATGGGCTGCTTCTTCCAACCAGGATGGATGAATGAAGCCTCTGGGATCAACTGCGTGCCTTCCATTGTCCGAAAATCTCTTCTACCAACATTGAATACCCCAGCATACATGGTGGGGCTGTCGAATCCCTCCAGCACATGAGCTGCAGTCATCACCCATCTTTCAGAGATGAGTACTCCACCTCCTCTTGGGTTCTCGAAATACACCTGCCAGGGGAAATTGCCCTTTTCTGCAAGGGTGCCTCCAAAAATCTTCGCTTTCTCTCGGATGGGATTACTAGGCACCCCACAAACTGGAAAGAAAAGGAAAAAAAGAGGAACCACATGGGAGAATGTGCGGTTAGGAATAGGGATTTCTTTGGTACTGCTAAAAACCCACATAGTTCCCTCCTTTCTGTGTCATCTAAATCATTCTTAATTCTGAGTAACCAATGTTCATAGTCTATGTCATAGAATTTGAAACATCTTTTTACAAAGAAATTCAAGAAAAATCAAGCAAAAGTACTATCAACATTCAATTTAGGCTAAAAATACTCACTCTCAAATTCTTGTTCTGGAAAGCAGTTGTCGCCCCGCCAGAGTTGGGTATATCAAAACTCAGAATTTAATCAAATTTTAGTTAGAATTTTTCCTTTGCTGAATATGTCCTGTAGGTGAAGGGTTTGCCTTTGACAAAATATTTGCTTAAGTTCTTACAAATAAGACAATTTTTTTTTCTGAATTCCAGATAGTGTCAGGTTAAGTGTTCAGGTTTGTCACTGCTGATAAAGCATTTTTCTTTTCTGTTCTTTTAGTATGGAAAATCTTAAGATCTCCATTAACCCAGTGCTTATCTGTAGATCTTATGGATGCAGAGATGTTCTGTGCTCTTTCAGTAAAATGTTCTATAAGGTTTTGAAGAAGATAAGCACTAAGGGCATAAATAAGGCTTGACATTCTGACACAGTTAGGAAATTGATTTCTTATCACATTGCCTTAGTAATTGCCTACATTTTACCCGTAGTCACACAGTCCGAGATTAAGGAACTATAGCCAGTAGATAGCTTCCAATTTAAATGAAGCAGTTTGTTAAAGAATTAATCTGATGTAATTAGAGAATGATTTAGGCTGGAAAGTACCTCTCAATGTCTCTAGTTCAACCTGTTAATCCATAACTGTCCTTCCCCTTGTCCTCCTAACTGCAAAGCCAGGTTGCTCAGGGGCTTTGACAGATAACTTCTGATTATCTCCAAGGATAGTGATTAGCCAGCCTCTCTGAAGAACAGCTTCAGTGCTTCAGGGAAGAATTTTTCCTTAAATACAGTCAGAATTTCCTCTGATGCAACTTGTGCCCATTGCCTGCCATTGTCTTACTGCGGTGTCCCACTGAGAAGAGTCTGGCTTCATATTCCTTGCATATTCTTGGGTACTAAATTCCCTGAGAAAATCTTACAATTTGCCTTTTTGCACTGTGGACTTGTGTAGTCCAAGTTACTCACTGAGCTGGCCCTTAAGAGAGTTGGAACCACCTTCAGCTAGATCTTGCACTTTGCCAGTAAGGATTCGGGAGTCTCAAGTAGTGAACAAACATCATGTACAACTAGCCTTAGGAATGCTGCCTCCTCTAAGAGAGTAAGCTGAACAGTGTGCAGAAAACATAGGATTAAAAATGCTCTCAGCAGGAAGTTAAGATCCAGCCATAACTATGAGCAGGCAGGAGCAGGACCGCTCAGTGTCTCCTGAGTACACAAAGAGAGGATGAGAAAGTCCTTGACCTTGCTTGAGCCTTCCATTCACACTTAGCATAGCTGAATACTGAAGGACACATTAAACCTTAAGGGTTTAGGCTATGACTTCCAGTGAGACCATTCCCTATAGCGCTGTACCTGTAGTGCCCAGAGGACAGATGGGCACTACACCCGAGAGAGGCCTGAAGAGAAGCTACAGCTGTCAGTGCAGCTTGGGAGGGACCACAGACAGAAAAGGTCCAGCATTCTTGGACATCTCTCTTGACTTGTCAGTCTTCTTGCAACTAACACAGGCAGAGACCCAAAGCACTGAACAAATAGAAAACCTACACACTTGAAGGTGGGGGAACTGGTGTAGAAACACACACTGATACTCGAAGAGGTCCTATTACATGAGCTGTCTTTTGTCTCCTGTTTATTTCTGCTGTCTCATCTGACCTTTCTTTGGGGATCACAGCTTTCAGAAATGTCTTGTCCAATGTGATTCAGACAACACAGAAAGGATACTTTCGGGCTTAACAGTTTATAAATAGAGAGATGAAGGAAGCAGTTGTCTTCATATGCCATATACACATATACACAGTTTTTGGTAGTACCTGGGATGCACTTTGGTAGCTTTGTTCCCATCTCTTCATTGACCCATTCTCCAGTGGCTGAGCAATGATACACCACTTGGAAGACACAAGAAAAGAGCACCATAAGGATATAATCAAGATGAAAAGAGGGTAAGCAGCATTACAGTATAAGGTGATTTATTTCTAATTTGCAAAGCAAGCACAGCTTGGTAAACATTGCTGAGAACACCCTAGAAGTACACGATTCCACCAGTGTGTTTCTATCTCTGTTTTGGAGGAACCTCATCTGATAGATTGCTTGAGTCCTTTACTTCTCCACCAAAAATGTGTGCTAGATGTGAGAAAACCCTCCATGGTTTCACACACCAGGCAAATGGAGAGAAGACTTGCTAATGCATTTAAGGTCAACAGTCCACATACAGATGTTATTGCACTGTAATAAACGTAACAGTGACACAAAACTAGTGCCTGGAACCCTACACCTCTAAGAACTTTTTCCCAGTCTTGACCTGATGGGATATAATCCCAGCCCCGTGACATTGCCATTTCTTAGGATGTTGATCAAAGTATGCTCATGTAGCAGAAGCCATGCTTACCATCATCTTTGTTTTCTAGGGTATAGTAAGGTGCATCACACTGATACCGGAAAGCAGCTTTGTACAGAGGCTCATGAAGCTCAGAGACGTATATGGCTTGGGCATTGTCAATAGGGGTAGGATCATCACAGATCACAGCTGTAGAGAAGAAACAAAACCAACCAAATAAAATCAAAGGGGCATCCTCACCCAACAATATGATGATTCTGTACAATGGGGAACCACTCAGCTCCTCTGTTCCCTGTACAGTCATCAGCATGCCCTTCCTCTGAACCCTTCAGAATGCTCACATCCCAGTCCTTCAGTGTTCTCCTAATCTGGATAAATAGCCTAAAGACTCCATTCCAGTTTGCTTCCCAGAATACAGAGATGAATCACTTACGAACACAGCTGAAATGGGAGTTGGTCCATTCACCATTGTTCTGACAGCTGGAGTGAAAAGTCGTAAAGCTGTCCCGTGACTAGGGAAAAGAATACATGATCCATGTAAAGCCACTGGCCATGAGATATATCTGACACAGTCACTCCAGTGGAGGGTCCTCAAAAAAAGCTGCAGTGGCTGGAAGAAGTTTTCACTTATTATAGCTGTGTGAGTCCCCAAAGGTGCTCAGGACACCTGAAGGGAAACAGTATCAGGAAGATACTGAGAGGGACAGAGAGGATTTATGCTTTTTTACGTAACTTACCGTCACAACTTCATAACCTTCCACACAGGTCACCTTCACATTGTCCTGGAAGATATATCTGTTCTTCTTTGGTTCAATAACAGAGTTGGGGATGACACTTTCGGGACATGATACAGCTTTGAAGAGATAGGTGGAAATCAGTGATTAACTGGTTGAAGATTTATTCTCCTTCCAGCTCCCAACTTCTTTCTCCCCAGTGATTATTTTCCCTAGCAAACAGGCATCCTCCATTTACCCAATACCACCAGCAGCAAACATGTTAACATGCTGTTGTACCACGAATCTGACCTGGGACAAACCCTCCCTAACTCAGCAGCAGCAGGCATGCTTTCCTAAGTGTTTACTCACGATCCCCATAGTAGCGTATTTTCCAGCCTCTGTGCTGTACTGCGTGGTCTGTTTGGAAGATTATGTCAAGAGTGTTGCTCCTGGTTTTGATTTCAGGAGGATCTGGAAATTCGCTGCCACAATAGGGACCAAAACGCTGCTTTCCAGAAACAAACTAGGAAAACAAAAAACAAGAAATGAGAAATACCAAATGTATTGAGAGAGACATTCAAATATATATATATATGCATATTCAAATGTATTCCCAAGAACCTGAAAAGGCAACACAGATGAAAATAAAGTTAAGCACTCAGAGGGTCTTCTGAATATGAGGAAATTGAGGGTAGATCCTGATTCCCTCCCTAAGACCCACACCTACTGTTAAGCTGTCACGGCAAGTCCCTTTTGAGTCAGCTGGTTCCACATCGAAGTCCCCATTGGGTATGGTCAACGTTACAAAGTAGCCTGGCCTCAGAGTCACTCGGTATGCACACCGTGAGTTCTCTGGGTAGTCGTTGGGGTAGTTGGGGCTGGAAATCTCCCCTGATAGCTCAGTGTAGACACTTCCACTACAGTTCACTAGAATTAAGAAAGGAACATGGGGAGGATTCAGAAAGGACAGTCCATCTATGAAGCTGGCAAGTTTTCCCTCTTCCACTACATCTCCAGTCACCATGTCACAAACATTGCATCTTTCCAGGAAACTGAAAACAAGGTCGCTATTGATCCAATCAGTCAGGGACTTAACTTGTAATGGCCATTATTTTTACCTTCCACCTGTGATTTAGGCCCCTTCCCCTCATGCTCAGGTCCTCATATTATACTCCTTTCAACATAGACCATTTGTGACCTTGTAATTTTTTGATTCAAGTCAAGCAGTCCCTTGGCCATTTTTGTGTCTTTATTGCAATGTCCTGTTTTGCCAGAGATTAAAAGATTCACAGATAGCAACATGCTAAGAAAGGTCTTCATCACAGGCTTTAAAAAGTGTCATTTAGTAGCTTCTTAATTTTCTTGGCACAAAAAAACAGATGTCAATACTACTTTAATAGAAATTCCCCAAATCAGGGTCTACTGCTAGTTCAGATTTGCGCTGGGATTTTTTGTTCCCCAAAACATACCTGTCACAACTGGTTGTGATAGAAAAGGTCTTTCATGTACAGTATCTCACTTTGCCTAAATTAACTCTTCCTGTTGCCCACTGCTCTTACCTCCACATGTTTTGTTGTCCTTATAGAGGAAATAATCTGGTGGACAGGTACAGAAGTATCCTCCAATATAATTATTACAGTAATGACTACAAGGTTCCTCCACAAAATCTGTGCACTCATCCAAATCTGCAAGTATGAAAAGATGAATCAGCCAAGACTAGGAGAGAGCCCTAAAGGCAAGAGGAACATGAGAAAGTGGAGCAAACACTGACAGACAACAAGAAAAATGTGTCTCTAAAACAGCATTTATATTGGCCATACTGCAAAGGAGCTTTCTGCCAGCTTTACTTCTCCCCCAGCCTCAAAACTAGAGAGTCAGAGGAGGCTGTTTTAGCCTTACCCACTGCAACATAGTAGGCTGCAAAACCAGTGAAACGCTCCTCGTTGGAAAAGTCTGATTGGAAATTCATAGTGAGGGTGTCGTAAGGGATGTGAAATTCCTCTACAATGGAGGAACCTGGGGCACGAGGTTTCTTCCGCCCACAAAGCACACCTTCAACTTGGCCAACAGACAGGATCTGCAGAAGAATGCAGAGAGGTTTTATCTCGTTAACTGGAGTATGTGTAATTAACAACATGTGTATTTCAGCTAATAGGTGGCTAACCAAAAGCTCCTAAATTGCATGCATTTCCCACAACGTTCAGGTAGATTTCTCAGGGCTCAGCTATGTCACAGAACTAGCAGGAGGCACCAAGGCTGCTGTGTCATCCAAAGAGCTGGTCAAGGGTGGAAGTCAAGGTACTGCTGAATGGAACCCCCAGACATCAAGTTTCATAATATTTGTAAGATGCCCAAGTCTACCAACTTTCCTGCTGTGAAACACCTATCTTAATTTCTCAGACACAAATTAATCCAGAAATTGATCTCTGTTCTTTGTTAACAACCTTTCCTCAGACCCATTTGTATAAAAAATCAACACCATGGTTCAAACTGGCAAAAAACAATCACTGACAGTTTGCAGAGCAGTCTGACAGGTTCATTAGTTTGTTGCAAAAGAACATGTTACTATAGCTCCCAGCAGAGCACATCCATCCTACTCTCACACCTTTATTCTTCTCCAAGCTCTCTTTCTGGTGTTGTACCTCATCATTTTGTCCCTTTTTACACATAGCTATTACAAGATAGAATGGTCTTGTTTCTGTCTGTTTTCTGTGTAAATAACTGGTATTTTATGCCCTGTGGGACAACATGGAACAGAGATACTGGGTCTCTGTTTTAAGAAATCTGTGTTGCACAGATCATAGGAAACTGTGGTACAGTGAACCACAACACTTTATCTGAATTCCCACTATCCATACATAGATTTCTTGACTGTTTTTAACCTTCATCATTTCCAATCAATTTCTGATAGCATTAAGAAACCCATGTCCACTCACAGTTTAATTCTGAATAATTTCTGGGACAGAAAAGCAATGCCCTAAGAAAACAGTCCTTTTCTAGCTACAGTTCCCTGGCTAAGAATATGCCTTGCAATAGGGAGGTGTCAGTAATGGCTAAGACGGCTTTTCCTATGAATATAGGAGCAGTGTGGGGAGGAGGCCACAGATAAGACACTCAGTTGACAGGCAATGCTTATGTGGTTATGAAGCAAACCCAAATCAATTTAGTGACTGCTAGTGCAGATATGCTCAGTCGTTTGGGCTTCTTGGAGCTCAAAAGAAGAAGGATCTACCTACCTTCTCTTGCAGCCCTAAGCTTTGCACACAGCTTTGCTGTTCTGTGCTCTAACCTGCCTTCCTTGTCTTTTTCTTACTTAAGGACAGGAACAGTACCTTCACAAAGTCATATTCACAGTTCTGCGATGGTTCAAGATCCATATGTGTAAAATAAAGGCGAATGCCATATCCTGAAGGGACCTGGATTTCCCAAGATTTCTGCACATCATTGGGATACACCTGAGGATAATTGGGTGACAAGATCTCACCATACATGGAAGCTGCATCAGCCCAGAACGGGAGACAGAAGATAAGGAACCTGAGAAAAGAGGTGGGAAGATGACATTGCAGGAGTCCTTTCCTGTCCTCATACACACACAGTCCTTAGTGAAACAGCTAGTCTGTGGCTGTACGTAGCACGCAGCACAGCTACTGGCATTGGAGTTCTAACGACCAATGCTGTGGCTGTGTGAGGCTTGTCTTTTTGCTATAGCCTTTGACACAGTACAACCTCAGTCATGCTCTGTTCCACTCCAGCTCTAAGAAGAGCTGGTAATGCTGCAGAAGTTGAACACAAGGGTTTGAAGTGCTATTCCCTCCTTGTTCTGCAGGCTACTTGGGCTATAGAAAACATTCAGATTTGAGAATCAGTACAGTACTACAGGAAAAACATCTCATTTATTAAATGAAATTATTAATAAACCTGAATTCCCCTTGGAGATTCAATAACTCACCACATCTGGAAAAAGCAGAATCTTCCTTTCTGAAAGCTTTCAGAAATTGGACTTTGGAGTTATGGTCTGGGACAAAAAAAACAGTATAATTGATTAGTTGCCTGTGCACTTGCATGTCTGCTAGGCAAGTCAAAGCCCCTAAAATCCCAACTTGTGAAGAATACATTAATATTTTGCCTCAAAAGAAGGTTTACATCTCTGTTCCTTCCTGCATTCCCCTGGTATCAAGAAGGGATGCTAGGCTCCGTACTGACAAAATGGAGCAATAATCCCTATCTTGGTACTCATGGGTTCACATTCTTTCATGACCATCAGTGTCTCCAAACACCACGGTGGTACACAACATATTAATACAGAAAGCACCAGGATACCAAATCTGTTCTTCCCAGCACCTCAAAAATTATGCTAAGCAGGGGAGCAGCTTGTCCTGGCTCTTCTAGATGTTAGACAGCAACGCTCAGGAATATTTTTCCTTTCTCATGCCTAATGTTTGCAATATTTACCTTCTCTCCCTAGGAGGTGTCTTGTTTTCTTCTTTCTCCCCTTCTCTGATCTCTCTTTCGCTTTTTCTTTTTTCCTCCCAGTGCACACCCTCCTCCAAAACGCACCCAAAGCTGAGGTCTGGGAAGAAACCTCGAATTCGCAATATCGCAGCACCCTCTACCTGTGGGACGCGGCTTCCCAGTCTCCCAACTAGGGTGGGATGCTCGGCTTGCCGGCTCTCGGGCAGGAAGGGGAATTTCCAGAACAAATTGCACAATCCAGTTGGCTCAGGCCGCGCGGGTGAGCACGCAAATGTGGCCTGTATCAGGCATTTTCGGGAAATCAGATGACTTTGGGGAAAAGGGAACAGAGTTTTCATCTGCTTCCCCTCTCCTCCCCCTCTCCACCCCAGCCTTTTTAAAGGTTTGAAGCAAAGTCCAAAGTGTGTAGAAAAGGCAGAGTCCACACGAGAACTGGTCCAGTGCTTTTGTGTGGAAAAACTTTGATCATCCTGTCCAGAGACCACTTTGCCAGTCCACTCTGTTACTACCCGGTGGCCACTGGGCTGCTGCTGCCGCTGTGCCTCATCTGATGCTTCAGAGACCCTTTCTTTAAGGAGGGAAAAAAGAGGAAAAGTCAGTGGCCTAGTCAATGTTGTGCTTCTCTGAAGCTACCAGCAGGAGTAAGAGTGCATTGTTTTGACAGGTTTTGTTATGGCAACACTCCTGTAAGTAAGAACTTGACTACAAACTCATCCCTATGTCTTTATTTACCAATAACTTCATGTAAAAGCAACTGTTTGTCATACTTCGGCCTGGAGCAAGTTGGATCGAAGACCCTTATGGAAAGGAGTTTCAAGATCTATGCCAGACATGGCCCGTAATCCAGCCAATTCCCACAAGACCAAAATACCACTATACAGATATGTCACTAATACTCTAGCATACCCCTTATCACAAACCAGCTACACTGGGACTAGACCTCTACTTTTCCAGTCAGCATAGCATGCTCCAGAGCTTGTTTTACCCAGGGCGAGGGGGGCGGGGGGTGGAAATCATGTTTCAGCAGGCCATAGGAAAAGTGTCTTAGCAAAGACCAGGTGAAACACTCCTTTATATTGCCAAGGGAGAGAAACACCTACAGATGAATCATAACTGACTTCACTATAGTCAGGATAAAGGCTTACTGAAGAACATGCCTAGTCTGTTTTCTTTGTCAAACTGAGAATGGATAGAGAAAGAAAACAGCATGTCATGTCACTTCTGATGTCTCTTGGGAGCACAGCTTTATGTTTCTAACTGGAATTTTGAGAACCAGGAAAACAGTGATGAAAGATACACAACAAATCACAGGAAGATGTTTTCTGCTTCAAACTGAGCAAAGTAAAGACCCTGCCAGTGATTCTTCAAGTTGTGTATTAAAATGAGCATAGCAAAAGTAAAATGAGTGTGGGGTGATATTATGAATGTCATTTCATCACAAGACAATTGTGTATTTTCATATAAACCTGACTCAACTTGTCTGTAGCTGTGGTAAATTAATATGTGTGTGAATATTAATAATTTTTAAAAGACATATACCTATTAATTAAGAAAAATATTTCTGAAGTTAAATAAAAAGGCAGCTGCATTTTATCTGGGCACCGATCTGCATAAAGCTTACTATGCAGAAGATCAGTGATATTTATATATGTATTGCGATTAAATACATATACAGCATTTGATTGCATTTGCCTAGACCTGTGTTGTTTTTACAATTCATAAGATGAAGCAGCTAGGTAATATATTTTACAATTCACTGAAACTACGCTGGAAATTGTATTAAAATAATAATGTAAAAGAGGCAAAAAATACAATTAACATTAATAAATTATAACATTAAGTTTGACAACGCAATATAATTCTGCTCGGGGTTACATGCATTCTCTTAAAATTCCTAAATTACATGACCACATACTGCTTTTCTCAAATTGCTTAAGACAAACCTTTTCTTAAGATGAGTCAGAGCTGCATAGCTGTAACCTTTCTGCCAGATGTTGTGAAGAACAGTAGGGTTCCAGTTTTCATAAAATTACAATCTAGAACAGGCCCGACTGGCTTGTTTTCCCACAGGAAAACTTTCCCAAGTTCTTACTAAAAGCCACGCTTTATTATCTGGAAATACTGAGTAGGTGTGTAAAACAAAGGGAATAAATATCAAAAGAGAAAGCATAACATTAACTAGGTGAAATCCATCGGCAGGCAATCAAGAATATGTAAGTAGCAGGTAAAATATCCCTGATCCACCAGACCTTGCCAGTAATTTGCCAGATTGACGTTCTGCCAGTAAGCAGATTCAGTGGGTTTCTTGCATACCGTACTTCTCTCATCTCTTGTGACCCAGGCCAGTTTTGTTGCTAGTGGGTAGTTCAAGGCCTCGGGTAAGTGCCAGGAAAACCTGTCTGTGTGCTTGTTTTCCAGCACACCAGCACCTGCATGCTGGTGAACTGCTCAGGATAACCCACTGCTTTCCACCTCTGCACATTGTACCTGGCGAATTTTCACCAGTCACAGAATCATAGAATCATAGAATGGCATGGGTTGGAAGGGATCCCACGGATCATAGAGCTCCAAATCCCCTGCCACAGGCAGGGCCACCAACCTCAGGCCTGGATCTACACAAGGCTGCCCAGGGCCCCATCCAACCTGGCCTTGAACACTTCCAGGGACGGGGCATCCACTACCTCTCTGGGCAGCCTGTTCCAGCACCTCACCACTCTTTCTGCAAAAAACTTCCCCCTAATATCTAATCTAAACCTTCCTTCATTTAGTTTTAATCCATTCCCCCTTGTCCTGCCATTGTCTGTCCTTTTAAAAAGTTGAATCCCCCCTGTCCTCCTTATAAGCTCCCTTCAGGTACTGGAAGGCTGCAATGAGGTCCCCCCGCAGCCTTCTCTTCTCTAGGCTGAACAAGCCCAGCTGCCTCAGCCTCTCTTCATAGGGCAAGTGCTCCAGCCCTGTGATCATCCTTGTGGCCCTCCTCTGAACCCTCTCCAACAGTTCCACATCTTTCTTGTATTGGGGGCCTCCAGATCTGGACACAGGACTCCAGATGGGGCTTCACAAGGGCAGAGTAAAGAGGGACAATCACCTCCCTGTCCCTGCTGGCCACCCCTCTTCTAATGGAGCCCAGGATACCATTGGCCTTACGAGCTACAAGAGCACACTGCTGGCTCATGTTAAGTTTCTCATCCACCAGTCTGTTCACTTCTTTTATTCCCTCCAGCACTGAGCCTGAATGCGAAGCCCCCATAACCTCTTAGTAAAGCTTGGGACTTGGGACCATGCATCACCATGTACACATGCATCTCCACTGTACCACACTGCAATGCCTGCTGCTTTCTGGACTCCCTTCCCCAACACCCCCGGGTGTAGCTTCAGTTTCAGTCCATGACTGTGAAGCACAGATGATGCCTGCACTACTTTTCCGACAAAAGAGAAACCCCAGTCTTGTTTACACCCAAGGGTAAGCTCTGACTCACAGCTGGAGATAACTGGTGTGGGTTCTGCTATGACCTTCCTAGGGACACCCATCCTCATCACGCACACGGCCTCACCAGCAGTCAACCAGTGGCCACGGAGGAACAGTTTACATTTTTGTCCAGTTGAGTAAACATTCCTAAACACTCTGGCCTACTTTAAACCACAGGGCTGTAAGCGGTGTCGCAGCCGCGGTGGCTCCTCTAGGCGCGACAAGATGCGGCGCTTCCCCAGATGCGCCAGCCGCTCCTGCCAGCGCGGGCAGAGCTGCCACCCCGCGAGCGATGGACGCTGCTCTGCGGCTCCGTCAGTTACAGGCGGGAGTCTCCTGCCTGTTCCGTCCGGCTTGGAGCTAGCGGCGGAGGCCCGGCCCGCCGGTCCCGGAGACACCGGGAGGGGGCAGCAGAGACGGGCTGGCGGAGCCTGCGAGGGCGGGAAGGGACAGCCCGGGGGTGGAAGCTGCCCGGCCCTGAGAGGCCTGCCAAGCCTGGTACTGCTGGGGACGGAACGGATGTCATCGGGGTGGCTGCTTGCTACCCTGACGCTCCCCGGACACGCCAGCTTCGTGTGCCGGTCACACCGTGTGTCCGTCCGTCGGCCCCCCCCCGCAAACAGAGCTGTAACTCCCTGGATCCAAATTTCGGGGCGGGGGGGGGGGGGGGGGGGGCGGTGTCGTGGTAATGGGGGTGTCCAGCGAACAAAAGCAGTGATGACTGAAATACAGGCTCTGTCATCACAGTTATTTGTGCAATAATTTCCACACCTAAAAGGTGAACTGTTTTCAAGCATATCGTTCCCTCCCCATCTCAAATGTCCATTGACTCCTTTCTCTGGCTCTGGTTTGCCATTCATCCACTCCTGACTTCTTTTCCCTACAGGCTCCAAGGGCCCCTATTCATCCTTCTAATTAAAAGTTGTTTTCACGTCTTCCCTGCCTGTTTTTCCAAGCAGTCACCATTCTCCTTTCACACTCCATCTCTTGCTAGTGGTATTTCTTTCCCTGCCCTCCCTGTGTTCTTCCCTTGGCTCAGTGATTTGCTGCTGCAGACTTCAGTCAGATTTAATTTTATTCTGACTCTTCCAGTATCTTCCACCTCACTATCAGTGTTCAACCCCGAACTGCAGTCCCACGCACTCTTTCGATAGTTATCTTGCCCCTTAGCAGCCTGCTCCTCTCCCATGGCAAATTCAGTCAGGACAGGCTGTGTCCTGTGCCTGCCTGCGAGAAGAGGCACCAGCAAAGCAGGGCACAGGATTCCTGTCTTTGTTCTTCAGTGAAGAAGAAATAGTCCTGGAAGGAAAGTCCTTGCCAGAGCTCTCGAAGAACCACCTGGGGTCTTGTGCAGCTGTAGTCTGTGGGAAAGCTGCATTTGAACATAGTCAATAAAAATGAACTTGCAGAAGCTTCAGCAGCCAACTTCCCTTATTGCCGTGCTGAGCTCACATGAACTTCAAGTTTCACACTAATTCCCCACGAAATCACAGTGCATCTTCAGGACAGTAAAAAAAGATCTTGGTTACACCCCCTCCTGCCAAGCATAGCACTGACCTGGTTACTATTATTACTATTAGTAGTAGTAATATTACTATTAATATTAAATAATAATAATAATAATAATAATAATAATAATAATAATAATAATAATAATAATAATAATAATAATAATAATAATAATAATAATAATAATAATAATAATAATAATAATAATAATAGAAAGTTATGGTACTCTTCTGAATCTCAAAAACAGCTACTATGCTCTGACCCAAAGTGGCTATCTAGCATTTAATCTACACAGGTCAAATATTGCAATATTTCAAGCAACTGAACCCAATAGTATCGCAATGGAAACTTAGACAATCTCAGGAGTCAATGCTGCTTCTAAACCCCTTCTCTGACAATGGTAAATTATAGAACTAAATAAGTCTGTAAGTTCATATACACTCTCTTTCACTACACACATGGCTAACTGACCACAACTGTATTTACATAATAACAGTATTTTTAAAATACACGCTCACACACACACACACACCCTTTCACTGTCTGCAGTTTCTTTCATCTTCTCACTCCTTTCTCTGGTGGCAAAAAGCAGCTGCTTGCAGGGTTTTTTTTTCTCCTAAATGTGATTACCAGAGGTGCTGTGACCATCGCTGATGGGCTCGGCCTTGGTCAGCAGCAGGTCTAGCCTTGAGCCAGCTGGTGTTTTCTCTGTGGGGCCTGCAGAGAGCTTCTGGCTGCTGCTTGCAGAAGCCACCCCTGCAGCCTGCCCTTCTCCACCAGAACCCAGCCACACAAAACTACAAAAATTTCATATATATCATTTCCAGTAAGATATTCTGTGCTTAAACGGAGTGTTTCACGGGTTTGTTTCCTGAGCTTTTCCAGAACACAAAGGGCCTAGGCCAGAAGTTTGTCCAAAGCAGCATACAGCCTCTAACTCTTCCTTTTACCACAATCTTAAGTCAGAGTTGTGGATGGACTGCTGGAGGTGTACAGGACGATACCACTTGAGCATGACTGTGGTCCAAAGCCATTTTTGCTGCTACAAATATGACCACCAAAACCAGACTTGCCTTTTCAAAAGCAGGAGTCTCTGTCTGCCAGGAGGCAGAAGTCTACTTGGGCAGGAGATAACCTAAATTTGTATAGAAAGGGGATGAGAAGGCGAAACGGAAGGACAAGGAGTGGGGAAGCCAGATGTGGAGATTTAAGGAGGCAAACATATGGTGATCTTTTCCTGGCATGATCTCCTATTTTTTGCTGTATAAAGCTTAGACACTTACTGAGCCAGAAGTTGTATCTGTATTTTACTGTTGACGTGTTCTCCATGAATCTTTCCTACATGAATGTTTTTTTCCACTTTTTAACTTGTTCATGGACTTCTAATAAAATGCTAATAATGATCCCCTTTCAGACAACAGCATAGTTGAGCAGGATAGTGACTTTATTACGTTATAGTCGTGGAATTGTTAAATTTGTAAAATAATGTATCAAACATAGGGGGAATCACAGAAACATTTGAGTTGGAAAAGACCTTTAAGATCATTGAGTCCAACTAATGAAGCTCGATTATGGAGTGGATTCCTTCAGTGGTGATGCCAACAGGCCTCTCCGATCTGGCTCTCAGTTTCCCTGAAACTTCTAGAAATGCAAAATTTTGAGATGCCCGTTCCTTGTCAAACCCAACAAGGAGAAGAACAGAGAGTCAGTATGCTCACACCGGCGTAATTTACTTAGGAAACTAGCCTGAACAGCATAAACACCCAATTAAACATGGAAATGACAGATGGATATTCAGTCAGTCCTTAGACTTTGCAAAAGGTTTGGCACACAGTGACCAGTGAAAGAGAACAAATACAAACAGGTTACCTATTTGTAAAGTCTAACCGGATGGATTCAGCTATCCGGGGGGGTCGGGGTGTGTTTAAACCCCCACTGACGATCTTGATCTGCCACTTCACACTGCCATCTGGAGGTCACGGCTAGGATCTCCCCTTCTTCATACACTTTCTTGCTGCACTGGTTACTCAATTTCTGTTTTTCTCACCTTCTGGGATCTTCGGGGACTTGTCCAGGTGTCTTCTGAAAATCTCCAAGGCTGAAGATTTCCCAGCCTCTCTAAGCACCTGTTCCCTTTGGTCAAATGAAATTTCATTAGTGGCAGCTTGAGACTCTTGCTTCTCTCTGGGTCAGTTGTTTGTTAGCCCCATGTTAAGCCTCATGTTATGTCGGGTGTGTTTGTTTTTCTGAACTTTGTGAGACTTCTGTCAAACCATTCGTTTCCTGTTTTCATTCCTTATCTATTCTATTGACTGTATTCTCTCCATCTTCTGCTGCACTGCCCAATGTGCAGGGAAAACTGCTTTTCGTGACTATTTCCTCTTCTTTCTCTGGATCTGTGCCTTTGCTACTATGGCACAGGGAAAGGAAGACAGGAAAAACCCCACATCATTTAAAGTGAAACCCGTGCCCCCCAAGGCTTATTCCCAGCAGGTTAGCCCACCCCACAGCCATACTATAACCTCATGGTCAGAGCTGTCTGTACCTAAGGCAGAGTAACCCTATTTCCATCTGCATGGCACATATAAAATTGTATTTGTTAGCTCTGTCCATTATGGACTCTTCAGTGCAAAAGAGATGTGAAAAACTGGACAGAGCCCAGCCATGGGATAGCTGACTATAGCAGTGATACTGAGGAATCTAGATTTGTTTAGCCTGGAAAGGAGAACAGCAAGAGGAGGCAAGGTTTTTAACCTGAGTAAATGAGGTCTAAGCAGGCACGTTTCCAGCCAGTCCCTCTCTCATATTTGGGAAGGGAATGGGATCTAATAAGTGCTACTGCTTAAAGGGAGGTTATAAGAATGACAAAGCCAGACCCTTCCCAGGACAAGAGGCACAAGGCACAACTTGCAACAGAAGCAACACGGTATTATCTGGACAAAAACACTTTCACCAAAGCATGATTCAGCACTGGCTTAGGCATCCAGGGAGGCTGGGAGCTTGCCACCCCTGAAAATGTACAGCAACTGCCCAGGCAATACCCTGAGGAGCCTGATCCAGCTTTGGAGTTCTACTTGTGAGCAGGGACCTCTGGGGGTCCTTTTTCACACAAACCTTTGCGTGAGCCTGCATTTGCCACTCTAGCCAAGTTTGGGCAATACTGCCCACCTGAATGACGTAGCAGGGCCACGGTAACAACAAACCAGGGGAAGAGGATCACGTCCATTGCACCAGAAGCTTTTGCTGTGGAGAACTTGGGGTGCACTCGTGGATCACAGTTAGGATAAGGTCCTCCGACGTTCGAGTAGGCTGTGTCAGCAGAGCCACCCAGTGACTCCAAAGAGTAGGTTGCCACAGGGCCAGGTATGGCTGGAATGCCCTGTATGGGAAGCAGGTCCTGCACGGCAACAGCCAAGCATCACCAGTCTATCTTCTAGGGGCTACCTAGGGCTGGGGGGACTGGCAGCAATGGGGAGGCTGCGTAGCATGCACCATGCCCAGCCAGAGCCGCGCCCCAAGCGGAGGCCGACAGCCAGATCTAGGTCTAGATCTAGGCCTAGACCTAACCCTGTCCCTTGCTCAGACGCAGGGCCTGCCCCTTCCCCGCTCGCACGACCGCCCGCCCTCCCCGCCGCAGCCTCCCTGCCCGCCTTGTGCCCGCGAATAACCCCAGTACCCGCCCCAACCACTACCCCTCCCTGCCCGGCTCTCTCCTGTCTCGCCACAGCCAATGGTGAGGCGCGCTCCTCCTCGCCTGCCTGGCCCCGCCCCCCGCCGCCGGGGCTGAGCCCCGCCTTCGGAAGCGATTTCTCCAATCATTGGCTAGCAGGGACAGCCCCGCGGCGCCGCCCACTCGCGGCGTAACCTTTGCCTTAGTGAGCGCAGGGCCCTGCCCCGCTGCCACCGGTTGTCCAATCGGAGGCGACGCGGGGGCGTGGCTGTCTCTGCGCAGCCAATGGGCGCGGAGGGGGCCGCGAACGGTGCGGGGGCCGCGGTGGCTGCTGCCGCTGCCGGGTTCGAGGAGCGACCGGCCGGTGGGGCGGCCGGGGTAGAAGATGGCGGTGGCGGGGTCCGGTTGGGGCCTGGCCCAGCTGGCTGAGGTCCTGGGCTCGTCGGAGCAGGCGCTGCGACTCATCGTGTCCATTCTGATGGGTAAGGGAGGGCAGAGGGCGCGGCGGTCGGGGATGAGCGGGTTTGGCGCCTCGGGCAGGGTGCCCCGTCCGTCGTGGGGCCAGGCGACCCCCTCGCTCCGCCGCGGTGCCGCGCTGCGCGGGGGCTGGAGCAGGAGTTGGGCAGCGCCGCGCAGCACCTCGCCGGCGCGGAGCCGCACCTGTGTCAGTGCCGCCGTGCCAGGCCACGTGTGCGCACGGAGCCGGTGGGCGAGCCCCCCGCCGCCGCCGGCCCCGCCCCGGCCCGAGCGGCGGAGGGCGGCGTGCGCCGGGGCTGTGCTGCCGCGCGACGGGGTGGGGTGGGGAGAGGGGGGCTCGGCACGTGCCGCCCGGCAGCTGCCGAGGTGGGAGCCCGGGCGACCTCCCGGGGGAGAGGGGGAACCCGCGTTGGAGCGGCGCGGGAGGGCCGGCGGTTTCCCCCCGCGGGAAGGTGGGGATGAGAGCCTGGCCGGCAGGCAGCCCGCCTCCGGGGGCGGGAGGGAGCGTCTGGCTTCGAGACCCGCGGGGGTCGGTCGGCCGTGGCGCTGGCGCGCCGGCACGAGCCCGGCTCGGCTCTGGGTGCCGGGCAGCGGTTTGGGCGCAAGAACTTTCTTGCAGCTGCTCCGCGGGCTCGGCGAGGGCGCCAGGTGCGCGTGGCGGCGCCCCGCGAGCCTGCGTCCCGAGGAGCGAGCGCGCGGGAACCTCCTGAGCCCCTCTGAAGTGCCGCCCTGTCCGAGCGCGGGGAGGCGTCTGCCAGGAGACGCTGTTAGCGCCCGTAGCAGCCGTGGGAACTACGTGGGAGCGGCTTGGCAGCACAGGGGCGACCAGGTAGGGCGAGCAGAGCCTGCCAGATGGCCAGGAGAGCTGTGGTGGTAGCTGTGCTCCACCTGCGGTGCAGGCGCGTTGCAAAAGGCTCGCTGCTTGCGCTTAGCTAGACGTGAGGCAGTTCAGCCAGATGTAAATGGTGAAGGCAGGGCTGGCGGTGCAGTGTGGGCTGACAATTGAAGGGGAGGTTACGGCTCCCGGAACATTAATTCAAGTGTACGTATACATGCTGCCTGCATAAACCTTTGCAGATGCCCGGCGAAGCTTTGTTTTCTGTAAAGCTTTTGGAGGTGTAGTCACCGAGCAGAAAGGAAACACGCGCTTTTCTCAAAGGCATACTTGAAGTGATACAGCTGCTGCTGTGTCAACTGTCAAGAGAAGTTGTTTTCGCTAAGTAGAAGTATAATTTTTAAAAGAGATGCAAAAAAAAAAAGGGAAAAAAAAGGTGTGTCACTTCCTAACTGTGGTCTGCAGCAGGTGTATTTCTGCCTGCTTTAATCTACAGTATGTATGATCAAACTGAACCAAGTGATTCTTCATGTCAAGGGGGGGGATACAGGGGACTGAACTGACTGTTTTGAACCGAACTTATAAGTTAGTTAAACCAAGCTACTTCTATAAAGACCAAGTAAAGTAATAGGAAAAACATACAGGGCACACACATAAGTCATCATGAATTAATCTAGCCGTTCCCCACATCTGAAGGGGAAAAGTCCTATTTTCCTTTCTTTCATGTCTGTCTCTGGCACTTTAATTGTGATCTGATTATTATATTTACTTGCCTGGAAGAAACCTAAACCAGAAAAAGCAGATAGTTTACCACCAGGTTAATTAACTGAAGGGACTAGTCTAACAAGTGTTGATTCAGGAGAGGTGTTAGAAAGGGAGTGTGGATAGAGCAGTGCCTTTGCAGAGTTCACCTTGAACATACTGTCAGTTTCTTCTTGCTTCTTACTAGCACTGAGCAAGAACGTGACATTGGAAGGCTTGGTGTCTTATGGGTGAGCAAAACCACCTCTTTGAAATGAAGAGCAGATACTAACCACCTTAACGATGATAAGAGACTCCCACTGCAGCCTGTCAATTCACCGAGAGATTTTATGTGTGTTGTTATAAATGTTCCATGTACCGTGTTGGCACTAAACTGCTGAGACAGCACAGTGTCCCTTCCTTAGGCAGGCCCTTAATGGATATTTAGAATTTGTATTAAAAAGCGAGGGACCGGGAGCCCACTCACACTTGTTTCCCCTGCATGCCTAAAATGTGTATAAAACCAGGAGGCTTGAGCAGTGCACGTCCCTGTCCTTTCTCCCAATGTAAATTATCACTTAATTTACATGCAATTGAAGGCCTGACTTCAGACGGAAAGCTCAAAGGCATACAAAACAGCCTCACCTGTAGTTTGGTACTTTTGCAGGTCATGTAGGTTGAACCACTTGGGCAGAGAGGATTAACTCCAGTTTTCCTGCTTAATGGATGGGTAGTAAAGCATCATACCATTGCATTAAGAGGAAGGGCCAATCACCGCTCCAGAGCAACATGAGAGTGAGAAGCGTTCCTTAAGTCAGCACTAGCGAAGAAATGTCCATTTAATTGCAGCTTACTTTACAGTACTTTTAGTGTGGCTGAAAGCCTTAAGCCTGTTGGTAATGCAGCTAGTGCTGATGGCCACTTCACAGGATGGCGTGAGGTTTAAGTGAAAGGCATTTCTGAAAGCTGGACATAGGACTAGGACAGGCAAGATACAGCTTTTCCTTCACCCCCTCCATTTCAGGTGTTTGTATAGATGTAGGAAGAAAATGGGTTTTGTTGGCTGCAGCTGACACTGCCAAAATATTTTGGAACAGGAACGTGAGGATTAAGTGCGGTACTTTGGTTCAAAGATGGATTTTAAAAAGTGTTGGTTAATTCTCCCTCTGCGATGTAGTTCACCATCTGCATCGTGCAGTTCTACTGTGACAACTGTTTCACTGTTCAGGAAATCACCAGAAACTGGTAAAAACAGCCTTCTGAAAAAAGAGGAACAATCGCAGACGACTCTGCAACTTCTTATATTAATTTCCAGAGAAAGTGAATTATTGTTGAAAAAATAATTTGAATACACTCTCCTGATTCAGAATGAGTGTGTTCTCTTAGTCGTGATCTGAAATAACCAAAAGGGGTCTATTAAAACTGTTAACATTCTACCACTACTGGAAAAAAAAATTAAATACAGGGGAGAACAAGAGAAGGAGGAGCAACCAAGAACAAAAATTGGAGTAGTCCTAAAGGGCGCCACATTTTCTCAGTGAACAAGTGAAGACTGTAGCAGCACTTTGCTGAGCAAATTACAGGGATTTTACTCACAGCTTTGTATTTAAATCAGAGACATCTTTTATATCCTGCAATTCTGAAGCAAAGACTACAACTACAATAGAGTCCATTACTCAGATTGTACACAGTAAGTTACTGATTGTAACTTACTTTGTAAGTTCCCAATTGTGAAAATTTCCATTAAAAACCTTTGAAGTAATTAGGCTGCCATTTGGCAATATTATCAACATCAGTAAGACTTGAAGTGTAGTTCTGGACCCTGTCATTTAAAAAAACCTGTGCTATGTCTAGTACATTAGTATTTGTCAACCATGTGAAAATGTCTTTTGAGAGTTGTATTCTACTTTTTGTTATTCAGGAGATCCAGGGCCCAGTGTTTCCCCAGGAATAGTTCTGCCTTCAGGTCAGCACTTCCATGCTGACACCAATGGTCTGAGCTCCGTACCTACAGTTTTATTTTCCAGCTGCTGTCCTAGCCTTTCAGTGGAGAAAGGGAGGAATCCCCTCCTGTGGTGCAGAGGAGAGAAGAGGGTCTCTCTGCTCTTTTGTCCTCCCGTGAGAGAAGATAGATTTCTTTCCTGCTGTCACCACTCAAAGTGTAAGCCGGAATACAGGCAACCTCGTGGCACTGTATATTCAAAACTTCAGGTTGATCTGATTTCTTACATGGCTGTAGGATTCCAAAGAGTTAAAGATCTTTCGCTGGCCATACTATTACACAGTGGCTTGCAAGGTACCTGACATGTTCTGCAGCACAATGTTGAGAGGGGAGGGCAACATACTGTTTACAGCCCTGAGCCAGAACTGACCCTGCTGATCTGCCCAGACTGCCAAGGGAAACCCTGAGGGAGTGTTCCCTCATCTACAGCCATGCCACTGGCCTGCGGAAATTAACACATACCTCCTGAAGAGGTGCCAGAAGCCAGATGCATTGGTCAGCTTGTAAGTGGTCTTACCTCCTCCTCTTCTACCTCTCACCTGTTTTGGGTTTTTTGTTTTATTGGGTTTTGGTTTTTTTTAACATCCTCTACTTGTTCCTGTTCTCTGTATTCCACAGGTTTTGGGCTCAGTGCAATTTTCCCTGTGGTCACTCATAGCTGATGACTTACCCAAATGAAGTGCCCAGCTGGCTAGCTAAGAAAATAACCTTACTGAAATTGAGGCAAACAACTGGTTTAAGATGAGTTAAGACATGGAAGAAGTTGTGAGAGGTAGGGCCATCCTATCACAAATGCTAAAACCAGGTCTGTCACAGAGCACTTGTGTGCTGCCTTGTTTAAAGTCCTGACTTCAGCTACATCTCACTCCTTAAATATTAATACTATTAATAATAGAGCGAGCTGCATAATGCTGCACAGTATGTCTACACAGGCAATAAAGTGGTACAGTAGGAGCAGGTCTGTAGGGCAGACTTGATTTGTGTGCAATACCTGCTGGTTTTTGGACATTTACTTTGGACTTCTTTCAGGCTGATCATATGGCCTCAGCACCCATTGGAGTGCGTTTTCAGTTCAGTTTCATCTGAAGAAAGTTCTTTTCACATGCTTTGAGACGGTTCTGCTATGCAAACTAAAGCACCGTAAGTGGAATTTAAAAGTACACTTCTGGGCTGAAGTGTATGTGCACCCAGTGTTAAATAAGGTGTGAGAGTTTTGCAATGTTACAAACAGAAAAAGAGAACACCTTTCAAGTCCAAATATTATGTAAGGCCTGTATTTTAGCATGTCTTTTCCCTGTTGTCCCCTTCCTTTTACTTTTAGTATTGTAAGAAAATGTAGGCGATTGATCTACTAGATTCCCCAGCAGCCAAGGAGGATTCTGGTCCTGTTGCTTCTGAATGGCGAAAGCAAAGCCGAGCAGCACCCTGCTGCTGCCATCTCCAAATGCGACTGCAAGCTTGCCAGGAGGAATGATAACGTAAACTGCTCTGTGCTTTCCATGTTCTAATTCAGGCTGTCCCAGAAAGCTGTAGCGAGGTGGGCTGCCCTTGTTATTGGTAGGAATGGCTCTCTGTTCAGTAGATGGCCTGTAAGTGTTTACACGTGCACAGGTCACAAGACTGACCGCTGATACTCGGTATCCACTGCCATTTGAGGGTTAAAATCTATTTCTGCAACGTGGAACTGGCCCAGTTGTAAAACTAATAAAGTTATCTCCTGTGCAGCAAAACTATAACTAAATTGCAGTCCAGAGTACTAGCAAGTTGCTCTGGATATCAGAACATAGTGTGATGTTGTGACTTTTGAACTGGAACAGCACCCATGTAAGTGCAAGGCCAGGATATATTTTTAAATTTGTGGCTTTCAAAAAACATATATGCTGTGCACATTAGTAGCTCTCTGTTTCCAAGGACTCATAAGTCTTTTTCCTTCAGAGCAGCATTACCCAAACCATGATACAGTCACTTAAGTAGAGCTAAAAAAGAGTACATCTGACAAGTGAGACAGGTCTTTGAAAGAGTAGCAACACTAGTTGCCAATGAGAGAAAATAGATGAAATTTCTGGCTTTTAGAAATTTGAGATAAATGATAGCATTCAGTCATAATTTAATTCTGCTGCAGAAATAGCTAGAGCCAAAACCCAGATTTTTTCCCCAATGAAAACAGAATGTTTTGCTAGATTGTACTGATTTTTGAGAGAGTGGGAAACCCTTGAAAATGGGGGTTTAAAACTATATATTGACAATCAGCAATAAATTGTGCAGTGTCTGTATTTCTGATTTGGTTTTTCTCCCCCTTGCCCAAAAGGGAGAAACATTTTTCCACACTTAGCCTCAGTATTTTAATTTTTTATCTGAACTGATGGTAACAGGTTTTTTTTTTTTATCACATTCCATTTCACAAAGACAGTTGTTAACATGTTTATTAAACTTAAAAAAAAAAAAAAAAAAGAATCCCCATCTGGATGTTTCTGAGTAGAAGGCTGGCAAACAATACTTGTTTATTTGTTTGTTTGTTTTAATGGTCTGTTCTGTGAGTTACTCCTGTACGCCCAGAAACTGGTGGGACGAACTCTGTCTGCAAATTCCCTCTTTCCTGGCTCCCCACAGCTGGTGTGTGGGGAAGTGATGGTGGAAATGGGACAGAATGCCAGATGACAAGAAGAAGGTTGAGTAAAAGTGTGGGGAGCAGGAAGGGAAAGGCACAGTTTGGGTAAGGCATTTTGCAGGAGCCGCTGCTGGGCCTGCTCCTGCAGGTTGGATGAGCAGGAGCGAGGTTGCCAGGCTCTGCGGGCAAAGGGCTGTGGTATGTGGGGCTGGCCTGCACTAAGACGGAGAAAGAAAGCAGCCTGTGGCGTGGAAACGGCGCGGGACACAAAAGGAGGAAGGAACAGGAACAAGGAGGCAGGGAAGACCAAAAGAGGGGTGGGAAGAGGCTGAGGAAATGGGGAGCAGCAAGGAGCAGCTTGTACGCATCTGGGCTCGGTAGAGTGTGCCACCCTCCGGGATCTAGAAGGGAGCTGAAAAGTCCCAAACTCTGTGACTGCCTAAGAGTCAGAGATCTGGGGGATAGAGAGGACCTTCAAATTACTCCAGTCACGCCTCGGCCTGTTAGCACTGACGGGCTGACTGCAAGACATGTATTTTGCGTAACGTGATGGAGTTTTTCACTTCCTCTCACAGTGGTGACTAGATTTGGCCTCACTTATTGGAAACCTTCCATCCATCAAACGCTTCCTGGCAAAATGTGCATTTCATCACCTTTTATTACTGCTGCTTATGAAACATTACTACATACTGCTACTATTACTCCATTAGTGTGAGTAGCAGAGATCTATCCACTGCTACAGATTTCAGCAAGGCTAATAAGCAGTGTGGATGCTGGTATTGTGGTATGTGATTAATTTCCTTCCTTTTTTTTTTTTTCTGGAAGAGAATTTTTTCATTTTGTTTCTAATCAGAATAAAAGAATACAAGCTTGCAAAGTAAAGCAATAAGTCACAAAGCACTAGAATTAAAGTTGCTTCTGCTATCCCATTTCAGCTTGTTGTGCACGTGTCTTTAGAAATATTTATTGCCTGAACAGACTTCACATATTCATGAGATGGACAACACTTCCTGTGTCAATACGTATTAAGACATTACGTATTTGATGTCTAATGTGTAGCAATGGTTATTGTATGCTATGTGAACCTCACCTAGACTACAGAATTAAATTTACTCAAGGGTTTCTATATACTTCTTGCTGTATCACCAGAGCGCTTCACAAATGTTTGCTTCTCAACAGAGTACAAATGAATAATCTTGAGGCATTCCTAAGTTAGACTAGGAGTTAACATGCAGAAAATACAAGGAAAATGCTTCCACTTACCTTAGCTGCCCCATAAGAAATGCTTCTGACTGATTCTTTTCAAAAGTACTAACATATGTAGTCCCTGTGGAGTTTTATGTGCCCGGTAGCTCAAAAATCAGATACAAATCTGAAGTTGGGAGAATTAGAAAAGAAAGAATATGCTACTTAAGGTCAGTTAAGGAACGCTGGGATTAAAGCTGGTCTGCGTGATGTACGAACTCATTGAGGTGGGTGCAGGGATTTAAGTTTTTTTAGGACAGAGTAGTGTTACCAACCATAAAAATCCACCGTTCCCCCCACCCCCTTAAAACTAGCTTCTTTCCATGTTCTTTGTATTTGTCACAGAATTTGAAAATGAAACAGAGACTAAAGTCCAATTTGTGCATTTCTGCATTATCTATTGCATGTATTGAATGAGGCCAGAAACGAATCCTGGAATTTCTTGCACTTCAATGTCAACTTTGATATAATTATGTTCCTGTTCAGGTATTTTCTTCTGCATAGTCTACAGAATATATCGGTGTCCTGAGATGGAAATACAGTATCAGGAATGTACACCATGACCTGTCTTGATGATGTATCTATGTAAAGTGTATGTTCCTAATAGCATGTTCAAGAAAGCCGTAATGTGGAGCATTACAAACGCTTGTCTACGCTAATTTACAACTCTTCCATCTTTCACTGTTTCTTTTTTCTTTTTTTTCTTTTCTCCTCAGGATATCCTTTTGCCTTGTTCCAGCGCTATTTCCTCTTCCAGAAGGAGACCTACCTCATTCATCTCTACAATGTGTTCACAGGACTCTCAATTGCTTACTTCAATTTTGGTAAGATGAGTTTGGGAAGAGACTTGACTGGCCTAGGGTGTGCTGGTTTGGGAGGGCCTGTAATGGGAAAATGTAATTTCCATTTCATATCTCTCTCTCTCTCTCTCTCTTTCCTGTCCCACAGGGATGCAGTTGTTTCATTCCCTGCTATGTGTCCTAATCCAGTTCCTCATACTGAGACTAATGGGTCGCACAATCACTGCCGTCTCCACCACATTCTTCTTTCAGATGGTAAAACTCTCTTTCTTACTGTATCAGTTTGTAGAAAGGAGCCCTCTGTTCAGTTTTGCACTTCCCAGTAGCAACTGTGGGTGGAAAAGCAAAGGCAGATCAAAACCAGCTGGAGGAATTAGTTTGAATAACCTAAACAATGGTTTCTTTCAGACATACCTTATGGCTGGATATTACTTCACAGCCACAGAACATTATGACATCAAGTGGACAATGCCACATTGTGTCTTGACACTCAAATTGATTGGTGAGTGACACTTCCCTCCCGTCTCTTGCACTCTGCAAGGCGTGCCTCAGGGAAGAGAGGACCACTAGTTCAGCCCAGCCAGTCCATCTCAGGGCCTCAAGTAATTGTTTCTCACCTCTAGGTCTGGCCATCGATTACTATGATGGAGGAAAAGATCTGGTGAGTAAGACAACATTTCCGCTTCATTCCTCTTCCATGCCATTCCAGTGAGCTAGAGGTCAGAAAATCAGACTCAAAGGACGTGAGTTAGCGAGCTGGGAGAAGAGACTTGAGTGTCTGAGAGCACTGGATTCTGGAGTCGAAATAAATAATTTGGAACAGAGGCAGTAGTCATTAGACATGGACAAAATTTGTTTCAGTTATGTCAGAATATTATTCTGCCCCTTTCCAAAACCCCTACCATCTCTTTCCCCCATATCTGTTGCTTTAGATTCCTGGATCCCAATGCTCTGTGTCTTGTGAGTAGTGTACTTTTAACTTGCAGACCATCAGCACTGGATCTCAGTTCCCATCTTCCTTTCCTTTGTTTAGTCTTACCATATCCTTGTGAGTGGTTACCCTTTACCATTTCTTGGGGCCCGGTTTTTAGAGCAATGAGCAAAGTTGCACAGCACAGTGAGTTGGAGGGGGCAGAACACTTGCTCTTAATCCTCATTCAAGTATCTGCATTCCCCATCTCCTGTCTGGGACCCAATTGAGTCTTTAGCATCCATGGAATCACTGCTCACTGAAAACAAGGTTGAGCTGAAATTTCCTAAGCTTCAAATATTTGAAGGCAATGAATTTTTGCATCAAGAAGTAGGAAATGTGGGATGATGAGGTCTTGGGAGAGTACCTGTGATTGAGACAAGGGTTGGAATAGCTTAGTGCTTTAATTGTGCTTACTGTGCTGGTAGGGGTGCATGTACATGGATCCCTTCCGTTGTTTGAGCTTATTTGGGAATAGAGATCCATGCAGCTGGTCTCAACCATTGGGTCTTGTTGCTGTTTAGATGGGGTGGGGATAGAGAGGGGTGGGGAGAGGAATGGACATGAAGTAAAAAGGGGAAAGTTACATATACATGGAGAGAACTGAGACTATGAAGGAGGTAGGCTAAGAACATAACATCCAGAACTAATTGAAGATCTCCTAGGATGATGTTAATGCGGCTCCCTTTGGTGCAGGAGTTCCTGACCCCTGAGCAGCGGCGATTTGCTGTCCGGGGCGTTCCTACCTTGCTGGAGGTCTCAGGATTCTCCTATTTTTATGGTGCCTTCATGGTGGGGCCTCAGTTCTCCATGACAGACTATCAGAAACTGGCAAGGGGTGAGATGACTGACGTTCCAGGCCAGAGACCCAATAGGTAACAAAAAGCCACTTAGTTACTCGCCTTCCTAAGATCCTAGACTGCTGAATCCTCCTCGTGTTTCCCTGCAGCAGAGTGCCTTCTTACCTGGACACTGAAGTACTGTGACCAAAAGTGATTTATAAGACCAGGCAGTCCTTCAAAGGTTTCTCATAACTCTCTGCTTCATGTCCTGACACTGTTCCAGGGCACAAACATCAACCATTTGACATCTTTTAATAGACTGAGTCCCAACCTTGTAATACGACCATCCCAGCTTCCAAATGGAGGCATCTGCTGCAGGGGAACGTGGTGACCCGCCCCCCCCCCCATCACTATCTCCCATGTCCTTTTCTCCACACATGTTTTTAAAGTTGTGAGTTTGATGGTCTCTTTCCAAGGCTTTTCTTTGACCTTCATATTTTTCTTTCTCAGTTTTGTGCCCGCGCTCAAGCGCCTGAGTTTGGGTCTCTTATTTCTAGTAACCTATACCTTGTCAAGCCTGTACATCTCTGATGAATACCTCATCTCAGATGATTATATGGTATGTATTCATTTGGTAGTTCTGGTGTGGAAGAATTACACTTCTCTGGTGGGCACAAAAGTAGATTTTTTAAATACTTTTTTAGTTTGGGTTGGGGTTTTTTTTTTGTTAGTTTTGCCTCAATTTAAAAATAAGGTAAGTCAAGCAGCTAGCAACAAGCCTTTCCTCAATTGACTTGGCTTTACCTGCCTGTCCTGCGGATACCATTTGATGCAGAACGGGAATGTATGAAGCTGAAAACCAAATGAAATAGAGAATTAATTTTAGATGCTACTGTTGTTTATGAAAACATAATACATGTATTTTGTGACCTTTTAATGACCTTCCATTGAACCGTTACATGCAAAGAACTTCACTAGAGTAACTTTCGAGGCTAATCTGAATCCTTGAGGGTCTTGGAAAACTCCTAACAAGTAATTCCTACCTGCAGATTTATCAGTGTTCTGTGTCAGTATGAATAAATGAGGGTGTAAATTCTGCAATGATTATGCCAATCCCAGAGTCTTCCCAAAGTATCTATCTCAGTACAGCCAAAAATTGCCAAAGGAAAGAGAATTATGTGACTGCCAGTTGCCTGGCAGTCTAGTCCCTATAGCAGTCTCAACACAGATCTCAGATTAAAATGAAAGAAAGTGATGAGATCTCACCTACCTTTTGTCATTGTTTTCACTCAACTCCTGGTTTTATCTTTGTTCTGTTTCACTCTTATCTCTGCAGGAGAAGCCTTTCTGGTTCCGTTGTGGTTACATACTGATCTGGGGCAAAATTATACTCTACAAATACGTAACTTGCTGGCTTGTTACGGTGAGTCTAGATGTTGTTAATGAGCAAAGGTCACACCTTTGCAGCTACTTAGTATACTCTTGGACTTAGCACTAAATGGAAGAAATCCAAATACCTGGGGATCAGTGCAGGTCAGCGTAGCTTGCTTTAAGTTAGCAAAGGCTAGCTAACTAAAAAGCAGGCAGTTTTTAATGCGTTTGTGCCATCTGGAGCGGTGCTCTCTACTCAAGACAGAGTCAGAGCTATCCCAGCTGTGCCTTTCCAAAGAACCAAAAGCACTTTTTTTCCTCTTACGTTTCTTGTGAATCTTTTTTCCATAGGAAGGTGTCTGCATCCTTGTAGGCCTGGGGTACAATGGGAAGGACCAGAACGGGAAGCCTTTGTGGGATGCCTGTGCTAACATGAAGGTCTGGCTGTATGAGACAACACCTTTGTTCACTGGGACCATCGCTTCTTTCAACATCAACACCAATGCCTGGGTGGCCCGGTGAGCAGGACAAAATTCCCCTTCTCTGTATCAGTAATATCTGTGACAAGAGAAACAAGCTCCTAGACTGAGAGGGAACATTAGAGGAAGAACCTGCCAGTTTTCAGCTCTTACACTCTTTCGTCCATGTTTTGGTGCTGTGCCCTTGGGAACAGGTTACTGGGTTAGACAGATCTTTTAGTTCAATTAAAAAGAGCAGTTCATTAATGCAGCTGATAGCAGAGGCTAGAATGGAACCACAGTGAGCCCTTGGGCCTGCCTGTTCAAACAGACACAGCTCTAACAGCTAGTTCCTGTGTTGCCTTTTGGTGCTCACTGTGCAATGACTCAGTTTGGTTTTGGATCACTTGCTGGAACACACAGCTGAACTGTAAAATAAAATTTCTGGGTGTGTTGTCAGATGAACTGCTGCTCCCCATAGCTGAGGTGCCTTTAAGACAAGGATGAGGGGAGCAATCTTGCCCCTCTCATTGCCATGGGGTGTGCAAAGGTGTACAGTCCCCAGGGCCCTGCATCTCTTACACGGAGGGGGAGGAGAGACAATAGCACTTTTGAGTCTGTTTCTTTTCTGCTCTAGATACATCTTCAAGCGTCTGAAGTTCCTGGGTAACAAGCTACTATCACAGGCACTGGCCCTGTTCTTCCTGGCCATTTGGCATGGGCTGCACTCTGGCTACCTGGTGTGCTTTCAGATGGAGCTGCTTATAGTCATCGTTGAAAGACAGGTGGGCTTTGCCTGACTTACCAGCCAGCATTAGCCTTTCCCTGGGAGTCTGGAAGCTGCCATGCTGAACACTCTACTTGGATTAAATGCAAAAAAAAAATAGCTGCTCACTTTGGAATTGTTTTTCAAATGTGGTAATAGTTATCAGGAGTTCAGTGGGTTCCTGGCTGCTGCATGGGCAAGCCATACAGAAGCTACCAGGAAGGAAAGTGGAGAACTTTGCATATGAGTGGAAGGTAGCTGAAGAGCTTGTCAGCTGGAAAGGTTAGAGGGGAGCAAGCATGAGCTAAATGCCTCTGCTAAGTCTCCCAGTACTGAGAACATTATATATTTAAACTGTTTGGGTTTTATAATTAGAACTTTGAGCATGGTGGGGGTACCTTGCTACTTTTTAGGCTAACTGCTTACTAAAGTTAACTTTACACAGCTGGACAGAGAACTTTGGCCCCAGAGCCAAAGGACATATGACTGACAAGAGATCTGTGTTATCTTTAAATTAGGTCATAAACCTTGTTCGGGATAGTCCTCCCCTAAGCACTTTGGCCTCCATCACTGCCTTGCAGCCCCTCTTCTATGTACTACAGCAGGCTAACCACTGGATGTTTATGGGTTACTCTCTGGTGCCATTTTGCCTTTTCACCTGGGACAAATGGATGAAGGTATTTAGTAGCCATAAACAGGCACCTCACGCAACCCAGCCTTTTCTCTCCATCCCTTCTGTCATATTCTTGGCTCAGAAGTGGTTGCTGCTCCTTAACCCTGCCTCTTCTCTTGACAGGTGTACAGGTCTATTTATTTCCTTGGCCATGTCTTGTTCTTCAGCTTATTATTGGTGCTGCCGCACGTCCGCAGACTAATTGTGCCACGAAAAGAAAAACAAAAGAAAGCAGAATAACAGCCAAAAGGTAAGGGTGTACTGGGGAGAGCCAGTCCTACACTTAGGCTCAGAAGCAAAGCAGTGGTCTTACGTGCCAAGGTGAAAGAAATCAAACAAAATAAGTCCAGCATGTTTCTCTTTTTCAGATTGTACCACCTGTGCATTTGTAGGAGTTGACTCAACACTCCGGAAGCAAAGCATCACCTGCCAAGTTTGCTGTGTTGAAAAAGGTCATAGTTCAACTCGAGGAGGGGAAAAGAGAAAGCACAGGGTCAGAGACCCAAAGCGAGGGGAAGGGAGTAAGCCTCCTTCCAGATCCTCCACCTTCTGTATGTTGCCTTATCTCTCTGCCACCCTCCAGCGGACACTCGCCTCTCTGCTGATATCAGATGATTGTAAAACACTCAAAGCAGGCACTGTATGGGAGCCACCTCCTGACTTTTCTACGTTTGTCATCCGAGATAAAAATTGCTCCTTGTCTTTTTTTTTTTTTTAATGTATCCGCTTCAGCTCCTTTCTCCTCCTGGGCGCCTCCTTGTGGCACCGCGAACTGTCACACACCACCCAGCACGACGCTGCCCCCCGGGACCGGTAACTGCAGCTGCAGGGCAAGCAGGGCACAGCTAAGCATTGCACTTCTGTGACACACCTGAGCCGAGGCCCCACTACAGCAAGATCAAGCCTGCCCACACATTAAACAAGAGAAAGTACAACACACAAGCATTCATAGCAAAAGTGACCTTTAATAGGAGGAGAAAAAGGTTGGCAGGGCAGTCTATTGAAAGTCTCATCTAGAAGTTACAAGGATGAAACTGAAGCTTTTTCCCTTCCAGAAGCCCAGAGTTTACACCAGGTCCACACCTAAGTAAGAGAGGCTTTCCCCAAGCGTGGAGTCACTGTATAAAAGTCCACCATGTCTGGAGAAACGGCAGCAGCTCATACTACTCCCCAGACTTCTTCAAAGGCAGTAGTAATTTTAGCACATGTCAAGGCAGCAGAGAGTGGGTAGTTGCTGATGGAGACCATTTTTTCTGTATAGTCAACGTTGACCTAGAGGAAGAGAGGGGGAAAAAAACAAACAAACAAAAAACTCAAGCTGCAAGTTTTCACTTAGCTCCATTTATCTTGATTGGTTGGGGAAATATGGTATTCCTCCAAGGTTGAACACAGCCATAACAAAATACATCAGGACAAGTGCTTGCCCTTACTAGTGCCCTCTCTTGGGAGAGAGAAACGTCCCAAATGTGCCAACATTGGGGCCTTTCTGACAAGCCAGCCTACTTGGGGGATGGAGGGGAAAAGGGTGGTGGGATGGGGGCATGAAGCAAAAAAACCCACCAAACAACCCCAACACACAACAGCCAACCAAAAGAAAAAACCCCATGCTCAGAACAAGACTGAAAGCTATGCTGATAAGTATTTTTACAACTCCAAGTAAGGGATACATGCACTTACCGAACCATGGGCAAAAGCTCCCACAACAATGGCAACTGGCTCTGCTTTAGGAATCAGTTCACGCAGATCTGACACTTTTGGAACTGCAAAAGAGGTACCTATCTTCATACAGCCCACAGGGAGGTGATTGCTGACTGGGTTTTTAATCACCTACAGAAAGCATAAAGTTAACAGGTACATAGAGATAAGAGACCCTGCCACACAGCTAATCAGAAAGCTTAGAAAGTAAGATTCACTCCATCACTTGCTGCAGAGGAGGAACGTTACAACATTACCTGTGAGCAGTCAAAGAACGTTTACCTTCAGCAATTTCTGAGGCCCATCAGCTGCTCGAACGCTGAGCTTATGCAGCAACTGAACTGACAAAGGAAAGCTAGTTAACTTGTCTGTTCTTTTACCAGAGAAATCTTATTATCTACCTAGTAATCAGAGTTAAAATAGACAGACTGTTTGTTAAGAGTTCCCAGGTTCTAAAACCATCCTAATCCCCATCAGTGATTTCTGCTGCAGTTAGTGCAGCCTCACACAGATACTTCTTGTGCTGCATTAAGGAATGTACAGTTGGACGATGTATCTTGGAATGTACTCTATTCTCATACTAACATTTTTAAGGTTGATGCAAGTTTTGGACTCTCTAAAAGTCTTCCACTCCTAACCACCTTCCTGGTGGCTGGGGTAGTTTGAATCACTTACCCATAAGACCACAGAATCGATCAAAAGTTCTTGGTATTCTGGTTTGGGGATTGACTTCAATTAGAACGTTCTTCTGGGTGTGGATATAGACCTGAAGGAGACCAGCCCGATTCAGAGGGCTGTCCATGAGCATCAGCAGACTCTGAAATAGAAGCACAAGACTAGTGGAAGAAGAAAAGGTGCAAGAGAGGATTCTTGTAAAACTTGATGGTTAGGCCCCACGAATGCAGGAGGGACACATGCTGAGGCAGAAGTTACCTGGCCACACGAGCTCTACTGTAGTGTGGACAGAAAATCCCACACACAAACAAAAGGCTATCGAAACTGCAAGCTGCAAACACAGCGGGCAAGGCCAACCTCGCCCCCGCTCCGGGGGCACAAGCAGACCCCCCCAAACCGAAGAACAATCCCCCTCAAGCCGGCCGCTGCCCCGAGGGGCGCGGGCTGCCCCAGCGCCCGTGCCCCGCCGGTACCTGGTGGGTGATGTCGGGCCGCACCTGCGCGGGGTCCCGGCCAGTGCGCACCAGCAGCGCCCTGTGCTTGTCGCAGCTGAGGAGCTCGAACGTCTTCCCCACCTACGGCCACAGCACGGAGAGGTAGGTAAGGGTGCCCGCGGCCGCCTCCCGCCCGCCCGCCCGGCCGGACCCCCTCCCGCCCGCACCTTCACGGTCTCCAGACTCGCCCCCTCCAGCACCACCATGAGCCGCCTCGACCCGCGGGGCCGCTTCGCCTCCAGCGAGCCGTCCTCATCCCTCTCCTCCTCCTCGCGGGACCGCCTGGGCGCCGCCATTTTGCTGCCGCTGCCCCACGCGGGCCCCGGAAACAGCGCTCCCGGCCCGCCCTGGGCCCGCCCACCGACCGACCTGCACGGCTACCAAGATGGCGCCTGGAGCGCTCCCGCGATTGCGCTCCGGCCGGAGCCGCTTCCGGCGAGGCGCGCGGCCGCGCCGGAAGGCGGCGGCGGCGCCGCCGTTTCCCGCCGGAGAGCCTTGGCGGCGGCGGCAGCAGCAGCTTCCGCTGTCCTTCCCGGCGGGGCGTGCGGCGCGGCACGGCAATGGCGCAGAACCTGAAGGATCTGGCGGGGCGGCTGCCGGCCGGGCCGCGGGGCGTGGGCACCGCCCTCAAGCTGCTGCTGGGCGCCGGCGCCCTGGCCTATGGCGTCCGCGAGTCTGTCTTCATCGGTGAGTCCCCCTCCGCGCCCCCTCCCGCGCCTCGCCTCGCCTCCTCCGCGCCCCGCGCTGACCGTGCCCCCTCTCCTCCCCGGCAGTGGAAGGCGGGCAGCGGGCCATCTTCTTCAACCGCATCGGCGGCGTCCAGCAGGACACGATCCTCGCCGAGGGGCTGCACTTCAGGTAGGGCCTAGCTCCCCCGCCCCCAGCCGGCCCCCGCCGGCCCGGCCCCGGCCACAGCGGGTGCCCGCGCACGCCCCATCCTCCCCCGCCTAACGGGCCTCCCGCCCCTGGCAGGATCCCCTGGTTCCAGTACCCCATCATCTACGACATCCGAGCCAGGCCGCGGAAAATCTCCTCCCCCACCGGCTCCAAAGGTGAGAGTAGCCCCAGCGTGCCACAGCACGGGATGGGAGGGGGGCAGGAGTCCCGGCACGGGGCTGGCCTGGCTCACAGCTCCTTCTCTGCCTTGCAGATTTGCAGATGGTGAACATTTCGCTGCGTGTTCTCACGCGCCCGAACGCTGCAGAGCTGCCCAGTATGTACCAGCGCCTGGGCCTGGACTATGAGGAGAGAGTCCTGCCTTCCATTGTGAACGAAGTACTCAAGAGCGTGGTAGCCAAGTTTAACGCTTCACAGCTCATCACTCAGAGAGCCCAGGTGAACTCTTTTGGAGGAAACTTACACTCAGGATTGCAGAGGAAAAGCTAAACTGGATATGGGGAATGTTCTAACGGATGAAAGGTCTCATAGAATGCTTTGGGTTGGAAAAGACCTTAGAGATTATCTAGTTTTAACCCCCTGCCATGGTCAGGGACACCTTCACTAGACCAGGTTGCCCAAAGCTCCATCCAACCTGGCCTTGAACACTACCAGGGAGGGGGCAGCCACAGCTTCTCTGGGCAGCCTGTTCCAGTGTCTCACCAAGATAAACATACTAGGCTAGTAGGTGGTACATCCAAACAGGAAGGGCATGTAAATAGCCTGCTTACAGTTTGATTCCAATACAAATGCAAAGATTAAGGCTGCCCCACTAGCTTCTGAGAAGGAAACTGGATTCATTGGTATATAGAGTGTAAAACCACACCATAATGTAATAGTGTGGGAGGGTTTGCACCATAGTCCACGCGTAACAGTAGAGCTGGCTTAAAAAAAAGTGATTAGCTGGTCCTTCTTGGGTCTCAGAAGAGCTGTCAGAGCAAATTAAACAGTTTTCAAGAATCTGAAAAGCAAAGTAGATGAGTAGTGAACAAAGCAGTAAACTTTCATTTCTACTCTTTGGGGTTTTTTTTTATGGATTGTGAGATGTTTTATATTTCATTTTTCTTAGCAACTTATTTAGAAGTTCCATGCAGGAGCTCCATTAAAGCCTTTTAGAAGATGCAACTTCTCTCTGCCTCAGCTGTGACAGGTGGCAAATATTCTCAGGACCCCTGGCAATCAAATTATCAGAACACAAATTTTCAGGTACAGGCCTTTATAAGGTAAATAATTCTATTATCTCACAACGTGCCCAGATTACTCGCTAATGTTTTTCTAAACAGAAATATTTGCTACCCTTCTGTAGCACCCATTACTGAAAGTTTACTGCTTTGTTCACTCCCATCCACATCTTGTGAGAAGTGATGATTGGCAGCAGGGACTTCAGGGTTTTGTGCCAGGCCACCTGCTGTGCACTGAAGGGATTTGTTAATGATCACAGAATCACAAGGTTGGAAGAGACCTTTGAAGATCATCAAGTCCAACCATTCCCATCCTATGCTAAACCACATCCCTAAATACCTGATCTACCCTTTTTTTTGAACAAATCCAGGGAAGGTGACTCAGCCCCCTCCCTGGGCAGCCTGTTCCAGGCCCTGACAACTCTTTCAGTGAAAACTTTTTTCCTAACATCTAATCTGACCCTGCCCTGGCACAGCTTTGTGCCATTTCCCCTTGTCCTATCACCAGTCACCTGGCTGAAGAGACCATCTCCCACCTCTCTACAACCTCCCTTCAGGTAGTCGTAGGTGGTGATAAGGTCTCCCCTCAGCCTCCTCCTCTCTAGACTAAACATCCCCAGCTCCCTCAGCTGCTTCTCAGAGGATTTGCCCTCCAGCCCCTTCCCCAGCCTGGCTGCCCTTCTCTGGACTCGCTCAAGGACCTCAGTGTCCATCTCATGGTGAGGAGCCCAGACCTGGATGCAGCCCTCAAGGTGCAGCCTCACCAGTGCCGAGTACAGGGGCAGAGCTGTGAAGGGCAGTTGTGCTTCGCGCCTGGAGCGCACGGGGTGTGAGCAATGTGCCGTGTTTGGCACTCTCTCTGCTCTTACTGTGCTTCAGGTGTCGCTGCTCATCAGGCGGGAGCTGACGGAGCGGGCCAAGGATTTCAGCCTCATCCTGGATGACGTGGCTATCACGGAGCTTAGTTTCAGCCGCGAGTACACAGCCGCTGTGGAGGCCAAGCAAGTGGGTGAGTTCAGTTTGTCCCTGGGGAGAGTGGGTCGCTGCTGACTGCACTGAGCACGGGAGCAGGGCTTGGGCTGCGGTTGCCGTTGCTTTGGCACGGATGCAGTTACAAATCTCAGCCTCCTTAGTAATGGAGCCACACGGGTTATTTCACAAGCATTTTATTGGAAAGCTTTAGGTCACAGCTAATGGGGTAGACTGTCAGTGGGACTGAGTTCCCAAAACTAGGGTTCCTCTTCAGACTGGGACTCCCCACATTTGCTGTGGGAATTACGCATGGAGGGTCTGGGAGCTCTTGATTTTATATCAGAAAAGGTAAAGTATGTCTAGATCCATCTCAGTTGTGGATATGGCCCCAGAACGCTCCCAGCTCTTTCGGAAGCAGAGCTCTGAGGCCTCCTCAGCTGCAGGCTGCTGGTGGAGGGCTCAGCAATTAGGGTCTGCTGCAAATCCTTTTGGCCGTTCTCTCTGCAGCCCAGCAGGAGGCACAGCGCGCACAGTTTCTGGTGGAAAAAGCCAAGCAGGAGCAGAAGCAGAAGATCGTTCAGGCTGAAGGGGAAGCGACAGCTGCCAAGATGATATCCTGCTTTGGGAGATGTTGTGGGATGGGGCTTGTGAGCCTGACAGTCCTGAGAGTCTGTCGTGTCGGGCTTGTACTTAAGAGAATGTGAACGGGTGATAGATTCAGGTAGGTCACTCTTTCCCCCCGCGCCCCAGTTGGCTGGAGTGAGTTTGAAGGTTAGAGCACCAAAGGCTGTGAGCCTTCATTCCCTTCTGTAAGGTTTAACTTTTATTGGCCATGTGTCCACAACCCATAATGTTGTTCTCCATTTGGGGAAGCAAATACGTGCCTGCCCAAGGTCCCGAGTTACTGGGAAAGCAATTGCAAAGACTTTTAATGATACAGCTTAGGAAGAACTCCTAAGGGTACACAGCTTCTATCAGCAGGTCTTTCCTTAACTTTTGCTCTCCTGTACCTTGGTGAAGCTCTCAGCAGGAATCCAGGCTACATCAAGCTACGTAAAATCCGAGCTGCTCAAAACATCTCAAAAACGGTGAGCAAGGAGGCACAGAATTTCCTTTGCCTTTGTGAATTTCTCCCACCCCAGTGGCCACATGATGAATTTAAGGCGAATGTAACCTGCCCTGTCCTGATCTTTGCTCCTGTCCAGTCCACTTCTGCTCATGCAGAACTTAAGATTTAGCTTCCTGTTATATGTGAGGCTAGGAGTTTGTGCCTTCCACATGACAAGGCCAGATCCACATCAGATTCTATCACCTACACTCAGCTGCAGCCACCAAAAGCTCCTGGTTTCCTGCAGGCTGAGAAGAGGGAACAGATAAGTGTGGGATCAAAGGTCTGTCCGACAGGGAGGCAGAATGAGCACTTTTAGAAAGTCTGATGGCTCTGGGATGGAAAGTCAGGAAGGTATAGGATTGTTTTGGGGAACTGCATTGATTTAACTGAGGGCTTCAGTGGATGAAAGAGGTGCTGTGTCTGGAGGGGGAATAGGGTCTTTATTAGTGTGACTTGTAAATGTGCATTTATACTCCTTTATGCCACCTTTGTAATGGATTTTTTTTTTCCCAGATTGCTGGCTCACAGAACCGTGTGTATCTCGCAGCAGATAACTTGGTACTGAACCTGCAGGACGAGGGCTTTACCAGGTAAGGGGGCCAGATGGCTGGATTTATCTGAACCCTACCTGTGAAGCTGATCCCCTTCTGGGACCTCACTCAGGATCTTTTCTCTGAGGGGACCCAGATGCCAGAGGATACAGCCAAGTAGGAAGCAGTCTTACTTACTATGGAAATAGAGATTTTTGTTTAATCAATTTCCTTTTATTTTTCTCCCTTCTTTCCCCCCTACACTGCATCTCCTGACACACAGAGGAAGGTAAGGCACTGTTTATTTTGTTTATTTTGCTAGTACTTGGAAGGAGGGTGTTTGTGTTCACGTTGTGCCTGGAAAGTTTCTGGCTTCCTCTTTCTGGCCACAGGAACTTTATTCTATCTCTACCTCAGTTCCCATCTGGGATGTGAACCTTGAGGCTTTCCTTGCAGGAGCCACACAGGCATCTGCATCAAGTAGGAGATACTCAGTAATTAGAGATCTGTGTGTGTCCCATGAGGAACCTTGTATGGGGAAGGCAGAGTGACTGAGGAGCAGCCTCTGGTCTGTCCCCCACACACGGGGCGTTCTGCATGTACAGCAAAGAAGGCAGGTAGATGGTAGTAGGAATTTGTGGGGGGCTGGGGTAACGATCTCTACAGAAGGTCTTCCTGTTACACTCGGAAGCCTTTCCAGCCCTGCTCCCTGGTCTCAGGGCTGGCAGGAGTTTGGTGGCTTTGTCCGATCTTTCCCCCGTTTACTGGACAGGCAGTGCCAGCTGAGCTAATAATAGCATGCAGCTGAAAGCTTAGTTTTCTTAGAATCACAGAAGCCAGGGCTGTGAGATTTCTGATTGTAAGATCTTTCTTCCTTATCTCTGAACAGATTCTGTCTTACTCATCCCAGAAGGCTTAAGGGGCTTTGAAATAAGCACCTAGTAGGAAGGACTTGAAGTCCAGATCCTTTGGATGTGACGCCCCACACTCCCCACAAGGGTCTGTTTTGGCTTTGCTTGTGCTTTCTGGAGTAATGACTCACTTCTGTTTCCCTTTCAGTGACAGTCTCCTACTCAAACAAGGGAAGAAATGAAAGAATCTAAAGCCTCCTAAAACCACTGGCGCTGACCAGCAGAAGATAGTAGTGAGGAAGCTTCGAACTCCCTCTGTTAGCATTGTTTGCCCTCACTTTGAAGTTGTTAATCCAGTAGCCAGACTTGGTTTCCCATCACCCTGTGGTGATCCAATTATGGGACTGGGCTCTGCCACTAGGAAGCTGTTATCTCCCACCAGTTAAATCTGGGGAGGGGACAAGAGTGCATACTGGTATTAACCCATGCGGAAATAGTAACTGACCTCTAATTGTCATTGATTTTTAGATTTCTGTAGGGTAAAATCAGAATTCTCTCTTTTTTTTCCCCCCTCTTTTTTTTTTGTTTTGTTTTGTTTTGTTTTGTTTGTTTGTTTGCCAAGCCAGGGAGTCCTGCTGCCATCAGCACCAGGCTGGTTTTTTTCTAGTAAATTTTGTTTCTCTTTCACTCTTGATCCCAAGAGTACCTGGGACTGAGTTCAGGATATTGTCATTCATTGGGTGCCTGTCACTGCTGGAATACCTATTTCTGTCACTGTCTGCTCAGTGATTCTTTCAAACATTTGTAAAAATTAAAGCCCGCCAAATTTATACCGTGTCTAAGTGTGCTTAGTGCTAGAAAAAGAAGTTATTTTGCATAGGGGCAGGTACAAGAAAAATTTTGTTTGGTTGAGGGGCAGTATCAGGATGTTTTGGGGAAAGAAGCTGAGGAAATAACCTATTCGCTGAGAAATCATTGGCTGGGGAGAGATGGAGCAGATGTGGATGCTCACATAACTTCACGGGTGAACAAGGCCTGTTTCTTGGCTGCTTGAGGCTTAACCTGCCTTTCCATGTCACAGCACCACGTATGTTCTGTGTCCTGATCTCCATTTTTAAACCTTGGGTGTTTCATCCCCCAGCTTTCCTGGCCAGAAGTACAGGAGAAATCTTCCTCCACAGGCTGAAGTCTCCTCTGTGCTTGGTTTTCTGGGATGCAGTCTTGTCTGCTTTAGGGGCCTGTCACACTGGGCTGCCCTGTACTAGATTTAGGGCTTGGAGGTTTCACAGTGTCAGAATTGTAAAACCCTGAGTTGGAGGAGACCCACAAAGACCACCAGGTACAACTCCCCCCTGCCCACGGGAACCTAAAGGTGAGGCTGTGAATAAGAGCGTTGTCTAAACACACCAAGAACACGGACAGGCTCGGGGATGTGACCACTTCCCTGGGCTGTCTGATCGGCCTCTTGGTGAAGAACTTTATCCTGATGTCCAGTCTGAACTTCCCCTGAGGCAGCTTTCAGCCATTCCCTGCAAAGCACCAGCAGAAGAGACCAGCACCTCCCTCCCTTCCACGAGGAAGTCGTGGGCAGCAATGGGGTCAGCCCTCAGCCGCCTCTAATCTGAGCAAACCCCGTACCCTCACAGGTCTTTCACCACCTTCGTTGCCCTGTGGCACCGTCCTTACACTGGGCAGCCCAGCGCCGCACGCCGTGCGTCAGGAGAGGCCCACGCGGAGTATCAGGGGCCCATCCCTTGCGACCCGTTAATTCCGCTGTGCCTCATGCACCCCAGGGTGCCAGTGGCCCTTTTGCCAAAATGTCCCGATCCTTTCCTGCAGGGCTGTCCCGCCCCTTGCCTCCTGCTCTGCACCTACACCCAGCCCTGCACCGCTCCGGGTGCAGAATCCTCGTTCAGCTCCACGTGCTCAGCGATTGCCCAGCGTGCTGATCTGTCGAGCATTTTCTGTAAGGCCTCTGTGCCCCCAAGGAGCAGCTCCCCCTGACTAGGTGCTGTCAGCGAGCCTGGTGTGTGCTTGGCTCCTGTGCCTAGGTCCTTGATAGAAGCTTTGAAGAGAACTGGACCTAAAACAGAGTCCTAGGGGGGTGCCACTGGCCATCAGCTAGACCTTAGGCTATTTACTGCATGTTTTTAGCCCAACCCAGTAGTCAACTGTTCAGCCACCATATTGTGTGCATGTCTGTCTAGCTGTATGGTGGACCTTGTCCAGACGGATACTATGTGAGACAGTATCAAAAGCTTTCCTCAAAAAGCCCTGCATTTGCTGCCTTCCCTTTGTACACTAGGCAGGTAACCTTGCATGAAAGGGGTGAGTTCATGAACACATGCTGGCTTTGACTCATGGCTGCATTGTCTTTCAAGTCTTTTTCAGTAACTCCCAGAGTAATCTTTTCCATAATTTTACCAGGCACCACAGAAAAAACAGGCCTGTAATTCCTGGGGTTGTGTTTCTTGCCTTTCTTGAAAACTGGGATGACGTTTGTCAGCTTCCAGTCAAATGGGACCTCTCCAGATTCCAAAGACTTTATAAATAACTGAGAGAGGGCTCTCAGTGACATTGGCCAACTCTTTGGTGCCCTGGGATGGATCCCGTTAGACCCCATAGACTTTTGTGCATTCATTCCAGCAACAAATTCTATATGGGTTCGAAGTCAGCAGGGAGCTTAGCACTCCCTGACTTGTGGTGCTCCAACCCAGGCATCCTCGGGCCCTTCATCAGTGTTAAAAACAGGTGAAGAAAGTGTTAATGGGCTCTGCTTTATCTTCATCCCTATTTGGGTATGAGGTGACCAACCTCATCAAGTAATGGACCAATGTTTCCTTTAGTCTACCTTTTTCTGTCAACATAGTTTAAAAAGCTGGGGTTTTTTTTCCTACCTACTGGAGAATCAGCCAGCTTCAACTCCAACTGAGCTTGGCCCGTGCAAATTTTCTGCCTGCAGTGGTGAATGATATGTCTGAAGTCTTCCTGCATTGCCTGTCCTTCCTTCCAGAGGCTTTTTTTCTCCACCTGAGTTGCAGACAATCTCTATTCAGCCAAACCAACCTGCTGTCCCACTTGACTTCAGACACAGGGGAATTGCCTGCTCCTGGGCTCTTGAAAGGAAGCTCTTAAAGAGGGACCAGCATTTATGGACCCTAGCATCCTCAAAAGCAGATCCACAGGGGACCTCACTAACTAGTTCCTTGAGCAGTCTAAAGTCTGCTCTCCCAAAATCCAGGGTAGTAGCTCTGCTGACAGTTTTCCACATATCACCACAGAGTTTGAACTCAATATCACGATAGCCAAGACAGCCACCCACGAGACCATCTGTATTTACAGCCAGCCATCTCTATTTACAAACAGCTCCAGCTCTCCAGTGAAGAAGAGAGGCCTTTTGGGACCTCTCAGAGGGCGAGGCAGAGTACAAACACATACAGTCTCCGTTTGTTTTAACAAACACATACAATCTCTGGGTTCCTGGGTTTAGAACTTGCTGGGAATCAGAGCAGCAGCTCGCACCCACAGGTCTTGACTCGCAGTGCTAAGGAAGCACCCAATTTTTTGAAGTGACTTTGAGAACATGTTCTCAGACAGCCACCCAGAAGCATGGAACAGTGGTTAGGTGTAAGACAGAGCAGGCTGCTTATCTCAGGGCAGTGTTGCTTGACGTACAATCATGAAAATTCTTGCTCAGTGGGTATTCTCCACACATTGAGTTCTGGAATTCAAATATCAAATGAGGTTCTGGGTGTAACCCAAACTTGCGCCACAAGACGTCTTCACTTTCTTGCTTTGGGTAGAGCCAGAGCTAACCACTGGTATGCCTTGCTTTAGCAGCTTTTTAAGAAGGAGGTGGATTAGAGTCTAAAGCAAAAAGCTAGTATTTGCTGAGCATAGGTCTTTATGGCCATGGCTTAGAAGAAGTTATCAGTCAGCAGTGAAACACAGTATACCCCACTCACCTTTCAGCTTTTCATTTTCCCTCTCATAGCAGCAGAATTGCAAAGCCAGCCAGTAAATGCACATCCCTGTTGGCTCACAGGCTAGGGGGAACTGAAGTCAAGCACATGTGGAAGCAGGTCTGCCTTCCGAATGCTTCCAACCAAGTTTCTCACCATGTCAAATGACAGCATGCAGCTTTCTCAGCTCCAGAACCAGCTGCTGAACAAAAAAAGGCTGGGATTGCTGCTGTGGTGTTGTTTCTGCCTTTGCTTTCTTGAGGCGGAGGTCTAAGCAGCAGCAGAATACCACCCAGTGTGCACAGGATTCATTTAGTGTTCACCCTTGGTGCTGTGACAGTTGTCCAGGGTTAAGTGGTATTTTTGAACAGGATACGGTCCTTTATTGCTGTAATGATACCTGTACCTGTGCCATGCAGCACTGGCTTGGGGGATACCATTCTCTGTGTTAGCATGGCTGAAATGCCTACCAACAGCCACAGAGCTTGTCTGCTCATTTGTATGCTGTCCAACCTTGCCCTGGCTTAGGCACCAGGTCAAAACATGACACTTAGCTGGGGCTGCTGAAATCATCTTGCCCATCACTCTGCCACCTCCTTGCATCATGTGAGTGTGGGCCACATGTTCTCTGACAGGTGGCAGTGCCACAAGGAGTCAGTGCCTGCTGCCAGTGTTTTTGTACATGTTGGAAGCTGCCTCACCTTGCCAGCTCCCAGGCAGGTACATCACCTTGCAGGCACATTGGCCACTGTCTTACAAGCTATATGGAACAGAGTGCAAGGTATGTGGTGTTCCCCCTCCTTTCTGCCTCTTTCCCTCCTGGATTTGTGCTCTAAACTGGGAGGAGAGGGAGTCTGGTCTTAGGGTACCTGTGCCAGAGCAGGGGACGATTGCAGATGAACTTCTAAAGGGCTCAGTATAGTCCAGTATCAGACAGCTGATGGTGAGTGAGCGTGCAGGTCCCTCCGTGCCATCATTTTCCCCCACAGAGCCTAGATGTGGCTCAGACCAGATGAAATTCCCTGTCCCATATTTACAAGTATTCCTGGTCTTGGTCCTAGGACACTTTGTGACCCAGCTCAGATTTTTCCCTAAGTGGGACTGAGCTGCCACCACCTCTAACCAGGTCCAAGGCCTGGAAACCTGAGCCATCTTTTTCTCGAGTCTCAGATGCCCAAAGCCTCAGCAGTGCCCATACCTGGGAATCAGGGACTTCCCATCACATTGTTGTGGGTTTGCGTGGCAAAGCTGCTGGAGGTGCGGGGGTGAAGGGGAGGAGGCTGCAGGGGTGGCCTCTGTGAGAAGCTGCTAGAAGCTTCCCCCAGGTCCAACAGAGCAACCACCAGCTGGCTCAAGGACAGATCTGCCACTGGCCATGGCCGAGCCCATCAGCAACAGCAGCAGCGTCTCTGTGGTAACTGTGGCAGTTTTGCTGAGACAGTTTTTGTAACCAGCAGTTACAGTTTTCTGCCAGCCTCAAAGTGTAAACTTCAGGCAATTCAAGGCCGAAGTCGCAGCTAGAGATAACCAAGTGCCTCTGAGAATCACATATAGGAGAAAAAAGCCTGGAAGTAGCTGCATTTTGCCACCAGAGAAGGGAGTGAGAAGATGTAACGAGCTGTGCAGACACCAAGGCCGGAGCAGGGCGGAGGAGGAGGAGGCCGACGTACTGGAGCGAAAGATGCCCCTGCAGCCTGTGGAGAAACCCATGGAAAAGGCCGAGACCCCACCTGCAGCCCGTGGAGGGGCTCCACGCTGGATGGAGCAGGTGGAGACATAGAGAAGATGCTGTGACCCCACGTTGGAACAAGCCCCTGCCAGCACTTGCAGCCATGAGGAGAAACATGAGAGAGAAATATTTGCATCAGAACAGGTTTGCTGGGGGTAGGCTTGGAATCCTGTGGAGGACTGGGACTGAGAGACACTGTGATAAAGAGATAAAGCCCTGGGGGAAAGGATTCACGTTGGAGAAGTTCATGGAGGACTGTCTGCTGGGGGTGAGACCCCACGGTGCAGCAGGGGGAGGGTGTGGAATGAATGCCGCCCCCCCCCCCCCCCCCCCCCCCCCGGCCAAGAAGGAAACCAACTTGCAAGGGACTGACTGAAGCCCCCATCTCGCAGTCCCTGCCCCTCTGTGCTGTGATCAGGGGGGAAGAAGGGAGTGAAATCATGGCTAGAGTGAAGTCTGCTAAGAAGGGAGCAGGGGGGAGGTCAGAGGTGTTTTAAGATCTGGAAAAGAAAAACAGCTCATGAAGAAGTAACTGAGAACCCCATTTTTTCCCAGTCCCTGCCCCACTGTGCTGCGAGCAGGGGCAAGAAGGGAGCAAGATCATGGCTAAAGGGAAGTCTGCTTAGAATGGAGGGGTGGGGGGAAGGTGCTACTGAGAACCCCATTTTCCCAGTCCCTGCCCCCCCGTACTGTGAACATGGGGGAAGAAGGGAGCAAAGTCCTAACTAAAGTCTGCTCAAAAGGGAGTGGTGGGGGAAAAGTGTTTTAAGATCTGGTCGTGCTCCCAACTCGTTTCACTGTTCTTTGTAGTGTAGTGCAATAAATTAGGTAGTTTTCTTTCCTTCACTTTGTGTTGAGTGTGTTTTGCCCATGTCATTGCTGACAGAATGATCTCTCCTGTCCTTATTTTGTCTCCTGAGCCTCTTAATATATATTTTCTGCCCTGTCCAACTAAGAAGGGGAGTAATAGACTGGTGGAGGTGGGCATCTGGCCTCCAGCCAGGGCTAAACCACCACAGTAACATATTTGAGAAGGAGGAGGGAAAAAAAGCTAGTGGATACTTTTGCCACCAGAGAAAGGAGTGAGAAGATGTGAGAAACTTTGCAGACACAGGTCTGCAGTGAAGAAGGAAGAGGAGGCGCAATGAAGAAGGAGGAGGAGGCACTCCAGGTGCCTGAGCAGAGATTCCCCTGCAGCCTGTAGAGAAGATCATGGTGAGGCAAGCTGTCCCCTTGCAGCCCATGGAGGATGACCAGGAGTCAAGATTCCACCTGCAGCCTGTGGCAGACTCCACGCTGGAGCAGGTGGAGACATGAAGGATACTGTGACCCTGTTGGAGCAAGGAACCTGTGGAGAGGGGTTCATGCCAGAGCAGGTTTGCTGGGGAGACTTGTGACTCCGTGGGCAGACCAGGCTGGAGCAGTCTGGGCCTGATGGTCGGCACCCCATGGAAGGGAGCCGTGCTGGGGCAGTTGGCGAGGAGCTGATGCCTCCTGCGAAAAGACTCACATTGGACAAATTCATGGAGGACGGTCTCCCATGGGTGGGACCCCACACTGGAGCAGGGCAAGGGTGTGAGAAATGCCCCCCCAGTAAGAAAGGACAGACTGGCAGAGACAACTCATTATGAATCGACCAAAACCCCCATTCCACATCTCCCCCTGTGCCACCTGGGGGACAAGGGAGAGAAATCGTGAATGAAGTGGAGCCCAGGAAGAAGGGAGGGGTGGGGGAAAATGTTTTAAGACTTGGTTTTATTTCTCATTATCCGACTCTCTTTCCATTGGGTACTTTCTTGAGGGGGTAGTAATTTTATTTTTTTTTTAATTCTATGTTGAGTCTGTTTTGCCAGTGACATTAATTGCTGAATTATCTCTCCCTGCCCTTATCTTGACTCCCAAGCCTCTCAAGCTGAGAAGGGGAGTGATAGAGTGACTTTGGTGGGCATCTGACCTCCAGCCAGGGTGGAACCACCCCGTACGTTCCCTGCCATCCAGGCTACCTGCCACAGGAAGGTTCAGCTCTGCACTTGTGACCTGCAGCTTTACCCGAACTCCCTTGCAGTTCGCACACATCGCCCCTGCGCACGGTTCACAGACTGAGGCTTAGTTTTAGCTGGCAAGACTCTAAAAAGACAGGCTGAGTCCCATTCTGACACCCACCAGGGACAGGCACCAGCCCTGATGAATGCTCCCTGGCATTCACAGAACGGTATCGGTAGCGCTGGGAAGGGACCTGGGGCGGTCTTTAGTTCAGGCTGTTGCTGCAAGTGGCACTGTTGACAGTGTGAGGTCAGACCAGCTGTGGCATTGTCCACTGAGTACTGAACACCCGCAGGGACAGAGCTCCCCCCCATGAGAACAGTCGTAGGGCTCACCTTGCACATCCCAAGCCGCAACTGTCCTTACTGCCTATGGTTTCATTATCTGCCACCACCATCGTCTTCCTATCACTCCTCAGCGTGGGTGTAGGTGAGAGTACCTTAACCTTAAGCCTGCTCTTCACCACACAAAAAAATCCAGCTCCTTTAGCCCCTCATTGCAGGTGACCAACTGGTGAAGCCACAACATGGCCACGCTCAGGTATGCCTTCTGCCTAAAGATGCCGTTTGCCAGTGGTACCCAGGAAGGAGGAGTGTGCTGAAGCAGTGCTCCTGGGTTACCCTCCAGCTTAGGCTGGGCACCACCAAGGACAAAATGACTAATGATTTGAAGGCATTGGAACAATATTCATTTTTTCAAATATGAAAATTTGAGTCCAAAATCCTGTGTCTGAGCTCACCACAGCTAACTTTATGTGCTCACTTACCTGATGACTACCAACACCCAAGTCTCACAGCAAGAAGCCACTGTAACTGGTCTCACGCTTCCGTTCAAGAGTCTGAAGGCTGCAGAAAGTGATGAAAACTAAGCCAGAGGCTGCAAGTGAAGCCAAGGGTACAGCTGTGCTCAAAGATAAATTAGAGAAAAAAAGAAATCTGGGACTCGGTGTTCAACCAAATAAAAATGTATTTACAAACAAAGGAGAAAATGCCATCACATCTTAACCTGGGATATTTACAGTGTCAAAGGGTCACATAGAAAAGGGATTGTAGGGCAGAGGGCTGGTGTTAAAAGGCAAGAGGAAGTTTCCTGTTGAATTGCAGAGCAGCTCAGCTGAAATGTGCCAAAACCTCCAGACCTTAAAAGATGAGGCTAACCACTAAGTGGAGGTTAGTGGAACAAAATCCAGCTGGAGGCTGGTCACGAGTGGCGTCCCCCAGGGCTCAGTCCTGGGTCCAGTTCTGTTCAACATCTTTATCCATGACCTGGATGAAGGGATGGAATCTTCCCTCAGTAAGTCTGTGGACAACACTAATCTGGGAGGAAGTGTTGATCTGCTTGAGGGTAGGGAGGCTCTTCAGAGGGATCTGAACAGACTGGACTGATGGGCTGAGACCAACGGGATGAAGTTTAACAAGGCCAAGTGTAGAGTCCTGCACAGGGGCCATAACAACCCCATGCAGTGCTACAGGCTTGGGGGAGACTGGCTGGAGAGCTGTCAGGCAGAGAAGGACCTGGGGGTGTTGGTTGACTGCAGGCTGAATATGAGCCAGCAGTGTGCTGAGGCGGCCAAGGCCAATGGCATCTTGGCTTGTATCAAAACCAGTGTGGCCAGTAGGTCTGGGGAAGTGATTGTGCCCTGTACTCGGCATTGGTGAGGCTGCACCTCGAGTACTGTGTGCATTTCTGGGCTCCCCACCATAAGGACAAGCAGACTGGTGAAGGGGCTGGAGGGCAAATCATATGAGGAGTGGCTGAGGGAGCTGGGGATCTTTAACCTGGAGAAGAGGAGGCTGAGGGGAGACCTTATCACCACCTACAACTAACTGACAGGAGGTTGTAGAGCGGTGGGTGATGGTCTCTTCAGCCAGGTGACAGGAGATAGGACAAGGGGAAATGGCACAAAGCTGTGCCAGGGCAGGGTCAGGTTAGATGTTAGGAAAAAATGTTTCACTGCAAGAATTGTCAGGAACAGGCTGCCCAGGGAGGGGGTTGAGTCACCATCCCTGGATATGGTAGATCAAGTACTTAGGGATATGGTTTAGCATAGGACAGGAACAGTTGGACTTGATGCTCTTAAAGGTCTTTTCCAAGCTTGTGATTCTGAGATTCTGTGATTCTCTAAGTGACAGCAGAGGGCAGAGGTGCAGCTCTTGTAAAAAGCTTCCTTAGCACTTCCTCAAGAAAGCTGCAGCTGACACAGCAGAGATGAGTTTGGGCCCCAGTGCTCAGAGTGTAATGGAAAGAAGGGGTGTGATTTGGGGTTTTTTTCCTCCTGTTAATGACTGATGAAGGGGTAGCAGGAGATCTCTCTGGCCTGCACAGGCAAGGGACAATGAACCGGCAGTCTGGTTCAGGACACTGAAAGGTGGCATGGGAAGAGAAGGGGAAGGCCTAGATCCATTCCAAGAGCAAGGAATGCAAGACAGGCCAAGCTGGATGTGAGCTCCAGTCATGCACCCCAGGTTGAAACCCCCCATGGGGCTACTTGCAATGTATGCTTATTTTTTCTTCAGTGAGCCCTTCAGCTTCTTCTCCGAGGAGCGCTGTTTCCGCACCTTATCCTCCTTTTTCCCCAAGTTCTCATAAACTGTTGACTCCTCTTTCTGCCTGTAAAATCAGGGAAAAACAAGGGAAAAGTGAGCAAGAGGGAAAAGCCTCCCATGGCAGCAGGGAGACTACTGCCAGGGGCAGGCACAGCTTGGCCTCTGGTTTAGGTGAGCTCTTACTTGGAGGATTTTCGCGAAGCCTTGGCGTGCACGTTCCTCACTGCAGGGGGGTAGGCAATGTTCCCATACTCAGACTCATTTGGCTTGCCTTTCTGAGACTGCAGGAGAGAAGAAACAAGCTAAGAAGAGTGCGGTCTGGGAGAAGCACGTGAGGCATCATATAGAGTTCTGGCTGCTTAATCATGCTTCATGCTAGGATCTCAGTGGATTGCTGAAGTCCTTCAGCTCAGCGAATGCTGCCCACTGCTGTCACAGAGGTGAGCAGCAGGGATGCCAATGTATCCTTGTACAGGGGTGAACAGTGGGGCAACAAGTTTCTGGAGGTACTGAAATGCCTGGGAATGCTGTGTGTCAGCAAAAGTATATTAAAAAAGGTAGCAGCAGCTAGTGGATGCTGCCAGAAGCTAAAAGGAGAGAGAAAAGATGCCACTTATCAGATAGCAGAAGAAAATGCTTTCCACAAGGGCTTGGGAGGCAACTGCAGAACCAGGATGGGGAAGACAATAAGGAAGGGAGAGGGCCAAGTCTTGCCTGTCTTAGATTCAGCTTGTAACTAAAGAGCACTTGGTGCAGACATGATATAAAACGTAGCTGAAACAACAGCATTAAAACTTAGTTCTGTTTAACAAGTGGTTCAGAAGGGGTTGCTACGTAGGCTGCTAATATTGTCCTCTGAATTTTAAAGGGAGGAACAGGGACCTAAATCTTGGTGCACTGTCATACTCCATGCAGATCCCAGTGCTAGTCTAATGTTTGGGAAACAGAATGCTCAGAGCCAGCACCACGCAGGGCCTGGACAACAGGAAAGTAGAGTCCCATTTCTCACCTGGATAACTTCCAGCTTCTTCTTCATTGACTCTATGAACTGGCAGATGGCCATGTAGATGAACTTGTACTGGGCCTCCGTCTGCACCATACCTGAGCGCTGGGCCCTCACCATCTGGATGGTCTTCTGGATGTCAATGTCACAGTCCAGCCCTAGCAAGGGGCACCAGAAAATCTTACGGACCCGCTCACTGACCACCTCCCCCCACACAGTTCTCCACCAAAACCAGTCACAGTGTCAGTCATTCAAGAAGTTTCCACCTCCCTCCATGCTCTTATACTATCCTTCCTTCCCACTCAGCATCTTCCAAGTCCATTCCTGGAGGAAAAGCCCAAGCTGAGGGAAGGTGAAGCCAATGAAAGTGGAGAGGGTGCAGAGATCCAGCAGCTGCCGCATAGCAAGGGGCAGCACAACCTTCTCAGGGCTATGGCAGCATCTCTCCCACTGATACCCAACAGATTCCATCCCTTTGCAGCTGAACTTAAGGGCACAGCCCCACTGGGAAATCCAATTCACTTCAAGACGCTTTGGGGTCCTCTTACCCTTGGTGGAGATGGCTTCCACTATCATATCAATGACGATGATAGTCCCAGTGCGGCCAATCCCAGCGCTACAAGGAGAGGACAAGCAGAGGTCAGAGCGATGCAGCTCTTGGAACAAGAGGCAGCTGCTCCTGGGGAAGGAAGCACCCTTGAAACGGCTGTTTCAGCGGTGCCGCGACAGAGCCAGGGGTCCGAAAGCAGAGTTTGGTCTGAAGGCATCAGAGAGGAAAAAGCAAATGCCAGGGCTGTCATGAGCTTCACTCCCAAGTCCCAGGGAAGAGCTGGTGCAGCAGGACAGACATTCTAGACCTCCCCCTATATAGAGGATGGAGAACACTTCAAACCCCAGCCCCTGTACCAACCTGCAATGCACCAGAATAGGGCCTGCACCTGGGATGCTCTCCTGCTTCTGGTTTATTTGGTCGAGGAAGCTGAGCACTCCTCCGGGCTCACTGGGTACACCGTGGTCAGGCCAGCTCAGGTACTGGTAGTGCCAGATCTCACGCACAGCCTTAACCTGATAATAACAAAACACCCTACTAGTAAAGCTGCAACCCAGTCCTACCCCTGGCCTCTATCCCAGGTAGTGGTGAGTCTGCCCATAGTGAGAATCTCTGTCTCTTGGACACTTCTTAGTGATTCCAGCCCAAAACCAGGTGGGAACAGCAACCCCAAGAATGATACACCCAGCAGCGTCACCACAGCACCCAGCAATTCCCAGTAACCGTTAGACCCCATGGGTTCCATGACAGCCCTCAAGCAGGCACACTCACGTTATCCTTCGGGAACACACAGAGGTACCGGAGTTTGTACTCCAACGCATCGTGCTCCCCGGTGTTCTCCACGATGTAGGGACCGTATTCCTTCATGCTGCCCACTTGTGGCCAGTAAGGCACACATTTGTTCTGTGTGAGCAGAGAGGGCAGGGTGAGGATGGGCAACACGCAGGAGAGGCAAAGAGCAGAGCAGTGGTTGGAAGGGGAAAGGGGGCAGCTCCAAGACACCTCCAAGCTGTAACTTACCCGCCCTTTTTCTACCTCCCGCGTGGTCATCACGATAACGCGTGTGTTCTCCTGCCACACCATCTGCCAGAAGTCGTTGACTGTGGCATCCAGGCAGCCCTGGCTAGCAATGTAGGTCTTGGTGCACTCATCTGGGCTGATCAGGTTGTTCTGAGTGCAAGACAGGGAAAGATCAGGAGGACTGCAGGAGCAGGCAGTCCCTCACCCACTTTTGGCATAGAGCCAACCTTCGAGAGTCTCACCTTGACAAAGTTGGCATTGATATAGTCAGACCCAGGGGTATTTGGGTCCCTTCCTTGGAGGATAACTCTGGAGTGATCAACTGGGGATGCAGCAAAAGAATAAACAGAATGAGATACACTGTGCTCAGCCACATGAAGCTCCTCAGTGCCCCACTTCATTCATGTTACCCAGTGCATTCATCATGCCCCAGATTTTCACCTCTCCTTCTCTGGGGTCAGACCCATCTCACCCCATCCTCCAATCTCTCTACCCCCCAATGGACCATCAGTAGCTATCAGGTCTCATGCAATCCTCCCTTCTTCCTTCAAGGACAGGAAAAGGCTGTGACCTCTCTCATCAGCTCAATGTCACGCATCTTGTAACCTGCTCTGGAGGACAGAGCTGGCTGAGGCAGGGCCAGGGACGACTCCTGTTTGGTTTGGGTTTTTTTATAGAAGAGAAGCAAGACTCACAGGGCAAAATGTTCTTGTATCGGTTCTTGCTCTTGTTTTCAGGTCTCTGACCCTCATGGCGATCAAACAGGGTCTTGGCTTCCTGTTTTTGCAGACTCTGAGAGCAGAAGAGAGAACAGTCATGGCAACATCACAATGTATGACGGGGAGGTGGGCACTCAAAGGAACAGTGGTGACTCTGGGGGGCACATGGATATGCTTGTGTAGGAGCAGAGATGTGAAAAGCAAACCTAGACTCGCAAAGTCCAAGGTTCATGCCCTTACTGACTTGGTGACTTTCCCAACCACCAGAAAGCACATTTCAGCCTCTCTGGGTTCACTTATGACACTCACTCCTTAGAGGAGCAGGTTCCAAAGAGACTTCTTTCAGAGATAAACTGACAAGAAGTTTGCATCCAGAAAGAAATCAGGGATTGTGAATGAGGTGGTTCACAGAGATTTCCCAAACAGTCAGGCCCCAGCAGTTTCTTACATCAAATTCCTCCCAGAACCCAGCCTTGGTTGTCTCCTCAGATAGACTCTTCTTGTTGAGTTCCTGTACTCTGTTCTCAATGTCAGCAGCGTTCACCCTCGTAGCGTAGTAGGGCTGGGGACGGCAAAACACAATGGGTTAGCGTGAGAGAGACACGATGCTGGAGAGAAAAGTCCCCTCTGTGTGCTGTGGAGAAAAGAAGTGGGACACAGGACAGAAACAAACAGCAAGTGCACCCCTCCAAATGATCCCTAAGAAACAGAGGAAATGGAATTCACCTGCTTCAGGTACACAAAGGTGCCAGACGCCTCCTCAATTCCAGTCTTCTTGAAGTGTTCCACCAGATCTGCCAGGCTGTCAAACTTTTCAGAGCCTCCCACTGTGTAGCATCCATTCTACATGGAAGAAGAATGTGCAATGCCCCACTCACAACATTCCTATAAATAAAGCTGATCATGCTCAGGGGAAACGTAACGCTGGGGTATAAAGCCACAGGCACCACCCTCTGCCACCTAGAGAGGCATCTCCTCTGGCAGGGAGGCCAAAGGGTAAAACGGTCATTTTCCCTGAGAAGGCCAATTTTGCAGCATGGTGAACTGACTCCTGTTCTCAGGGGATGGAAGCTCTCAGCTCTTATTTAAGGCCAGTTGCTTTCTGACTTTGACCCCCCCCCCCCCCTTCCACTCTCTACAGCATCCCACATGAAAGAAATAGGAGAACTGGTGACAGGCAGGTTATAACATCTGTCAGACTAAGTGTGCAGGCCTTGCAGATGCCCCTCCTCTTCCTCCAAGAGCTTTCAACTCTTTTATGAAGTCCAATTAGATTGTGAATCCTCTTTTCTCTTTCGCCACAAACTCCCTGGAGTTCTCAATCACACTGAATCCTGCTTCCTCACAGGTCTGAGCACCCAGCACTGCCCATGTTCACCGAGGCTGGGGTGAGAACATAAAGAAGCTGCATGATGACAGCACCCTGACCCAAATTCAGAACACTCCTGGTGGTAATCAAGCTGACAGGACCCCTGCTTTTGAGGACATGATCAGTAGAAAACGTCAGAGACTTCCCCCCCCCCGCCTTTTGCTCTCCCAAACGCTCACCTCACACATGATCTTGATATGGGTGACTTTGAGCAAGGCCCCAGAGGCACTAGTTGCCCCGGCTGGTGGAGCATCAGCCCCAGGTTTAGGCTGGTCAGTGAGGACAGACAAGACGAAATCCCCAGGTTTGCTGAAGCTCTCCCGCACCAAGAAGGTCCAAGGGGTGGCTTTGGCCTGGAGAAGTGACTCAGCTGCAGAACCTGACAAATGCCCATGGTACCACCTAGGAATAAAAAACCAAAAGAGGGTCAGAAGAGAGGTGGAGACACCTTTGAGCTGAAGGACAGCAACTGTGAGGAATGGCGAGAAAGAAAGGAAGGGGAAGACAGAGGAGAGGGAAAGAGAGAAGGAAGGAAACTAAGGGAGGAGCAGAATCTTGGGAAAAGTAAATGAGACAGAAAGAAGTAGAGAGCTGGCAGGAAAAGGAAAGGGGCAAGGCGGAGGTAGATCACAGAATCACAGAATCACTAGGTTGGAAAAGACCTCTGAGCTCCTTGAGTCCAACCATACCTATTCTCTACTAAACAATACCCCTAAGCACCTTGTCTACCAATCTTTTAAATACATCTGGGGATGGTGACTCAACCACCTCCCTGGGCACTCTGTTCCAATGCCCAATAATCCTTTCAGTGAAGATGGTACCCAGGAAGCAGAATCATGGAATCATATAATGGTCTGGGTTGGAAGGGACCCCAAGGATCACAGAGCTCCAACCCCCCTGCCACAGGCAGGGCCACCAACCTCAGGCCTGGATCTACACAAGGTTGCCCAGGGCCTCATCCAACCTGGCCCTGAACACCTCCAAGGACGGGGCATCCACCACCTCTCTGGGCAGCCTGTTCCAGCACCTCACCACTCTCTCTGTAAAAAAAACTACCCCCTAATATCTAATCTAAACCTTCCCTCCTTTAGCTTTAATCCATTCCCCCTTGTCCTGCCACTATCTACCCTTTTAAAAAGTTGAATCCTCTCCTGTTTCTCTGCTCCCTTCAGGTACTGGAAGGCTGCAGTGAGGTCCCCCCGCAGCCTTCTTTTCTCCAGGCTGAACAAGCCCAGCTCCCTCTGCCTCTCTTCATAGGGGAGGCTGTTGCAGTTTTGTGTAGCTGGGTGCTGGGAGAGAACGAGGGGGCTGCAGAGATGGCTGCTGTAAGGAGCAGCTAGAAGCTCTCTGCAGGCCCAAAGAGTAAACTTTGGCTGATTAAAGGCCAGAGTTGCTGCTGACCGAGGCCAAGCCAATCGGTGATGGTCACGGCACCTCTGGGAATCACATTTAGGAGAAAAAAAACACAAGCAACTGCACTTTGCCACCAGAGAAGGGAGTGAGAAGATGTGATATAACGAGCTGTGCAGACACTAAGGTCAATTAAGGGGGGGAAGAGGTGCCCCAGGTGCCAGAAAGAAAGATGCCCCACGCTGGAGCAGGTGGAGACATACAGGAGATGCTGTGACCTGCATTGGAGCAGCCCCCTGCCAGCACTTGCAGCCTGTGAAAAGAGACAGAGACACAGAGAATGAGCAAGAGAGAGATTTGTGCTGGAGCAGGTTTGCTGGGGGAGGCTTGTGACCCTGTGGAGTCCTGGGACTGAGAGACATTTTATGATTTATGACTGCACCCCATAGCAGTGACCCACACCAGGGCAGCTGGTGAAGAGCTGAAGCCCTGTGGGAAAGGACTCACATTGGAGAAGTTCATGGAGGATGGTTTCTCATGGGTGAGATCCCATGGTGCAGCAGGGGAAGGGTGTGAGGAATGAATGCCCCCCCGGCTAAGAAGGAAACCAACTCATGAGGAACTGACCAAAGCCCCCATTTTCCCATTCCCTGTGCCTCCCTGTGCCACAATGTGGGGGAAGAAGGGAGCAAAATCATGACTAAAGGGAACTCTGCTAAGAAGGGTGGGGTAGGGGAAGGTACTTTGAGATCTGGTCACACTTCTCATTACCTAACTCTGGTTTCACTGTGTGTGAACTGCAGTGTAATACATTAGAGAGTTTTCTGTCCTTCACTCTGTGTTGAGTCTGTTTTGCCCGTGACGTTGGTGACAGGATGATCTCTCCCTGTCCTTACACTGACTCCTGAGCCTCTCAATATTTATTTTCTCCCCTGTCCAACTAAAAAAGGGAGTGACAGACCGACTTTGGTGGGCATCTGGCCTCCAGCCAGGGCTAAACCACCACAGAGGTGCTCCAGCCCTCTAATCATCTTTGTGGCCTCCTCTGAACCCTCTCCAACAGTTCCACATCCTTCTTGTATTGGGGGCCCCAGATCTGGACACAGTACTCCAGGTGGGGCCTCACGAGGGCAGAGTAGAGAGGCCAGCAGGGACAATCACTTCCCTGTCCCTGCTGGCCACCCCTCTTCTAATGGAGCCCAGGATACCATTGGCCTTGCGAGCTGCTAGAGCACACTGCTGGCTCGTGTTAAGTATCTCATCCACCATGACACCCAGGTCCTTCTCATCAGGGCTACTCTCAAGGAGCTCTTCTCCCAGTCTGTATCTATGTCTGGGATTCTTCTGGCCCAAGTGCAACACCTTACACTTTGCAGTGTTGAACCTCATTAGGTTCACCCAGGCCCACCTTTCTGGCCTGTCAAGATCCCTCTGGATGGCTTCCTTTCCTTCTGTTGTGTCAACCACACCACTCAGCTTGGTGTCATCCACAAACTTGTTAAGAAAGCTGGTACCAGACGACACAATGGGGAAGCACCAAGCGTGATCCAGTTGTGTGATACACAAAAGCACAGGTAAGCAATGCTTCCTGGTTTGCAGACCAGTTGGGAGAGGGTAGTCCATGGGTTTCAGCACCTCTCAGCATTATTTGGATGCTAGCATTACTGCTGCAGGGAACTTTAGAAACATCAAGGAAACAAAATAATATCCCAGAGAGTCAGAGCATCTCCCATTGGATTTAGCAGCACCCACATGGCTGTGTTGAGATCAGGTCCTTTAAAGAACCATCCCAGTGATTCCTCTTTTGGAAACTCAGTCACCTCTTCAATCAAAGAATCATTCCCATTCTCTGGGCACATCACACTGCAGCAATCGACCCAGCCATGGATGTGAGCACTAGGAGCCACCTGGAGCCCATATTCTGCTCTTGGTACTCATCACTGTTGTTGTTGCACGTACACACTCCTGTCCTCAATGCAAACACCCAGACCGAAGCTCCTTCCCTCCTTTCAGCACAAGGTGAAGAGCATCCCCATTTGACTAAGATGCTCTCTGCCTTGCTGCAGGACAGCCCCCAGGGCGCAGAGGGACACAAGCACGGTGCAAATAGCACAGCTGGTGTAAATGGTAGAGCTGCTGCCAAGCCCCTTCCCACTTACAGAGGCCTCTGTGTGTGTGCACGTCCTGCCCAGTGGGACCACAGTGGCCTGTGCAGTGTGGGGGCGAGTGATGGACACCATCAGAAGCAGGCTGGCTTCTGCTCCTACTGCAGGGCTCTTGGCCCTGCAGAAACTCCTGGTATCACCCTGGTTGTCTCTGTGCAGATTCTCCAGTTCCTCATGCCTGTCCCGAGCTCTACAGACTCTTCGGACGGTACCAGAAGGTCCTGGGGGGCACTGCTGAGCTAATGAGTAGAGTTGCGGATGGCCATGTTCGCTGCATCTCTCTCTGGCTTCCACAAAACTCACTTGGAAGCTGAAGCTTCCAAATCACAGGAAGTTGAGATCTGTGAGGTGCTCTGGGCACTGGGAAACACTCTGAATCATTCCAGCCCTACTAGTACCTACTTGCTGGCGGAATTTCTGCAGGGTCTGGACCCATCTCAGCCCAGGGGCCACCACATCCCTGCTGCTCCCGACCTGGCCCCTTCCCTCCTTCCCAGATCAGTGTTAGGGAGGAGATTTGGGCCCTTCTTCTCCAGCTGCATCCCCTGGTGAACAGCATTTCAAAAGCAGGCAGCTGTTGTATCAGAGTGACTTGCAACACCTATCCCTGCTCCCACTCATTGCTGGTACCGCAACAAGCAGCAGCCGTGCTCCATCCACACTGCGCTGCCGAGAAGGCCCAGCTGGTGCTGAGCCAGCGTGGTTGAGAGCTGTGGGATCAGGTTTGCTGCCTTGGAGCAACTAACAGTGGAGGCCAGGGGTGGTATTGGTGTCCATGGTGAGGTTGGACATGGGTGGTCTTTAGGGCTATCTGTTCCCAAGAACTGAAATGGGGTTCAGGAGGCCGTGCCCCAGTCATGGAAGCAGCCGGGGCATTCATCCGCCCCTTGTCTGGCCAGATGAACGCATTCCTCTGCACAACACCTAGGAACCATTTTGAGAGCAAGATGTGGCAGGCAGTTCTGCCTTGGCAAGTAACTTCTGTTGATCCTGACCTCACATGCTGCAAGAAATAGCTAGTGACTTGTGTGACACCCATGGATTTCTGATCCTCCTCACAAAGAAGGGTGCAGCCATCTTGTGCCAGTGCCTAGTCCCTCCCGGGGAAATGGCTGACCCTTCCTCCTCATCAAAGAGGTCTCCAGGCCTCCCCTCCATAGGTAGGAAGGGGCTAATGGGTCCCCTCCCCCCCCCCCCCCCCCCCCCCCTTCCTTCCCCCAGTAGAACCCAGATCTTCAAAGCCACGTGATGGAAAATCACTTGGGGAGAGAGTGAGAGGAGTTTTCGTAAGAGCCTTGGGGGGGGGGGAAGTTTCCAACCGCAGGGAGGAAGGGAGGAAACTGCAAGGCCACAGCCAAACGGCCTTGAGTGGAGAAGACACCCAGCATGCTGATGCCGTCTCCTCTGCAGCCTGACCCCAGACTAAGCAGGAGTGTACCCAGGCACTTCACCCAAGGCATCCTTCCTCCCTGTCCCCACGTGCACGAGGAGCACCTGTCCAACCCCTGAACGTGGCACAACCACTCCCCAAGCTGCATCAAAGAGCCTGAAAGCACATCACAAGGGCAAAACCACCTGATTTGATTTAGAAACTTAGTATCAGAGACATATGCAAAGCAGGGACAGGAAGGAGACTAAGCAGGCTAGGAATAGCAGGGGAACATGGTCCAGCTCTTAGCTATGAGTCAACCAGGTCCAGAATAACCCAAGAGGTGTGGAGCAAGGCAGAAGGCTTCCACATAGCATATCACATCACTCTATGGACCACTACAGACTGATAACTAACACCACAACCTTTGCTTTTAGGAACAGTATATAAATAGCAAAGGCAACAGGAAACCAGAAGTAAAAATAGAGCCACTAGGTCTGCTGCGGTGGGTCTAGATATTGTGGGGCTGTTGCCCCTGTAGAAGCATAGGAGGGCACAGGAGGCCGGAGACACTGTTTGCAGGGTTTGCCCTGGGGACACAGGCAAGGTAGAAAGCCCATGAAAGACAGAGGAGGTCTCATCACAGACACACCAGCTGCTTTGCTTTCTCCATACCTCTCTGTAGTGGGGTCAGAGCAGTTGAGTGGGTATCGCAAGTCGATGATGGTTCCATCTTTGTCCTGCAGCGAGCCCTGTTGCTGTGTGTAGTATTCCACCAGTTCTGACAGGGTGGCAAACTTCTCTCCTCCATACAGGTCATAGAAATCCCCAGTATTCTGGATGCGAATGTGAGTTACCTGGTCACCAACCCTGTGGGATGATGCAGGGAGCAGCCCAGTGAGGCATTTGGAAAAGAGGCAGAAAATGTTCTGCATTATCTCCTGCCATGGAACCAGCAAACCATCCCAGTGAAAGCAGATGACTGGATAGAGAGGCTCTTGGGGCAACTTGAGGGAGGATCTAGAAGATGCTCAGGTCTTTTTACAGCTTGGAAAGAACTCAAAGGAATAAGGACAAGATGAAGAAAATGCCATGTAAGGAACTAAACACTCTGCATATGTAACCCCAGAAGGACAGAAGTTGGGGTCCAAGTTACTTACCGAACTGAAAGAGAAAAGTCCCCCTGATTCTTCCGGCTGGGTCTAGCCAGAAAGCTCCCATGGACACCTCGTCCCTTCAGTAAGGCTTCAGCTTCTAGCCCACTCAAGTCACGGTGAAACCACCTAGCAGAAGAGATAAAAACAAGACTACATGAATAAAAATGGTGAGGCATTATTGTTGAATCTTGTACAGTGAAGAATGGTCCCCGGTCAGCATCCCTAGGGATACCCATACAGGTGACAGCCAGCAGCAGCATCCCTTCCCACCCGAAACCTCCCCCAGCCTATGAAAGGTTTCCATCGAGATACAGCTTCCAGGATGATCCTCCTTATGATCTCTCCTGCTTTCCTGGTGCCCCTCCCTACACACAAATGCTTCTCAGCCCCTCTTACCTCACCATTGTGGAGGGTGAAAGAAGAGGAGGCCAAGTGGCTACCACCAAAGCAACTCAAGAAGCACAGAGGAAAAATCAGTTTGCACGGGCGAGAAAAGGGAAGTCGGAGGTCTGTGCTGGAGCACCCAACACCAAGCTGTTTCTGTGCCTCCTGGGAGCTGGCCATGTATCTCTCCTGGCGTCTGCTCTCAGTCCATTCAGGCCTTCTCCATCCACCTGTTTCTGGGTATGCGCCTTGATCTCTGGCCCTCTGCACAGTGCTGCTGCTGGGCACAAGCAGGCGCAAGCTTGTGCGCAGCTGGGCACGCAAGGCTCCAGGAACAGGAAGTGCTCTGAACCATCAGCTCCCCAACCCCAAGCTGCTTTGCACACACTTCTGCTTCTCCTTTTGTGTCTTTCCTCCCCATCCCCCCTGTTATTCTCGGGTCCTTGTCTTTTTTTCACACCAGAGTTGACTCTATAAGGGCATCTTGGGTCCCGGCCATGCTCGCAAAATTCAGTTCTGCATGCCCTCTGTTCCCCTTCTTCCCCAAAAGGCCAGTGAGAAACAGGAGTGCTCCCCACTCCCAAGCCCTTTCCATGGTGCCAAGAAGATTGCAGCTGCCCAGGGTCACCCACACACCTGCAAGGCTGAAGCAGGCAGCACACACTAGCATACATTGCACAATGAAGCCTACTACAGTTTATGACCACCCAGCCCCACAGCTGGGCTCTGCCAGACTGCCCTCAGCTACCCAGCTGAAACCTCCAGATTCTGTCTTGCCAGTGAACCCCCTGTACGGCTGCAGGGGGGACCTGTGCAAAGCCAGAGTTGTAGACTTCGAGGTCCAGGCTAGCACGGTGCTGCCTTCATGCAGACAGCCTGCTGGTGGATGCCACCACGGTGATCAGTAGCTTGGAAGGGATGGGGTGGGAGGTGGTGTTGAAGCTGCCCAGAAAAGCAGGCAGAGAGGCAGGGCAGGTAGCTTCTATCTGCAGTGGGCCCACAAACCACCGTGAGAGCTCAGGATGCCAGCACAGCAGGCTGAAAGCAAAGCTGTCAACCTGGGCAGCCAGATACAAAGAAGGAAAACTAACCATTCCCAGTTACCTAGCCATTTCCAGCTAAAGCCCATGAGCACTCCTTCCCATAGCACAGGTTTCAAGGTCTGCAGGTCTCATTGGAGAACAGGAGCTAAGCAGTGGCCAAAAAAAGGCAATTTAGATGTCAAAGAGCCAAGCTGACCCCTGGAGCCATCTCAGTGACCTTGTGTCAGGCAGAAGGAACAGCAAGACACTTGCCTATTGCAAGTATCAGCGCTTGCAGACTTCCCTACGCATCATCGGACTGGGAATCTGCAAAAAGCTGAAGAGGCTGCTAGCCACGACCAAGACAAAACTTGTGGCCAAGACAGAAACTACCAACAAAGAGAAGTACAGGAGAGGCAAGTGGGAAGCTAAATTTCATTGCTAGAAAGGCAGCCTGGGCATCTCTGAAACAGCTGAAACAGTGTCCTGGTTTCAGCTTCCTTTGACGTGCTTCTAGTTTCACATACATGACAAACTGGGATGTGGTAAACTGCAGGATCCATCTGTACTGTCTTAAAACTGATACTTAAAAAAAAAAATAAAAAGAAGATACTTAAAGGAAGGAGACCTGTGGCTTAGAGGAAGAACTTCTACACAAAGTTGTGGAAGTTGCACCTAGAAGACTGCACCTAAATCTGAGCAAATCTAGCCCTGGGTACGGGGAAGAAATACTGTTTAGTGATAGGACAAAACCGACCAGAACTTCTGAGCAGAAGTCCAAAAAGATAATTTCTGATATCAAAAGAGTATTAGATTATGTAGGATTGCTGTGAAGCCACATCAGACAAAAATAAAGCCCAGGCATCCCTACACCTTATGAACTGGGGGAAGTGGAAAGGAAGAGAACGTGAGTGGGACACAGGGGAACAGGGAAGGAAGAAGGCAGTCAAGGGTCCAGATCAGAATAGAAAGGGTGAGTTATTGCTAAACGCATGAAATTCAGTATCCTCCAGTAGGACAAACCACAGTCCTGAACACCTCCAAGAGCAGGATTTCCCCAACCTCTCCAGGGAGCCACAGAAACTGCTGCCCTTAGGGGGGAACCGCGTGTGCAGTTTTTCCTGATATCTAATCAGAATTTCCCTGGCTGCAAGTTATGCCTCTTGCCTCTTGTCCTTTCAGTGAGTCCCCCAAAGAAGGATGCAGCTCTCAAACCCCTAGTCTCCCCACTCCCTACATCAGTATTTGTGTGGATACAAATCTCAAATTGCATAGTTTAGGGAATTCCTTTATACTTCTGTCTGCTCTCAGGAGAGGACTCGAAGCACACAGGTGCCTTGCTGCCTCTCATCTGGGCTGCCTAATTACAACTACTAAGGAGGAGCTCCTGCTGGTAAGGGAAGGAAATGACAACAGATTGCTTCTCTGCTGTGGTATCTTTGAGGTTGGTATCTTGAACGGCTGTGGCATGCAACAGGAGACTATAAGTGAGCCACTAAAATACTTTCCTAATATAATTAACCGGTCAAGAGATTTCAGCAAAGAGACTACTCTCACGCTGTTGTTTGGCTTTCAGTGCAACACAGATGGTAGAACTTCATTTTGCAAGTCCTTTGTGGACCCAAGCCACAGGTAGCACAGAGGCACAATTTTAGAGGAGAAGATAAATGAAGTAACTAATTAAAAGACCTCCGCATCTGGACTGCTGTAAAAACTATGCTAAGAAACTGGACAGAATCCAGCAAAATACTGTGTCCAGTTCTGGGCTCCCTGGTAGAAAAAACACAGGGATCTCCTGGAGAGAGTGCAACAAAGGGCTAGGAAGATGAATAAGGGCCTGGAGCATCTCCCCTATGAGGGAAGGCTGAGTGAGCTGGGACTGTTCAGCCTTGAGAAAAGAAGACTAAGGGGGGACCTTACTAATGTTTATAAATATCTCAAGTGTGGGACACAGGGGGAAATGGCCAGCCTCTTTTCAGTGGTCTGTTGGGACAGGACAAAGGGCAATGGCCTCAAGCTGGAGCACAGGAAGTTCCCCACCAATACGTGTAAGAACTTTTTCACAGTGAGGGTGACAGAGCCCTGGGACAGGCTGCCTGGGGCGGGTGGAGTCTCCTTCTCTGGACATATTCAAGATCTGTCTGGACACCTACCCGTGCAACCTGTCCTAGGGACCCTGCTTAGGCAGGGGGTTTGGACTTGATGATGTCTTGAGATCCCTTCCAACCCCTATGATAAGGTCACTAAGGTGGTGAGGAGCCTGGAGCACAGCAGAGACAGAGGAAGTTGGGATTGTTCAGCTTGGAGAAAAGGTGCTCAAGGAGGGATGCAACAGCTGTCTGAGACTATCTAGAGGGAGAGTAGGGGTTTGAGGGACACACTGAAAGGACAAGAGGTGTAACTTGCAGCTGGAGAAATGCTGGTTAGGTATCAGGAAAAACTGCACGCATGCTCCCCCTAAGGGCAACAGTTTCTGTGGCTGCCCGGAGAAGTTTGAAGTGTTCAGGACCCACCTCAGCAGCCTGATCTAGCTTTGGTGTTTGCTCTGCTATGAGCAGGAGGTTGTACTAAGTGATCCGGAGATCAAAATGGCAGTAAAAGGAAGGACAGAGGAAGACGATATAGGTGGAGCGACGTTTCCCACTCTACTCCCTAAGTCTCTATTTGCAGCTACCTGTAGAGTCAATGGTTAAATCCATAAAAAATCTGGCATGCTTTGGCAAAGGGTTCCACTGCTCAGCTACAGAAACATGCTCACCTTTGCTTTGCTTACAACCTGCTCCCAGCCTCAGTTTTACTAACATCTGGTTGCTGTAAAGGGGAAAAGAAAACTGTAACAACCCTTCCAAGCTGTTCAAGACACAGACCCATAACATCCATAACTTTCCTCTGCTCTTCATGAGGCTGAACCTTTTTAGGTTTTGTGTTGTACAGATCTTTTCTGCACCTCTGATGACCTTTGCTGTCCCTGTCCGAGATGTTTCCAACTCTGTTGCATTGTTTTGGAGATTAGGATAAAGGGTGGCACAGAACTGGTGGCACATGGACAGAGAGAGAGAGAGAGAGGATTTCTGCAATGTGTTCACCACAACCAAGCATTAAGGCAACAATTACATGGGCTTATGTATCACAGTCTTATTCCAGAGCAGGTAGAGTTAATTCACAGTTCACTGTTCTATATGTTGTCTTGAATTGTTTTTCTCCATTAACATTGTTCTACATATGCCTATATGTGTATATATTTCAATTACTGTTCTATTGCCCACTCATTCACCATTATAAGGTCCTTCTGCAATTATTCAGGGACAGGTTTCCACCTATTATTCTGAATAACTTTCTGCCATCAGCCAGTTTTCTCACCTCGCCACACAAGTTCTATTTTCAAGTCATTTGGGAATACAGGAACAGCATGTATTTGAGGTTAGGCCCCTGTGAACTCATCACTGATGACTTCCCTTTGCTGCAAAAACTCGATGTTTATTCCCACCTTCTATTTCCTATTTTGTACTAATCATTTACCCAAGAAAAACATCATCTTCATTCTAATGCCATGACTTCAGCTTTATTTAAAGACACTGATGAGAAAACCTTGTAAAATTATATCTTTTTAGAAATCCAAGTGAACTCTACCAGCCAGATCTGCCTTATCCACAAGCAGTCCCCAGAGCAGGGCACCTGTTCACACTAACTGTGAAGGGTTAACATCACACTGTCTGCTAAAGGGCCAGAAAGACTGCAGGGAATCAAGAAACAGCCAGGTTTTAAAAGCTTGGCCACCCCACCTCTCTCTGCGCTAACATCCAGTATTCTGGGATGCTGCAGGCTGGCAGAGTAGCTGCTGCAGGCTGGGTTATTGCTCTTTATCAAAGTGAGAAGGAGCATCGCTAACAGCAGTAACAACCTAAACCACTGTGAACTCCAGTCCTCCAGCTGTCTTATAGCTCCTATGAGGAGCTGGGCTTCTTCCCTTCTGCACTCAATTCCTACTGCCAACGTTTTTTCTCTGATGATTCTGTCCCCATCACCCCCCTCAACTAGCATCCGCAGCACTTACCCACTGGATAACATGAGGATCTTCACTCTCAGGTCCCCACTGATGGGGGACTGATAGCAGCTGGTGGAGGATGTACCACAGCCCTTAACCAGGGATCCAACTAAAGAAAATGAAGCAGTATCAGAATTACCAGTACAGAATCTATGATGGATTTAGCGGAGAGATCAAAGTCCCTGACAAGGTGGGATGGACTTGCACACTCCCAACAGATCTGGATGCTCATGGCCACGAGAGTGTCGCAGCTCAGGTGGAGCCACTGGCAGCACCTGGGGGCTGCAGCACCTCCTGTGACTCACCTGTGCCTGATCTGCACAGGCACTGTCCAAACCTGTCTGATTCTAGACAAAGAAGGTGGTAGCTCCAGGTCAGGCAGACCTCTAGCAAAGGGATTAATTTTCACCACACATGAAACACTTCCTGGGTTGTAGTTAATGAATAATTAGAGGGGTGGGGGAAAGCCAAGGCCAGGCTAGGAGGTAGATGGAAGACGGAAGGGACCGACTGTTCTTCCTGCCTCCTGTCCACTAGGCTTACGCCCTTGCTGGCCACATTCCCGCCTCGTTTGTAACCAAGAGACACAGAAGACAAAACCGGACACTGGTCTCTCATGCCTGGCTTCTTCACTCCCGAATCTGCTGCCCTGGTCTGTATCACCCTCCCCCAAAGACCTCGATGCTTCCAAGGGCAACAGGCACACAAGACAGGAGGCTACAAGAAGACTTAAGTCCCCTTGCTTGAATCAAGTTGGAAACACGAAAAGTCATGCTGGAGCAAGATGCTCTGCTAGGTTTGCATCTTTTGGGTTTCAATTTTATATTGTTTATGTTATTCTAATCCAGGTGCAGACAAATGGAGCAAGCCCAGCCTTCCCACACCATACTGGTCCTCTGCTGCCTTTATCATTAGGACTGATGTTCGACTGCACATTCAGTTGAAAAAAAATTCAGCCACAGGCAATGGTGATAGGATCTGGTCAGCTGCTGTAGCCCTGCTGGGGACAGGGCAGTCTCAGCAGCATTGATGGCACTTGCTGAACAGCACTGGATGATGTGTAGTAACATGCCTTGTATATACGTTTCAAATAGCACATTTGTAAACGCTTCCTCTTAGACAGGGCTTAACACCTCTGAAATGGGAAAAAAATAAAAGTCAGCTTGACATCAAGTTCTAGGGCTTCACACCAAGGCTTGCATAAGCAATTACATTTTTGTAGAACTTGGTACATACTGCGCCCCACAAAACATGAGCACAAACCTCATTAAAAGTGAGGTGGGGATTGCTATAACTGCCTCTGTACCAGAGAGAAGCATCTGTGCCTGGGGATCATCACTGAGCTCACGTTCATCCATAAAACAAGGGCATTTTCAAGACACATTTTTATTCAGGACCAGACACACAAGCATGCACTGAGAATCCTCTTCTTTTCAGGCCAGCGGCTCCCTTGTTCGAGTGCTGGGGCTGACAGGACCCATGCCTGGAGAGGACAGCCCCAGCCAAGTACCGCAACCTGGTGGAACAGGAGGGGTGCACAGTCTCAGGAAGCTGCCACTCCACTGGTCCCAGCCCCGTGCGGCGGCAGCGTCATGGGTGGCAGGAACAGCGCCTTGAGCTTGCCGGACATGCTGGCGATCTCCGGGTCCTGCGACTCGTAGGACTTGATCAGCCGGGCAAACTTCAGGACCCCTGGAAGAAAAGGCGTGGTAAGGAGACACCCACCCGCTGCCGACCCCTCGGCGGGCCTAGAGCTCCGCGCCCACCTTCACCGTCGTTACTGAAGCCGTAGGCTTTGATCACGTCCTGCTGGATCTGGGTGGCCACGGGCAGGAGGAACTGCAGCATCTTGCCCATGTCGTTACAGGCGTTGTCCCGAGCCTCCTCCATGCGCTGCGCGTTCTCCGGCGCGCCGAAGGCCTTGATCACCTCCGCCAGCACGGCTACGGAACACAGGAACACAGCCATAGCCATAGCCTGCATGCCCGCCCGCCAGCCCGGCCGGCCGCCCCGCATGCCGGTACTCACCCTTGGCCTGCTCGGCGCTCAGCGCCGCCGCCGCGACCTGCGCCGAGGCCGCCATGGGGCCGCGCCAGCACTGCCCTACGCCGAGCCTGCGCGGGGCGGGCGGCTCCGTGAGAGCACCGCCCCCTCTGCTGTCATTGCACGGGTGAGAGAGGCTTCCCGCGGGGCGGGAAACCTGCTGGACAAATTCTAAAAGAGCTGAAATCACTGCAGCGCCGCCCCTCCGCGCCGCGCCCCGCTCGGGCCCACACACCCCCAGGTGAGGGTGAGGGCGAGGGCCATTCCGCTCGCACCTCCCCCGCTCCTACCTCCTCGGGCCGCCGCCCCCATAGGCCCCCCAGCCTCACATCCCCCTGGCCCGGGCCCACTCTGCGCCGTCAGCGGCGGCAACCACCGTAAAGCTGCACCCTGAGTGCCGTGCGGGCTGTATGCAGATAAGCCGCTTCCCATTGGTCCCGCGGCGCGCACGTCTCCCTCAGCCGAGTTTCCCATTGGTGCCGCCGCTGGGGCTGCCGGCGGGAGGAGGGGTTCTCTGGGCGGGGGGGCCTGCGCTTCTCTCGCCGCGCTCGCTCGGGTTGCGGTAACGGCCGCCGGCGGGGCCTGCGGGGCCTCTCGCTGGGCCCTGCCGCCCGCGGCGGCGCCTGAGGCGGTGTGTGCCGCCCGTAGCTGGCACCAGCTATACCCGGCCCTTGGCGGCAGCCCCGGCTTCCAGCCCCCTCCCCCGCTGGAGCGTGCCCTTCCCTACCCGCTCCCGCGGCGGCCCCGCACAGCCGCCACCCCCCCGTCCTGGCCCCTCTGAGAAGAAATTAACACAACGCAGGCTGGTTCTGGAAGGGTTGTTTTTTTGTCTCGTTGTTTGGTTTTTTTTTTTCTTTTTTTCCTCCTCCTCCTTTTTTAAGAGGTTCATATATATATTTATATATATAAATTATTAGAGTGTGTGTGTTGGGGCTCGGGGAGGGTGTGGGGAACGTCACTGGGGTGCTTTTTCATAGCTGGGTGGTTGGTTTTCTTTTCCTTTTAATGGTTAAGTAAATATATATATGGGGACCAATCGAGAGATACAACTGTGAAATCAGACACTCACGCGGGGGGCAAGGGAGTCACAAGTTGCTACATAAAACCGCCACGTCTAATAGGATGTGCATGAGTCAAAGTACATCAATTAGAATGGGTGAGGGGAAAGGGGCAGCCGCCATCTTAACAGACAGTCCCAGGACGCAGTACGCTTGGCCACACCAGCGCTCCCTGCGGGGCTCAAAGGGGTCGTGGAGTGACTGCAGTCTCCAAAACAGTCTCCCGGTGCTTCGCACCTCACAGCCGTGCCCGTTCCTGTCAGCCACAGGAAAGCGTAGCCACCGTCTTGCAAACAGTCCTGCAGTGCTTTGCACCCCGATGGCCGGGCCCCATCCCTCCACAGGCAGGGGTGACTGCTTTTGAAGGGGTCCCAGAATGCTTTGTTTGCATCTGAAGGGATGCTGGAGAACGGGAAGTCGCTCTGGCTAGTCTGAAAATGTTCCACGTTGCTTTCCTGTATCACTAAGCAAGTTATTTTACACCTAAAAGGGGGTGGGGTGTGAGGAGGCATCTTGAAAAAAAGGCTGTGCTGGGCGTTGGCTGCACCTTCTCCTCGCAGAAGCAGAAAAGGCAGCAGTGTGTACATGAAGTCCTGTCATGCTCTGCACCTTCTATTTAATGCAACTGTTCCCCCACAACAAAGGATGGAGCTGCTGACATCTTGTAATCCCATCAGTCTTTGTCTTTCTGAGCTCTGTGCAATGCCGATTCTCTTTCCTTCAGAGCTCTGCTGAAATTACGTACCGATAGTTTCACATCCATGAGTGGTGTTTCAGTCCCTCCCTGGCTTCTCTCCTCCACTTTCTGCTCCCAGGATGCCATCCTGTTACTTTCTGTCCCGTCTTGTCGTGCACTCTACTGCATGGTGGGATCAGGATGGGTCACTCTGCAGCTTCCCCTCCCCCAGGATTTGGTTGATTGATTGCTCCTCTTGAGAGAAAGACATGATGATGTCACGTTGACAGTAGGAGTCCATTTAAAGGGGTTTGTCACTTTCTTTCTTCAGGTGACTAGGATAAAGAAGAGGAACAGGGTGAGTGTGAGAGGGGAAAAAGGCGATTTAATAATCTCCCACCACCTTTTGTTATTCTAGTCCCACATGCACAGGGACACACAGCTGGCTTGGCAAGTTCTGCAAGTCGTGAAAGTACAAGATGCTACCAAAAAGGCACAGCACTACAGCTCTCTTTCCCACCGTGCTTCCCCAAGCGCTTGTGAAAGCCCTGTTTTGGCAAAAGCATCCAACCCTTGCAAATGCTTGATATTTTGGCAGGGTTATCACAGTCATGACTGTATTAGCACGTGTGAAATGTGCAAGTTTACCCCTGGCCCCAGAGGGGAGGAGCTGGGACCCCCACATAAAGTTAGCCTCTGAACCCCCACTTGCCAATAACGACCTTCCCAGTGGCCAACCCACCACGGTGGGCTCAGGATGAGTCACCCCTTTCAGAGGCAATTGCTTCCCTGTCCCCACCGTCTCCGGCAGCCCCAGGCCAGGGCTGGACACGGAGGTGTATCTGTGAGGACCGAGCAGCCTGTGTGCCCCACGCTGCGGGACGAGCAGTGTCCATGCACCTGTAGTAATCCTCCTGTGTTGGGAGCGGCACGCCGTGCAGAGGGTGATGGGCGTGCAGCCACTGCTGCTGTTCCAGGGCCAGGCGCTGCAGCTCAGCTGACTGCGCGTGCATGGCCTGGAGCTGGTGTGCTGCTGACATGGGCGCAGAGAGAGAGCCTGGCAGGTCCCTGTAGGGTGCAGCTGCAGCCAAAGACGAAACAGAGAACAAACCAGTTAACACAACAGCTCCATCCTCACCCATGGCCCCACAGCTCAGTGAAGACCTGACTGCATTTCCTTTCCAGGCTTGCCCGTGAGCAGGACTTGCTCATCCCCTCATAGCACAGCTCTGTCCTATGCCACGCCAGAGCTCTGTTCAGTAAATCTCAGTTTGGCCCTGTGACCCCCTCATAACCCTTGGAGCTCTGCTGATGCTCTTTAGAGGAGACCAACAGCCTCTGCAAGCGTCCTTACCAAAAAGCTGGTGGCGCAGCACTTCATTCTCATGCAGAGGGTGAGGCAGGAGAGGGTTGGGGATGGTTCCAGCTGGGTATGGTATCCGGGTGAGGTGTGATCCCGAGGCAAGCGGGTCGATAAGAGGATGAACAGAGGCTGAGGCTGAGAAGAAAAAAAAAACCCACAAGTGTCCCGTGTTTTGTAAGAGGCAACATAGAAAAGGGCACATTGCAAAACAAGAAACATGGAGAGGGTCAGTGGCTGTTAGGGATAGAAAGATGTCACCACGGTATCACGTCCTTCTGAGTGTTACTCTTTTTGCCTGCACTGAACTCCACCTGAACCAGTCTGGCATAGCTCTGTCCCTACTCAGGGAGAAGTCTTGCTCCTTAAAGTCGATTCTGGAAGGACCTCCTCTGCAATCATGTCTGTACCCAGTATCATGATAGACACAGAGGACCTACTGTGTACTTCCATTCCCAGTTCTCATCCAGCAGCTATTTAAGGCTGAAATGCAAGGTACTATTTACATTAAAACTGCTCTTTCCAGTGTTTTGGACTCACTGCAACTGCTGGCTGGAGATGCCCAGCTATGGAGCATGGGGGACAATGGACATTTCATTTGTACCTGATGCCATGTCTGAATAGTAGAGTGGGTGTTTGTGACTCTGCCACCAGATCCCACTGACTGCTCACCATACCTGAGCAGACGCAGCACTTTTCCCTATTTTTACTTTGCTTTCCCCAGATTTTCGTCCCTAAACTTTTTACTTTGTTTTCCTGTAGGATGTGGGAATGAAGGAGACCACCATTCAGTTCTGAAGGAAAGCAGCCTCCAGTTCCTTACAGTAAGACCATCTTCTCTCCCGCCATCTGCTGCAAAAGCCATTGGAACAAGCTAGACAACCATTTCATTACTTCCAGGCATACTGACAAACCTGTTATCAGGGCTCCCACTCCCCCTGTGTGTGAGGGATGCAGTCCACAGCACCACCACCATGCTAGCCAGTGGAACCCCATATTGCAACCCCAGGGATCCAGAACTAAGGGGCATGGTGTGAACAATGCTGCCCACTGCTAAGCAGCAAACTCACAGGACCCCCAACACCTGCAACAGCTGTCAGCATCTTAGGTGGGATGGGAGTGAGGGCAAGGCTGAATGACCATCACGCTGAACTCTTCTGGCTAAAGAGGCAGATCTGGGGCCTCAAAGTCTAGTCTCAGCAGCTTCTGGGATTCCCCAGAGCCAGAGGGAGGGAAAGCAAGGAAGGTGCAGTAGGAGGGAGAGCAGGACTCTGTGCAGGGTACTGCCACCATGGGGTCCTTACCTGCATGTATGGCATCCTGCTGGTGGAGATGGAGGTGGGAGTGGATGTGGGAATGCTGATGATGATGAGGTGTCACATTAAGCATCTGCAGCCGGGCCAGAGGGTCATTGCTGAGAGCAGCCACCCGCTCGGCATGCTGGCGCTCAGCTGCCAAGCGCTCAGCGTAGGACATGTCAGGACGAAGGGTTGGGCCAGCTGCCAGCGCCAGCCTCTCCCGCTCCAAGTGGCCCAGCCCTGGGTGAAAGGGAAAAGCAGGATGAAGGCCAGGGGCTGTCTGCAGACTCAGCCCGCCGTGGCGTGGGAATGGATCCATGGCAGCGGCTGGCATGGCATGGAGCTGCTCCAACTCAGCTGGTTTGACTTCAAAGCCAGGCTTGAGACGTTCACGCAGGTCCCGGTCCCTCAGGTCTCGTTCACGGGCTTCCCGCTCCCTCAGCTCTCGCTCCCGTGTTGCTGGATCACTGCTGTAGATGGCTGGCACGTTGTACCCCAGCAGGCCTGGGTCAACTGCCCCCAGCGGCACGTAGAAAGGGTGGTTGCGGTTGCTGGGGGACATGACGTGAGGCCGGGCGTATTCGCTGAGGGTGCGCAGAGCTGGGGTGTCAGGGCCCAAGTAGGGGGGAACAGTCGCTACAGCACTGCCCTGCTCAAAGGAGGGGCGGTGAGGAACTGGCCCAAGGGATGAGCACTCAACCGGCCGGCCCTCCTGGGCCATCTTCTGTAAGAGAGCAGAGACACCAGCATCAGGGTCAGAACAGGGGAATGGCCAGGGGGGTCCTCAAGCATCTGCCCTGGCTGCGCTCTGGCAGTGGGACCCCCAGACCTACCACGCTCCTCTCCAGTTCCCGCTCCTTCTCCCGTTCCCGCTCCTTCTCCCGCTCCCTCTCCCGTTCACGCTCCTTCTCTTCCCGTGCCTTCTGCTCAGCCTCTCGCCGCACTTTCTCCACCAAGTCTGCCCTTTTCTTAGCCAGCTTGGAGCCGTCGAGGGGCACAAAGTACAGGTCTGTGCGGGAGCAGGAGTTGAAGCCACGGTCCAGGTGTTTGTTGAATCTGGGGGCGAAAGCACCGGTCAGCACAGAAGGGGCTGGAGGGCAGGGGTGGGGACAGGGGCGGGCAAAGCTGAGCCCAGCACTGTAGGAAAAGCACCGTGAAAACAACAAAAGGGCACAGCTGTACCCCACACTTGGGGTGACCTCTCCTTCCCCGCCCCATATGTCCCTCCCCAGCTTGGGGACACCTCCAGACCCCCTGCCCCAGCTGCCCCTCACCTGGCTGACTGGCTGGCATGGCTCGGCACATCCACCACCTTGGGGGGCGGTGAGGGGCTGCGAGCAGGTGGCACAGGGCTCTCGGGGGGCTCATACTCCTCCAGCGGCTCTTGCTTTATCTGTGCAGCGCTGAGGGGGAGCGGGGGCGGTGGAGGGGCTGGGGCAGCCATGCTTCCCGGCAGGGGTGGTGCGGCAGAGGGGGCAGGTGAGGCAGCTTTGTAGCCCCCCGCGACCGGGGAGGAAGCCACTCGGTAGCCGGGAGGGGTGGCTGCCCGGAAAGGGGCAGCAGAGGAAGCAGGAGGTGAGCCCGGCTTGTAGGGGGCTGGGGGCTGGAAGGTGGAGACAGGCGAGGTGGCCCGCTTTCCGTAGGAGGGCACAGCTGAGGGGGGTACCGGGGGCGAGACAGTCTTGTAGGGGGCTGTGGAGGTGGAGGCCATAGTGGCAATGACAGTGGAGAGAGTGGTGGCAGCAGAGGTGACCGGAGGGCCTGCCCCATGGGCAGGGGAGGGGGGCGGTGGCGGTGGGAAGGTGTAGGTGGCAGGACTCTGCCCTGGGGGGTGAGCACACATGCTGGGGTAGCTCCCCTGGGAAGAGGCAGCGGAAGAGGATGAGGAGGAAGAGGAGGAGGAGGAGGATGAGGAGGAGGAAGAGGGGGCTGTGGCAGCAGCAGAGGTAGCCTGGCTGTAAGCAGCCTGGCTGTGGGGAGGGTAGAGGCGCAGCCCATAGGTGGGATGGGAAGGGTGATGGCTGTTTGACTCCAGGCTGTGGGGGTAACCCCCGGAGGGCTGTGGTGGAGCTGTGGCTGCCGGGGAGACGCCCCCACTGCTCCCGTGGCTGTGGTGGTGCTGCTGGGGTGGCTGCTGGTGATGGGGGGGTTGGTTGGGGAAAGGGGCTGCAGGGTGGGAGCCAGCATTGCCCAGGGGGCGGCTGTAAGGGGGAGGGCCCTGGCTCCACACAGGCTGGGAGGGCAGGGAGGGCTGGGTGTACTTGGGCGGCTGGCTGGACACAGAGAGGCTGCTGGGTGGGGGGAAGGAGTGGCCATAGGAGGCACTGTAACTGGGCAGAGGCTGGGATGGTGAGGCCTGGGGGTACTGGGCTGAGGAGCTGGAGGGCGGCAGCGGTGGTGGGGCATAGGGGTAGCGGGAGGGGGCCAGGGCTGGTGCCTTGTCTTGCCCCATCCCATGCGGTGAGGGAAGGTGGCCACTCAGGGCCTGCCCCACCATGCCTGGGGAGCTGGAGGCGGCCACTGCGTTGTTGAGTGGGCGCAGGGCCGGCGGGGGAGGCAAATTGGCCGAGACATGGGGAAAAGAAGGGGCAGAAGCCGGGGGAGCGGCCAGAGGGTTGGCTGGAGGCGTCTTTTGAGGAGGGAGCCCCCCAGCCACCGATGCCAGTGAGATAGGTGTGGTGGGTGGCGGATTGTGCTTGCCACTGAGGGTCTGATCACGACCCCCTGGTCCTGGGAGCCCCCCCACTCCACCAGCAATTTTGGCCCCAACCTGGACCACATTGGCCGTAGGGTAAAGAGGAGCATGGGTGGAAGAAGAGGAAGAGGAGGAAGAGGAGGAGGAAGAAGAGGAAGTGGAAGAGGAGGAGGACGAAGGGGGAGCGGAAGGGGCTGCAACAGCAGAAGAGGAGGAGGCTGGTGTCTGCGGGGCTTGAGCCTGGAAAATGCGGGAAGCTTGGCCCTCCAGCTGGGAATGGTAGCTCCCTGCAGGGGGGGCCTGGGGGTGTGCCTCTCCTGGGAGCCCAAAGCTGGGCTCGGGTGGACGGGCCAGGCTGTCAGGAGGGGGAGCTACCGGCGGGCTCTGGGGGAAGAGCGGAGGGTGGTGGTAGGAGTGAGATGGCCCCTGGGACAGCACGGAAGAAGAGTCAGAGTCATTCTCCACACTGCCAGGGCTGTAGACACTGGGTGAGGTGCTCCTGTTATCCTGGTCAATGTCCCGTGGGTCACTGCTCATCTCATCGTTGAAGCTGTGGCCATCAAGACTGTCAACATCAGATGGGGATGGAGGGCAGGGCAACTCCTGAAGTAGGAAGGAGAGATATATTATGTGGACCCCCAGACCATACACAAAACTTTACAGGTTCCCAGAGAATTTGCTTTCTGGCCTTTGTCTGCCAAGGCAGACCCCACAGGAGACACCGAGCAACTTCAGTGCTGTCAGGTCCCTCACAAGCATCATGCACTCAGGGAGGAGGTAACAATGAGCACCTCGTGTACAGAGGGAGAGGGATGGCAGGGAACCGTTTGCGATGAGGTTGAAGGTGAGTAGATAGAAAAGGTCCTAGCGATGGGCTGCTGGCCAGGGTACTATTCAGTGCTGCCACCAGGTGGCATGGAGCTGCAAGCACCACTGCACCCAGCACGGCTCCCAGCACAACTCCCACACCCACATTTCCCCTCTGGTCGGTTCCAGCAGGGCTCTCCCTCAATGAGAAGACCCACTCCCCTCCATCCCATCACCCAAGCATCTCCTCTGGCTGCCCTACTCCTTACCTCCGATGTCCCCCCTGCACTTCCCAGTCCCTGCTCCTCCCCACCACCTCTGGCCTCAGGCAGTGAAGCACTGGTGATTCAACAGTTAGCATGGGCAATTAACAAGTCCCACTCTTGAGCCTCAGAGCTTACAAAAGAAGCTAAACTAAAAAAGCCCAAGATCAAAGTTGAGCTGAACATAGTGTCCACGTGGAGAGATTACACAGGCATAACTACCGTGGTTTAATTACAATATCCTCATAATACAGGCAAATATCCTTGTGTATGTGGGCCTTTAAGGCCAGTTCCCTGGACAGGTTAACAGGGCTAACAAGAGCTGAGTCTTCCTTCAACCATCCAACCACTGATCCAGCCCAGTGCTGGGAAAAAAAAACATTTTGGAAAAGCACAACTATGCAGAGTGTGTGCGTGAGCAGGTTTTGCATAACCGTCACTTGGACCCCACCACAACTTAAGCACCTCCATTTCAAACCCACTCTTGGGGTGCAAAAGGGGCTGAGTATAACCTGACTGGTGGCAGAAGCCAGGCTCTTGCCACTAAAGCCAGGAAAGGCAGGACACCTGCCCAGGTCTGAGAGTGCGGCAGACAAGGCAAAAGAGATGGAGAGGCTTCGCCCGCTCAGTGAGCACTCCTGGTGGCACTTTTCTAGCTGGGCAGATGTCATTTAAGTTGAAAAAGCTGCAGGGCAAAACCCAACGTGCCAGGGCTCTCAGGCAATGAGAACCTCAAGCTGCGTGGCTGTGAGCAGCACAGGTAGGGAATGGGACCCAGGACATGCCAGAAATCACATCGGGGACGACTCACCTCAGTTTTGGTTTTTTTGGGCACATTGGTGTCCTCCCCTTCACTCTCTGAGATCTCTTCGGTTCGTCCCTGCTTGCTGCCCTTGGGGGTGCAGGATTCCTCCACTCGGCCTTTCTGCAAGGGAGAAGGAAAACAGGGAGGTGGGAGGGGCACGGGGAAACTTCCCACCCTGCCAGACTTCCACAGAATGCAGCAGGACACAGCTACCATGGCACACATGGCCTGAAGAGCTTTGCAGTGCAACACTGGGCCAGAATGCAGCAGCAATTAGCACTAAAAAGGGCTGGTGAGACTATAGACCGGTTCTTGGGGGAAGATTCTGGGATGAGAGTGCTAAGGCAGTCTGGGTTCCTCGGTGGGTCCCTTCTGGTCTGCATGCCTGGACTCCCCAAACAGATCATACCCGGTCTGGGAAGTCCTTGGGCACCCCACAGTCACGTACTAGCTTACAGTACCTTCGTTGCTTGTCGGGATTTCTCAGCCTTGCCATCACTGCTGGAGGTGCTGATGCCCCCGGGAGAAGCTCGACCCCGTGACCTGAGCTCCTCTCGGGGCCCTGGAGTCTCTTTCTTCCGTCCACTCCTCATTGACATCTACGAGAGGGATCACTGGATTAGTCCTGCTTTGCCTCTCTATCCACTCCTGCCCTGTCCCCAGTCTCCCAACGCCCCTGAATCCCCGGGACACCGCTATGCCAAACTCGTGTCCACAAGCTTTTGCTGCAAGCCTCTGTCCCAAGCCACAGCATATCAGCCCCCCATCTCCCATCTCACTTACTGAGTCTTTGTTCTGTCGAGTCTTCATTCTTTTGGGTATGGGACCCCCATTCTCCTTGGCCCGGTTTGATGAAAACATAAATTTTTATCGCTCCACACCCCACTCTGGCTGTCCAGGGGAAGTGGAGACAGGCAAGAGCAGTTCTTCTGGAAAGGGGGGGGTTTACATCAATAGCACGACAAGATCCTGGTGAATCCTGAATGGTAGGGAAGGAGATGAGAGGGGAGAAAGCGTGAGTGGACTGCGGGACAGCCTTGTGTGGTCTACTATAGAAATGTGACAAAATTATTACCGTTTCCTTAGTTATTTTTTACAGAAGCAAGGGTCTTTACAAAAAAAGCAGCAAAGTTCCCCATCAGAAGGGAAAAGGTTTGGCCATTGTCACATTTGAATTCCAATTCCTAGGAGTGATGCCCACACAACAGGAGGCAGGCAGCCCTCCCAATTTTTTTGGAGGAAGCAGGGAGGAACAGTTACCAGTATGTTGACTGTCCTCTGAAATAATACTAATATTTCCACTTCCTTGGTTTTTTGATCATTAGAGAGAAAGGAAAAGAATAACGGGAAAGTGCTTTAAAATGTTCCTAATGACATTTTTTCTGACTTCCTAAATTCCACTTGTTGTCAGTGCACTAAGCTGCACTATCCTTAACCAGCCATGGGCTGTCATTAGCTAGCTCTGCTAACAACAAGCCCAGTGGCCTTTGCTGAAGTGGTATTTTACAGCCCTGCCCTCTCCAGAGCACATGCATATACGGACCAGCAAGTTGCACTGAAAATGTGACAAGTCTTGCTCGGGCTGTTCAGTGGCCAAGGTACACAAATAGCTCCAAGTAAACGCTTTTAGCTTTGATTTTGTGCAGAATCAACTCTGCTTAGCTTGGAGTGCCTGACTAGGTTTCCTCCTTCTCCAGACACTGGTTTGCTGCTTGGTGTCCCATGTCAGTCATGCCCAGAGATGCCCTTACACTTTGCAGCAGTGCAAACATTTCTGAGCTCCCTCTGAATAAATTCACAGCTCTGTGCTAAGTCCAGAAGCACTGTAGATATTTAACATCCTGTTATGCCACACAGTTCCTAGTTTAGAATATGAAAGCACCATGGCCTGGGAACTGGACTGAGGTGATTCAGGGATCCTGCTCCTGAAGCTAGTAAGCAGGTGTATCCAAAAAGAAATTGTCCTTCCCCAGCCTACAGTTCAAGCTCCTACACTCAGCCTCTGGAATGCATAATCTGAAAGATAAGGAAACATGTCCTGTGGATAAGGCATCAGGAGAAAAGACCCACATCTCCTGGGCTGTATTTTATAACTTGAAAGCACAGGGAAGTTTTGTGAATAAGAAGACTTGAGATTTGGAACTCCTAAAGGCCATCCCAGACCTGGAAAGATCAGCTTCCATCCAGCCAGTGCAGGAGATGTCTGGATGCACTTCCATTTCTCTGAGACAGGAGCTGAAACCAGGGATGACAGCAAAGGCACCCACAGAACTCCTGGACCTCCTGTGCTGCTGGACCGTATGGCCCTGGAATCCACACGGTCACTGCTTTCCACTGCCTCCATCTCCCTGCCTGTGAAAAGGGAGTAATGACACTGGCCTGTTTCTTGTGGGGTCCACATCTTCCCTGACCAACGCTTGCAGAAACACATCCGGAAGGTACTTGGGATGAGCAGGGGACTGTTTGTTTTAACTAAGTTAATATTTTATTTGACCCTCATCATGAAAGCCACGGGGGACTCATCCAGCATTAATTCCCACACACAACAATTCATTAACTGAGACCTCTTCTTTAACAGAGAAATAGCTCACAATGGTTTATAACTGACCTAATGGAGGCAGAGCACTCTCCTAATCCCTTCCAGCTGATGCATTTTACAGCTTTGCATTTCTGTCATACTCTGGCCTTTGGTTGCTAATTCAGCCAGACACAGCGATGTTATTCTAGACAAGCATCTAGAATTAAGATTTCTTACATGAAAAAAACATTGTAAGTAAGGTGATCCTAATTTAACTCAACTTCAAGGCACGCTGTGTTGCCAGCCTTCAAGTATTAGCTCAGCAACAGCACATTACGGATATGTCACTGCTCTTTACATTCAACAGGGATGCCACCCACACCTCCCACACCAAAGAGCTAAGCATGCAGCGCACAAGTCTCACCTCAGCTTTTCAGTAACCCTGCAACGACAATTACAACTTTCTTTCCAGGAAAGTAAGCCAGGGGAACAATACACAGCCGACCACATACTGGAACTTCCCTTTTAAAAAGGAATACCAACTCAGTACTTGTGTCAGCTGCTGAATACAGGGTACCAAAGCCAGAAACAAATAGGTATGTTTCAATACACATAATTAACCACTGGTGCAAGAGTTTCTATCACTTAAGGAGCGCAGACTTTTCTGAAATACACAAAAGAATTGACACACATATTATTAGGCTCAGTACAGCAACGGCTGGGTCAGAGGCAAGACCAGAGGATCACAACACTGCCTTCTGATTTTAACATCTATAAAACAAAAGCTTGCAATGTGAGCCTTGACAATTATCAAAGTTACACCTAGACCTTCCCATCACCAAAGATCCCTGTAATTAAGTCTTCTGAAGGTTTCTTAGGTCTCTGTGGTTTTGGAAAGGAAACGAGCCATTTGGCAGGGCTGTTGTCGAAGGGGTAACCTTTTCCCAGCCCCATGAAGCCCTTTACAGGTTTGACTGAGTTATGAGGCATGGTGAACTGCTATTTTCTGTTTGTGTTTCATACAACCCGACTTGGTTTGGCTTGGTCTGCCCAAACCCCTCCACATTCTTGTGTGAGCCCCAGTGCAGTCTTCTGCAAGCAACACAGGCAGCCCCACGTGAGATCCAAAATGGATCCTGCTCCTCCTCCGCTTCAAGTAATTCTCCTTGCTAAAGGTGGACTGTCCCGCACAGGCAGACAGGAGATCATGGGCTCCAGTTCTTTATCTACTGAAGGGTGCACGCAGTAGCGTGGAGCAATTCTTCATGGGTAACAAAACTGGAATCAAGTCCATCTCAAATGAGATTCACTTGTTTTAGCTACTTTACACCCTTACACTCTTAGAAAGTTGTGTGAATGCTTGTCCTTTGTGCAGGATGGCACTTACACTTTAGATTGTGTGTCTGAGAAAACAAACTTTCCTAGATGACAACAGAAGCAGAGGAAACCAGAACAGGACCAAGATGTCTGGGATGGTGTTTGGGGGGTTGGCCAGGAATGTACATGACAAATGAGTCATGCACCCCAAAGGCTTGCACATGCTGGGGTTGCACATACAGGTACACCCAACACATGTCCCAGCAGCAAGGAGGCAGCTTCCAGTGAGACAGGGAAGTCTGGGGGGCACCTCCAAATCCACAGAGGGCTGAAGGGTTTTGTCACTTTGGCTAGTGCTCAACAGCAAAGCAAACTCCAGGGCGGACAGCCTGAGTTGCTTGAGGAGGTTAAAAGTTAGCTTGAGGTCCAGCGAGCCCTCCCTGGGGCCAGTGACAGGAGAAGGGAGAGCTGAAGGCTCCCAGCATCCATGCCACTTAAGAGCAAATACCACCGCTAATTACTTCAGCAGCGTTTCTTTAGCTAGCACACGTTTAAGGCCTAATCCAGCCCTCACTGAGACTAGCTGCTGGTAGTCCTTACTTTTGTACTACTTCTGTCTTGGGAAACAAACATCTACTTGGTGTTATCTACTGCTCTTCATCTGCAGAACGTGACTATGGTACAGTACAAAGGAGTATCCCTTATGCTAGCCAGGGATGATTTAGGAGTGGGGGGGAACAACACTGATGTAGTCTCCTCTCTCTGACAGGCATTACCTTGTCATATACTCACCTGGAGGCACCGAGTGCAAAGGTGTCGAGGTGCATGGCTGGACTATTCAGTCCCAAAGAAGAAATTAGTTAAGAACTCTGCCACCCATCAGGACCAAAAACGCTGCAAGAAGGGGCCGTTTGATAGCACCTGTACTTTTCAATAACAATGGGAGAGCGCCTGTTCTCTGGTCCTGGGAGGGATTGGCATTACATAGCTTGCACACAGATGGCAAAATTCTCCCACCCTCCCAAAGGAGACAGACACATCTAACCCAGCCACTGGCAAGCAGCATGGCCCTACACTGAATCCTAAACCGTGCTCAGGCATCATCTGGGAGAGCACTTGTTGGCACAGTTCCTGTAGGAAGGAACGCCACAGCAATGGACAGCTAGCACTGTGCAGCGGTACTGTTACTACAGACGCTGCCAGCCTCATCTTCCACTAGGTATGAGTCCATGGAAAATAAGTTAGGAATGAGGAGGAACTTTTAGTTCTTTAGTAGAATCTTTAGTCTAAGTACAGTCGTTCTGAAGTTCAAACCTCTTGTTCTCTTCAGTTGGGAACTGTTGAAAGTACACAGTCACTATTCTTTAAGTAATTTCTAGAAATGTAGAAACTACATCCAAAAACCTATGTGAAATCAAATACATTTGGCTTGCAAATGCAGGGATTTAAGTCAGAGGATGCAAGAATTAAAACAAGTCTTTTTCTCTGCAGTTCATTAGCTGTTCCCATCCTGGTTTTTCTCTTTCCCCTTCTGCAATGGGGCAAGGGGTTAGCACTAGAGGGAGGAACCAGGGTGGTAAAACAAACACAGCCACTTTCTAACAGATTACAGATGCTGCGAAGTGTCCTGAAAGTACGATGGGATGAAAAACAATGGATCCCTCTTGACAGGTGAATATCACTCAGAAGGCAGTGCCCATGGGAGCAGTGTAGCTAAGAGACATGCACTGTGGGTGGCAAGTTGGAAGCTGGCATATTTATATATACCGCCCAGTGAGTAACAGTCACGGGCAATACATTTTTAGTTCTAGTCTCCATTTCTCCCATTTATAAAATTAAAAGAAAATCCCCCAAAATTTAATCAGAATAACAACAGTGTAGTACCTTGAAAACACCGAGTTTCATCCAGAGCATTACCATTGGAGAACCTGAAGTACAACAACACAGCAAAGTACCCAATTCCATATTTGAACCCTGGTGTCTTTCTATAGGGCATAGTGAAGACAGGGAGGGAAGGAAGGGGAAGGTGACTGAGTTTTGTGTTTTGAGGGGAATAAATGAATACCTCAAGGTTCAGGTTGCATGTCATGTCTTAATATCAGTCTTTTGATTGAGTGTGACAGTACTGTAAAAGGTAAGATGACTCTGTGAGCAAAGGGATTAGGATGCCAAAATGGTTGAGTACCAAGATGGCAGTAAGCAAATATCATCTTAGGGGCGATGATTCCCATGGATAACAATTTTTTTTTTCTCAGTAAATTTTAGTATGAAGAAATGTCTTTATAAGACACAAAATGAATGGTATTTTTTAATCACAAGCATTTTTCTGCTTCCTACAAAATAATTACAACACTGGGTGGATGCAGGGGCTGTGAAGTCAGGCTGGAAGGTGCAGTAATCAAGTAATAAGACTGCAGACCTGGTCAAACAATCATAGTCCAGTTAGAACTTGACTACCCAGTGGATAAGGTTTCATTACATCCCTCCCCCACTACTAGTAGAAAGCTGGAGGATCCCAGGGGACTGAAGTACTCACAGGCCTAGGCTGAAGGCAGCGAGTGTTAGCTAAAGCTTTCTCTACCTGCTCACCCTACTCCCACATGGGCTACTCCTGCGCCATGGCACACACACACCCTGCAATCAGAGCATACACCTCCCTGTCCTCTGCAGTCCCACAACACTACACCTGTGACAGGAGTATCCAACCACCAGCAGCCATTGAGCACAGCCAGGAAGAGCTGAGACCTGCCTGCTAGATGAGGTTCAAGACCACTCGAGGAACCTGAACATACACAAGTCATAGAATCATAGGAGAGTTTGGGTTGGAAGGGACCTTAAAGATCCCTTAGTTCCAACTCCCCCAGCATCGTCAGGGACACCCTCCACTAGCCCAGGTTGCCCAAAGCCCCATCCAACCTGGCCTTGAACACTGCCAGGGAGGGGGTAGCCACATCTTTTCTGGGCAACCTGTTCCAGTGACTAACTATCTTCATAGAGAAGAATTCTTTCTTAATATCTGATCTAAATCCATCCTCCTTCAGCCAACGGGTCCCAATGAGAGATATTCCATGCCCCTGAGAAAACTGGCTGATGTAGCTGCTAATCATATACTCTTCATCATATTTGAAAAGTCATGTCAGTCAGGCAAAGTCTAGAGTGACTGGAGAAAAGGGAATATTGCACCCATTCCTAAAAAGGGTAAGAAGGCAGACCTGGTGAACCACCAGTCAACCTCACTTCCATGCCTGGTAAAATCATGGAGAAGATCCTCCTGGAAGACAGGCCAAAACATATGGAAGAGAGGGAGGTGATCAGAGACTGCCAACATGCCTTCACCAAGGGCAAAGTGTGCCTGATTAATCTAGTGCCCTCCTATGATGAAGTGACCACAGCGGATGAAGAAAAAGCCACAGAAGACATTTAACAGGGCAGCTTTAAGGCCTTTGATATGCTCTGCCACAACATGCTCACACACTAAATTGGAGAGATATGAGTCTGATAGATAGAGAATCGGATGGACAGCAACATCCAAAGAACTGGTCAACAGCTGAAAGTCCAAGTGGAAACTAGCAATGCATAATGTCCCTCAGCAGTCCATACTGGGAACAATACTATTTAGTATCTTCATCAACGACACAGTGGGATTGAGTGTATCCTCAGCAAGTCTGCTGATGACATCAAGCTGAGTGGTGGTGTTGATACACTTGAGGGACAGGATGCTCATGTGAACCTCATTAAATTCAACAAGGTCTTGCACCTGGGTTGGGAGAGTCCCCAGCATCAGTACAGACTGGAGGATGAGCGGATGGAGAGCAGCCCTGCAAACGACTTGAGGATAGCGGTAGACAAAACGTTGGACATGAGTTGGCAACATGCACTTGCAGCCCAGAAAGCCTTGTCATATCTTGGACTGTGTCAAAAGCATGTCCAGAAGGTCAAGTGAGGTGATTCTCCACTCTCCAAAGGCACCACATGGAGTACTGCATCCAGCTCTGGACTTCTCAACAAAATAGACATGCACCTGTTAGAGCAGATGCAGAGGAGGGCCACAAAAGGTAGAGGGCTGGAGCGCCTCTCCTGTGAGGAGAGGCTGAAGGAGTTGGGCTTGTTCAGCCTGGAAAAGAGAAGGCTGCGGGGAGACTTAATAGCAGCCTTCCTGTACCTAAAGTTGGGGTCTACAGGAAAGCTGGAGAGGGACTGTTTACAAGGTTGTGTAGTGACAGGACAAGGGGGAAAAGTTTTTAACTGAAAAAGGGCAGGGTTCAGATTGGACATAAGGAAGAATGTCAGTAGGATGTCAGTAGTAAGGCAGTGGAACAGGTGCACTGTGGCACAGCCCAGATGAAGCTGTGGGTGAACCATCACTGGAAGTGTTCAAGGCCAGGTTTGATGGGGCTTTGAGCAACCTCTAATGAAAGATGTCCATGCTCATGGTAGGGGGGCTGGATGATCTTTAAAGGTCCCTTCCAACCCAAACTATTCTGTGATTCTGATTCAATACCTAAAATAATACCTCCCATGCAAAACAAAGACTCAACCTGAGAGGAAAGCTTTAATCCTTTTCTTATGTGTACTCATTCACTTACCTGTCTAGAGTACTTCTTGATAAATTCACTTCTCCCCAGGAAAATAATAAAAAATTCAAATTCTCACATTTCAAGAAAGAGTGCCAAATAAGCGCACTAAGAATAAACTTGCAGAGTGCTGGCAGTCTTAGAAAATAAAGCCAGTTTACACTGTATTAAGTATGCACTAATGTTTTGTTTTCTTAATTCTGCACAGCTATGAGGAGTAAACTGTTATTTTGAGTAAGAAAGCAGTACTTCTGGATCCTCCATTGAATGAAAAAAATGTATCTAAGGGGAAAAAAGTATTTTCTGATAAGCAGAGTGAAATAAAAATAATTACAGCTAAAGCAAAGTAATAAATAATAGTCATACATTTAACAATGGCTTAATTTACAGCATGGAAGAAGATAATTAATTTTTGCAGACACAACTGAAAATAAAGTTTGATTCACTAAATGGAAGTTAGATGTACTGAAGAAGGTTACGTTAATCATAAAACGATTCCTGAGGGCACACTAAAATGACTCTAAGTACGTAGCAGATTTACTTAAAAATCTCAGAAAAAAAAATCATTCTGTCTCCCCAGAGAAGGAGCCTCTGCCTCTCCCTCTCTCGGAGACACAGGCTGGCAGAGCGCAGTGGGGGAATCACAAAACACAATGCACTGGGCTCTTTCCTCTGTGAGTGGGATGGAGGTTTACAGATGCATGATGCAGGAGGAGGACACATCACTCTCTTCGTACCCACCATTTTAAGAAGTGCAATGTCTTCTCTATTTGCAATGCCTGAGCACACCTTACCTGGGTTTAAGGGTCTACTCTGATACTTAACATCTCTCTTTTTATGCACAGATGTTCCTTTACTGAGGAAAGCAAAGAAAACTACTCAAAGACATCACAGGCTAGTTGCCCAGAGACTCAGAAGATGATGTCAGCTGGAAGGGACCGACCTCTGCAGATCTCTGCTCCAAACTCCTGCTCACAGCTGGACTAACCTAACCCCAAATCTTGATGTGGTTGCTCAAGGCCTCATCCAGACAAGTTTTGAACAGCTCCAGGAGCCAAGCTTCCCCAGCTGACCTTGGACACCCATTCCAGTGCTGAAATACCTATAAGCAGTCGTAACTTCCTAGCTGCAACTTATGACTATGACTCCACGTACCATACGTGACCGTAGCTCCTCACTGTCAGTACATGGAAGTTATCCACCCGTCAACCCATTGTGGTTCTGGACTTTTGCTATAAGTATTTACTGGGAAAGATTTCTGGTAACTTTGCAGCTGCAGGACATACGTAAGAATACAGGAAACCAGAAGCTGAATTTAAAGTCAGGACAGCAACCTCATCCATCTTCTCCCTTCAGTAACAGACCAGGGAAAAGCATGGTCAACCCTTTCTGCCAAGACCTGTATCATTCTGAAGCTGGCAGAGGGAGGTCCAGGCAAGGATACAACTCTGCTCAGAGCCCTCAGTCGCAAGCAAACTAGTCAAAGTGCAGAGAAGAAAGTCAGAAGAATCAAACTCTGCAAATGGATTTGAATTAATGAATGCTCTAAGTATCAGGCTAGGTGGATGAAAGCCTGCTGGAACCTCACAAGGATCAATGTCCTACCTCCCAACAGCATTAGGTTAGGAGACACTGTCAGTATCACAGGTGATCATGACTTAAGAGAGAACTTAAAGAGAATAAAACATTAAAGAAGCAAAAGCAGGATGGATATAGAAGAGGGGCAAAGGGAAGCCAATGTGTCTGATGACAGTAAATTAATGAGTGTAGTAATGAGGATGAAAACTAACTGAGGAGAACTGCAGAAGGACTTTCCAAAAGGAACAATCGGGCAATTAAATGGCACATGAACTTCAACCTAGATAAATACACAGAGATAAAACAATTCCACCTCCACATATAAAATGATGGATTATAAGCTGACCAGTGCCACTCAAGAGTGATACCATTGGGTTATGAGAGGCAGGTCCATGAAAATGCCACCCTGGCATTCAGCAACCATCAAAAAAGCAAACCACATACTAGAAATCCCTGAGAAAGGAACTGAAAACAAAACTGAGCATGTCATTATGCTCTTGCAGAAAAACCATGTCTTTCCCACATCTTAAGCACGTGTACAGTTCTGCTCCTTCCATAGGAACTAGAAAAGGCAATGGCGGCATGACTGAACTGGACATCTCTGACCAGAGAAAAGAACTACCAAGTGAGGATAAGATCAAGGACTGTGAAACAATCTAAGAGTAGAGGGTGCATAGGTAAGGATTTTTCACAGTGCTTTCCAGTACAAGAACTGAGGACCATCAAATAACCCCACAAAGAAACAAGTTCCAAAAAAACCAAAAGGAGATATAATTCCTCTTGAAACGTGCAGCCTCAGAGCTTCCAAACAAAAGGCACTACCTGTGGGTGCTAGAAGTGGGGGGAGGCTGGATAGTTTCATGCAAGAGAAAGTAGCTGGTGCTTGCTGAACAGCAAGAAACCACATCTAGTTATGGCAGTCCCTCCACTGGCAACAGCTGGAAGCCTTAGGAGTATCAGAGGAAAACAGCTCATAAATTTGCCTTAATTCACATTCCTCCCTAGGGATTTGATCGTGACTGCAGCTGGAGCAGCAGACTCTGGACTAGTAGAGTAGGGTCATTGGTGTGTTTTCAAGAAGTTCAGTAACACAAAGTGTCAAGTGATACACTGAAAGAAAAGCCACAAGCACACACACCCCAAGAACTTCTGCTCCATTTCCCAAGTGGGCACCTGAGCCCACAGATTATGCTCAGACTGGACTGCCAGGAGAAAAGGCACGATGGCATGTGAAACCACTGTCCAAAATTATTTTGAATACCTTGGATAATCTCTGTAAAGCAGCACATGATGAACTGTGGGCTGAAGCTTGGTGCATGGCTACAGCACAAGCATGACCTGTCATGGCAGAGAGACATGGATCCACTATTCAAAAACCACATCCTCCAAAGCTCACCACTGAGAGCCCCCAGTGGACCATCACAGAATCCACTGGTAGCTCATGAAGGCACCAGATGAGCAAAGTTTGCAGAAACACGGGTAAAGTTTGCAAAGTAGGGCTGAGACAAGTGAGACAGTAAATTACAAGACAGAAACTGGTACAGACCAGTTTGCCTTACTGCTGCAAGAGTCTCACAGAAAGAGAACAGAAGAATGTAGCAAGCTTTCAAGGGTGAAGATCCAAGGATACAAAGAAGCTCCTACAAGTCTATGTAATTAAGTCCTGATCACAAACTGAATAGGCGTTCCCAGCATGAGACTTCTAGGGGAGCTACTCCTGAATGATGAAACCCACCAGTGCAGGAAGAGAGGAATACTGTTCAGGAGCAAGAACACAAGAGATTATTTTTACCTGACTATATACAGGATTGGAGGGACCGTTATGGGAGGAGCACACGACACGTTTACCTGTGTATTGCAAAAGGAATGCTGACAAACTGAAAACTACCAAACAATGATAATAAAAAAATGCTAACAAGGAAGTCTTGTAACTCCCCCCCCTTTTAGTAAGAGCCTTAAGATGCTCAATATATTTAGTTTATCAGAGAAAAAGTTAAAAGGTGACTTGACCATAGCCTGCGTACCACAAAGGAAAATTTCCGACAGCAGAGGGCTCTAACCAGCAAGACAAAGACCCCAGATCCAATGATCTAGCTAAAGCCACACAAATTCCACACAGAAATAGTGCAAAAATCTCATTTCTCCCACTTTTCAGTCACTTCAAAGAACTTGCTGGGAGATCTAGCACATCACTGGAAATCTGTAAGCAGATTTGGGTTTGGGATTTTTGTTTGCTTGGATGGTTGCTGAGTTGGAATTAATTTATTTATTTTATTCTAAAACAAATCATTATTTTCTGCAAAGACCACCAGACATTCTTTGCCACGTGCTGCACAGGAAAGAGGATCAGCCAATTCATCAAAACAGGTTTTTCAATGCTGAAGTCATTAGCAGTCATTGAGAGGTTGGGCAAGAAGTGATGGGGTCTATAGCTCTGGGTGAAAATGTACTTTGAAAGCCATGGTCTGGCAACATATGAGGAAGGCTTGATGGACTATCATGACTGGTGGTGTAGTTTTGTGTGGCTGGGTTCTGGTGAAGGAGGGGAAGCTGCAGGGGTGGCTTCTGCAATAAGTAGCTGAAAGCTTTCTGTAGGCCCAACAGAGCAAACACCAGCCAAAACTCAAGGCCAGAGTCGTTGCTGAACAAGGCCGAGCCCATCAGCAACGGTCACAGCACCTCTGGGAATCACATTTAGGTGAAAAAAAAAACACAAACAGCTGCTTCTTGCCACCAGAGAAGGGAGTGAGAAGATGTAAGGAACTGTGCAGACACTAAGATCGATAAAAAAGGAGGGGGTAGAGGCACTGGAGAGAGAGAGGTTCCTCCCCCACAGCCCATGGAAAGGACCATGGTGAAACAGGTTGTCCCCTTGCAGCTCATGGATGATGATGGGGAGCAGAGATTGCCTGCAGTCCGTGGAGAGGCTCCATGATGAGGTGGAGACATACAGGAGATTCTGTGACCTGTGCTGGAGCAAGCCCCTGCCAGCATTTGAAGCCCGTGGAGAGAGACAGAGACAGAGACGAGAGAGACCCATGCTAGACATGATTTGCTGGGGGAGGCTTGTGACTGCATGGGGGACCAGGCTGGAGCACTCTGGGCTTGAGAGACTGAGAGACATTTTGTGATTTATGACTGCACCCCATAGCAGTGACCCACACCGGGGCAGTTGGTGAAGAGCTGAAGCCCTGTGGAAAAGGACTCAGTTGGAGAAGCCCTGTGGAGGACTGTCTCCTGTGGGTGGGACCCCATGGTGCAGCAGGGGAAGGGTGTGAGGAATGTCCCCCACCAGCTAAGAAGGAAACCAACTTGTGAGGACCTGACTGAAACACCATTCCCCCATTCCCTGCCCCCCACTGCCACAATGTGGGGGAAGAAGGGAGCAAAATCATGACTAAAGTGCAGTCTACTAAGAAGGGAAGGGTGGGGGAAGGTGCTTTAAGATCTGGTCACACTTCTCATTACCCAACTCTGGTGTCACAAATTACAGAGTTTTCTTTCCTTCACTCTGTGTTGAGTCTGTTTTGCCTGTGACACTAATTGTGGAATGATCTCTCCCTGTCCTTATCTCGACTCCTGAGCCTCTCAATATATATTTTCCTCCCCTGTCCATCTGAAAAGGGGAGTAATAGAGCAGCTTTGGTGGGCATCTGGCCTCCAGCCAAGGTCAAACCACCACACTGTATAAACTGCTCTTCATGGAAAGTGGATCCTCTTAATTTAACTGGCAAATTTCAAATAATTCTGAGGAAAATCTATTCATCTATTGTACTGCCTGAAAGAAAAGCAGTAGTATATCCAAAATAACATGCTGAAGATACAATTTTTATCCAATACACTATGCTCTATGTATAAGTGTAAAATTTAAAGATGTAACATTACATATTATATAAAATATGTTACACAGACTATTATACATATTTTGTGATACACATATATAAATATATATATATACAAACATGGTATATCCAATCCACTGTCCAAAGACATGAAAGGTTGCTCAAATGCAACCTTCACTTAAGTCATCTATAACACAGAGACCTTGTGGAAGAAACAGGCTACCACCAAGTACCTTGTAAGGCAGGGAAGTACCACACTAAAATTTTCCAGCTAAACTGATCTATGATGAACAATCAGGAGACACGAAGGAAGATTGAAAGCAACCAGCTACCCTTCTTCAGCAAAACCCAGACAGATCATCATTGACTAAAATTGCTCGGAGAAGATATTGCAGTTACCCTTTGGTTTGTAGGTGAAACACTGCCACAACAATCAATCAAACATTGATTTTATTTTTTTTTTTTCACGAACAATAACAAATCAGTGTTTGCTGCCACAGCAAACACAGAAAACAGACTGTCGGAGATTTCTGCGGGAGCATTATCAGAACTGGAAGCCAGGCAATGCTTCTGAAGGGATTGCTTCCTCACAAAGTTCACTTTTGCTAACTTTTAACCAAATCCTCACCCCCAAGTGCTCAAAGCCCAAATCAGCCAACCAGACTGAGGTGAAGCTCAAATCACTTGAGCTGGAAACATCCCACTCAGATATTCAAGACCCATCCAGACGCCTCTTTGTGCTACCTGTCCTAGGGAACCTGCTTTGGCAGGGGAGTTGGACTCAATGATCCCTACAATTCTCTGGTTCTGTTACATTCCATATGCATCTTGCTGAAGAATGGGTTGTGGGCCCACGATTGCCCACCACACAACTGGAGTATCAGAAAGATTCCCTGGCTCAGCTCAGAACGTCACAAAGAGCAATGGGTGGGTTATACACCTGGCCTACCTGGCAACACTCATCTTGGGATGTGCAGCAGCTTCAGTATCTCAAGCAAGACACTGAGATGGAGTATCTCATATTCCTATTAAACCATCTGCTGCAATCAGACTCAAGCAGTGATTGTGTGAATTAATTCTGAGAACACATACCCTAGGTGCACCTCAGTTGTTCAGGAGCATGACTTTTTCAAAGATGCCTCCATCTTTAAACACACTCAGAATTTGTGTTGCCTTCTCTGTTGGCCTTTAAGAAATTTGTAAATTTCTATTCTTCACTATGAACAGTCCTCAAGAAGTACAGATGTGAGACATCAAGTGATAAATGTAGGAAAGCATTTTCACGCTTCATACTTCCATAATGTCTCTTAATGGAGGAAGAAAGATATCAGAGAATGCACTGGTGGCAAGACTCTTTTATCTTTTTTTTTTTTTTTTCAAAAAGAGGAGACAGTTGGGTTCTTAAAAGAAAAGGCAGACACCCAAAGAGGAAAAATATAAGACTAGGTAAACATTCAGGTAGATTTTTAAGGAGTGGTACAGCTGAATAAATGCTTCAGCCAACTCCAAAGACTTTATTTGCAAAGGTATCACACCCCAGATCTGGTAAATAAATACCCTTCCCTACACAGCTCTATTCCGCAGTGACTGCTCCCCTTGACTCCACCTCCGCCATTCGCACTGATGAACGGGGGAGCTCCAGGAGGAATCAGGAAGGTCTATAAGGAATGACAGAGGTTGAACTTTGGGAAGACCAAAAAACCTGCCTGATTCATTACAATTAACAAATAAAGGCTCCCTCTCTTGAAGAAAAACACAGATCAGGATGCTTTTAGTGTAGTGATCATGTTATGCTATAGAATCACAGTTCCTTGTGTGCCCAGTACTATTCTGGAATACCAGTATGCCCACAAGAAATGTGACTATAATCCCTTGTGCTGACAAACCTAAAGGTGAGAATGCCAGATCCTTTCAGAGGTATCCAAAGGGTACAAAATCTGGGGGAGGAGGTAAATGCATAGGAAGAGAGGTAAAGGCAGGCCATCGCAGCAGGTTAAACCTGTTAATCTTCTTCATTAGGATTCACTGCACATTTAATTTTCAAATATTTAGAGGGGTTTTATTGTTTCCGGCAGGAATCATAGTACTGTATTCTCACTTCTTAATGGCCATACTTCTAAAGGCCCATCACGAATCACAGTTGGAAAAGTCTCATGTGAAAGAGCAGATCATTCCCGAGGCATTGTGGAGATAAGACAGCTTCAGAGTCACCAATAACCAACATAAAAATAACAACTTGGCCAAGAAACGGGGGGAAAAGGATGAAACTCATTCTAACAAACAATTTGACCATTCACATTTACAAGCACCCCGTCCATGGGTAGGGATCTTGGAGCTCCAGCCCCTCAGGGAGGCACATGCAGCACAGCAGGGACAAAGCAATACCTTTGGTCTTAGAAGAAAGGAGGGTCTATCTTTCCCCTGGAACTGTGGGAATTGGGTTTCGAAATGGAGGTAACCAGGCACAGATTTGGCTGAGGCACTGACGCCAACACCTTCATTCTGGTGGGAAGTCAGGGGTGAACTCTGAAGCTTTATGCACAAACGTACCTGCAAGGTGCGTAACCCCGCTCCACCATTCAGCTGGACACAAAATGAATGGCATTGCCAGCTCCTCCTCCTCTACTCTCTTGCTCCACACCTTAGAATAATGACCCACTACTTTCCCCTCACTTTTTCTGCGCTGGGCAGCATAGTGCTTCCCACGCAGTCCACCCAACACAATCAGGGATAAGAGAAAGAGATTGGAGTGGCGAGCTTGGTAAGGACATGCTGCTCCCCAGGAACCACAGCACTGCAAACTAGACCCCCCTGCAGACAAAAGCCACAGAAATTCTTCCAGTAGCCATCCTAGCAAGGAAGTAACTGGCTGCCGTAGCCCAGGCGCCACAGCTCTGAGACAAATGCAGAGGCAGACACTGCCCATCTCAAAAGCAACTTCGGGAGCACACAATAGCTATCACGGCAGAACTCGGCAGCAGCTAGCAAAGGCCGTGTGTAAAGTAATGCCACGGTGACCAAATGGCTGCCACTTCCAGAGCACAGTGGCCACTCGGCGAAACACACTGGCGATTCACCGGGCAGCAGCCGCCGAGGCAGCCACGGGCCAGGAGCCCGCCGAAGCCAGCAGGGCAGAACCACTGCTGGCCGAATGGCACAGCCACAAGGACAGCACGGGAAACGCCGATGCCACTTCTCCAAAACACCTCCACGGCAAAGGGACAGCCAGCCCGACGCCTGGAGGGGATCTCAGCCAGCTCCACGGGAGCGCAAACGCCATCCTGATGCCACCCCACCGCACGGGTCTTGTCTGCTCCCCGGTCCCCAAGTAGCAACCGGGCGTTTCAGAGGCAAAGGACAGCAGGTCCCCCAGGTTGAGGCGGCACCGTGAGGGGCAGCATCCCACCTGTGCCTGCCACCGAAACGGTACGGGAGCAAACACGATCCTCGGTGGTCACATCCCGATGGAAACGTTATTTCCAAACATTATTTCCCAACGCTATTTCCAGCCGCACCTGGGAAAGCGGGGACAATACGAGGCTCCGCGGAAGGAGGGGGCCGCTCCGAAGCGGTTTTGGGGGGCCGGCAGCGCGGGAGCTGGCCCAGCAGGCAACGTGTGGGCTGGTCCCCCTACAAGCATTGTTACGCGGTCCTCCCCGCACCGCGCAGGGCCCCAAACTCCTAACTCCCACCTGGCCTCACCCCGGGCCCCCACCCCCCCCACCCTCCCCCGCCGAACTTTTGCTGCAGGGAAGGGGGGCTCCGCGGGTGGTGACGTCACGCCGGGCACTAAGCGGGGGGCGTCTCCGCCCCGAGACCACCGCGGCGGGCATGGAGCCCCCTGCCTACCCCCCCGCCCCAATCCCCCCCTTCCGGAGGGCAGGAGCTCCGCCGCCGTCCAAAGCAAACAAGCCCCGGGCGGGCGGACGGGCTGGCGTGGGCAGCGCCCCCCCGGTAATTTACGCGCGCTCCCAGCCGAGGCCGGGACCCGCTGCCGCGGGGAGCGGGATGGGGGCCCCGCCCCGCCGAGCCTCCGTGACCCACGGCGCCCCGGCGAGCTCCCGGCCCCTCGCCGCATCCACGGCGGGGCAGGCAGCGCCGGGGCCCCTTCCCCAGCGCCGCGGGCGTTAACCGCCATCCCGCCTTCCTTCCCCCCTCCCCCGCCCCCCAACTTTGCTGTCCCCCTCCTGGCAGACAGACCGGAGGGGGGGAAAGAGAGAAAAAAAAAACACCCGCGAAAGAATGCAGCGAGTGGGCGAAAATGACAAGCGGGGCGGGAGCGGCTGTGAGCGGGCGAGGGACTCACCGGCGGCTCCGGAGGGGAGGTCGAATGAAGGAAGGAATGGAGGCGGCGAGGAGCGGGGGGAAGGGATTTAAACACTGCCCCCCCCCCCTTTTTTTTTTTCCCGTTCCTCCCTCCTCCTTTTCCGCGCTCCCTCGTTTCCTCTCGCGTCTCCGGAATAACCGGCCGGCGGCGGGGGCAGCGGCTCCGGGCGGGCGGGGGGGGGGGGGGTGCGGCGGGGAACGAGCCGCCCCCCGCCCCGCGGCTCTGTCGCCCCCACTCCCGCCGCACACCCCGCGTTCAGGCGCCGCCGACTCTACCCCGCCGCCCTCCCATCGCTCAGACCGCTGCCCGCCTTAGCCACCTCCCATTTCCGAAGAGCCCAGAACAAGCCCCCCTCCCCCGCCCCTCCGCTCTGTCACCCCCCAGCCGCGCTCGCCACCGCCCTTCCCCGCCTCCCTTCCCCGCGGGGGCCCCGCGAAACACGCGCACCCCCCCCCCCCACACACACACACACAACCCACCCGCGGGGGGCGGGAGCGGACCCGCGGGCAGCGTGGGACGGGGGAGGAGACCCGGGCGCGGGGCGAACAGCCAGCCCGGCCCACACCCTGGCCGCGCCCCGTGCCCCGCTCCCGCGGCTCTCTCGCCTCCCCGCCCCGGCGCCCGCACAAAGGCCGGGGAGGGGCAAAGCCCGGAGGAGCGTTTCTAGCAGGACGGGGTGGGAGCGAACGAGCCGCCCGGACGGATGGGGGAGTGGGGGGAAAGAACCGCCGTTTGGGGCCGTGCTCCCCGCGGCTGCAGGAGGGGACTCTGCCGGCTGGCGAGGAATCGGGAAGCGGGGCCTGTGGCAAGGCCTCCCGGGGGGCGGGGGCCGCCCGCCTGGCGCTCGGCAGCGGACAGCGGGGGGCGAGCGCGCCGCACGGCCGCGCGCGCTCCTCCCCTTCCTTCCCTCCGGCCCCCCCCGCGCCGCCCGTGGTGCTGCCTCCCATCCCCCGTCCGGTTACCAGGCAACGGCACAAAGGGAGAGCCTAGCGCGGGGGCCGGCAGCGGGGCGGGGGGGCGAGGTCGCCTCGCCCGCAGCCACAGCAGGGCCGCCCCGGAGGCGGGCGGGGGTCCCGGTTTTCCCCCGGTGAAGCTTGGTCACGTCAGGCAGCGTCGGGGCTGCGGAACGCCGACTGGCGCGGACCTCGCCCGGGTGGGCCTTGAGCGCCTCCACATCGCCCCCCAAGCCCCCCTCCCCACCGCCAGAATCGCAGCCGTGGGGTGCGGCGGGGGGGAGGGGGGCACGGTTCACCCAAGCGTTAAACGCGTGAAACGGCTTCCCCCGGGGTGCTCAGAAAGCCAGCTGCCTCCCCTCGTTGGCAAAGTTAAGCCCCCGACGAGGGCGAGCCATAGCCATTTTGGAAAAGTTGCTGTCGCAGGGAGATTTGGGGGAAGGAGGGAGCCCGTGGGTTTTGTTACCCGGTAAATCAGGGACGCGATTAATCCAACCGAAGCCACTGCCACCGGCTTCTCCGGAGGCACGGCCACCTCGGGCCGGGGGGAAGCCACAAGTGACGGCGGCGTGCTGCCCTTACTGACGCCTGCGGGGCAGCAGCCAGGGCCAGCAAAAAGCAAAGCCCGGGCTGTGCGGTACAGCCGCACGCACGTCCATCTACGTATTTAAAGAAGAGGGACTTTGTGTGTGTGTGGGCAAGGCCTCACGTTGCACTCTGACAGCATTTAAGTGCAGTCACCAAGTATCTCCTCAGCAGGCCCGCGCAGCGCCAGGCTGCGCAGCACTGTCTCTGCGGGCTTTACGCAGTGGCTCTCATTGTCGGTTACATGGCTCCCAGCGCTATTCACTGCATGGCACCCAAACTCGGCACTGAATACAGATGTGTTCATCCCCCAGGCTTTTCTGTAATGCTGATCACCCCAACTCTTTAAAAACATTAATACCAGTGTCCCTGCAACACCCTGGTAGGCCCATGTGTTTGTTCCACACCCTCTTCCCAGCAGTGCTGTACCATTCTGGTGCCTCCCTGTTTATCCTGGATGCAGCGTGTGTCTCCTGGTGCCTCCCGATGCAGAGCCAGCCCCATTGGCACAGGGCACCCCATTGCACAACATAAGCACACTTCATGTCTCCGTTCTCATTCTTTCATCCACCCTTGTCCCCAACCTACCTCTTTGTCTTGACCCTTGCCAAGAGCCTCCACGCTGCTAGCAGTAATCCTGGGGTGCTATTGTTTCCTAGGACTTTCTGGTTTCCATGCATGGAGACAGGGATTGAAAAAAGCTTTGCCTAATGTTTGCAAAAGTGCCCCATGGTTTCGGGTGGCCAATCTGAAACATTTCAGAATATTATTTTGCAGGGGTGCTGTGTTGAAGAGAACACCCTGTTGATCCCAAGCCCAGAGGTATTTCCTTTACAAAGTGTCTCACCAAGCTGAGAAACAAGTAAGAGTATTATTATTGCTGTCAAGGTTAGTAGTGTTTGCAGTTGTCATGGCTGCTTCAAACTGTCACCTTAGGAGCTGACAGCCTGGCGCCCCGAGCTCATAATGAGTGTGATCCTTAGAGGCCAAAGTGTTGATTCATGAAGGAGGAAGATCTTGTCAAAATACTTGTTTTCTGGATTCTAAACAAAATATCCATATCCCTGTGGTTTTTTATTTGGGGAAAAGCCTCTGTGAAAGCTATGGTTGTTGGTATCGCTTCAGTCCTGGGGTCTTCTGGATCAGAGGGTGATGATCAGTGGAGCAGAGTATGGCGGTGTTCCCCCAGAGGTCAGTGTTGGGTCCAGTCTTATTTAACATCTTCATCAATGACCTCAATGAGGGAATAGTGTCCACCCTCAGCAAGTACACCGATGGTACAAAGCTGGGAGGAGTGGCTGACACACAGGAACACTGTGCTGCCATCCAGCAAGATGTGGACAGGCTGGAGAGCTGGGCAGGGAGAAACCAAATGAGGTTTAATAAAAGCAAGTGTAGAGTCTTGCGCCTGGGCAGGAATAACTGCTTGTATCAGTACAGGCTGGGGGATGACCTGTTGGAGAGGAGCTCTGCGGAGAAGAACCTGGGGGTCCTGGGGGATGCCAGGTTGGCCATGAGTCAGCAGTGTGCCCTGCTGGTGTCTGAGAGGGCCAATGGGATCTTGGGGCTCATCAAAAGGAGTGTGGCCAGCAGGTTGAAGGAGGTGATCCTCCCCTTCTACTCTGCCCTGGTCAGGCCCCACCTGGAGTATTGTGTCCATCCAGTTCTGAGCTCCCTGGTATAAAAAAGACAGGGATCTCCTGGAGAGAGTCCAGAGAAGGGCTAGGAAGATGATGACTGGAGCATCTCCCGTATAGGGGTAGGCTGAAAGAACTGGGGCTGTTCAGCCTTGAGAAAAGAAGACTGAGAGGGGATCTTATTAATGTTTATAAATATCTCAAGTGTGGGACACAGGGGGAAATGGCCAGCCTCTTTTCAGTGGTCTGTGGGGACAGGACAAGGGGCAATGGCCTCAAGCTGGAGCATTGGAAGTTCCTCACCAATACGTGTAAGAACTTTTTCACAGTGAGGGTGACAAAGCACTGGCACAGCCTGCCCAGGGGGGTTGTGGGGTCTCCCTCTCCGGAGATATTCAAGACCCGTCTGGATGCCTACCTGTGCGACCTGTCCTAGGGACCCTGCTTTGGCAGGGGGTTGGACCTGATGATCTCTTGAGGTCCCCTACAATTCTGTGAATCTGTGAAAAGCCTCCATGAAAACTACAGTGGTTGGTATTGCTTCAGTCCTGGGGTCTTCTGGATCAGCAGCCACCAAGTTTATTTAACCACAGAGTCAAGCATCAAATGGTTTTCATGTCATCATCTCCCATAATCAGGTCAGTTGAGCATTATTTCAAGAAGCCAGACCAAGGTGGCCTGTCTCCTGTAAAGCCTGTGGTCTTCATTTATGAAAAGACATTGGAGGCGATTCAAAAGTGATTCAGGACTAGCAGGACAGGGTAACAAACCATGTTTGTGTAATCCTGACTTCCGAGGGTTTACTTGTGAACAAAAAGTGTCATCTCCACTAATAAGGCCAAGCTTTTTGGACTGTGGGACAAAAAAAAAAGGTGAGCTACTGAAGACAAGTGCAGCAGGTCAGGACCTTTTCATAACCACGCTGCTGCTAGGTAAGCCCACATTTTTTTTTATTCTGATTCAGGGCAGTCATCATAAGCAGAAAACATACAAGAGAAACGTGGTTGTGTGTGCTTGTGCAGACAGATCAAGGTGGACTGGCTGCAGAACACAGGAAATAAAATCTCACCTTTGTAATCAAAAAATTGAAGACCCTGGGCAAATCAGGAGCATTAGTAGCTGTACCTTTTCAGGGTGGATAAATTAATCAGATTGGCAAGCAGATACCATTCTTGCTGGGGTGCCATTGCCCTTTCTTGAAGCATGGAGATGTGCCGTGCTATCTCTTACAGTCTCTTCAGCCACATCATCCCACTGTTTTCCAGTTCTACCAGACAGTAGCCTGCAAAACAAGTGGCCTTGGCTGGTACGAAGCCTTCTTGCAGAAATACAGCACAAGAGAGATGCTGATAAACCAGAGTCCTGGCAGGGGTGGACAATGAGGTAGTTAATGGGCTGGAGACCATGGCATACAAAGGAAGGCTGAAGGAGCTGCTTCTTTCAGCCTGGAGTAGGGAAAGTTTAGGGGGAAAGTAATTACTCTCCTCAGCTTTTTGTTTGTTTGGTTGGTTTGGTTTGGTTTTTTTTTTTTGTTTTGGTGGTGGGGTTTTTTATGTGGGGCGGGAGGTATAGAGTAGTTAGTGCTGAGATCTTCTGAGGGATGTCTAATGAAGTGGTTACAAAGTTTCCCACAATAGAAATTCTGACTAGTTAAATGGTAAGTTTCCTCCCTGAGAGTGGTTCAGCACTGGCACAGTTGCCCAGAGGAGCTGAGAAATCTACCCCCTCAGAGATGCTTCGGAACTCCCTGGCCAAGGCCCTGATCAGCCTGATCTAGCTCTGAGCCATGAGCAGGAGTTTGCAATGGAGACCTCCAGACATCCCATCCTATCTCAATCTTCTATGAAAAGCTAAAAATACAGAGCCCCTTTCTGACAGTGCAGACACACAGCACATAGTAGTTTCCTTGATGAAAAGAATGACCAAGCAAGCCTTCTGGTCTGCACTAGGCCTGAGGAAAGTCTTTCACTGAGCCAGAACTCAGCCAGGGCCACCCAGGATGGCTTCTCCTTATAGGAATTACCCAGCACCCAAATTTTTGGACCTCTTGTCTGAGGTTCAACAGAGGAGTGTCTCTGGTGGGTTTGCTCTGGCTGGAGGCCAGATGCCCACCAAAGCTGCTCTATCACTCGCCTTTTCAGCTGACAGGGGAGAAAATAGATACTGAGAGGCTCAGGAGTCGAGGTAAGGACAGGGAGAGATCATCCCGTAATCAGCATCACGGGCAAAACAGACTCAACACAGAGTGAAGGAAAGAAAACTCTCTAATGTATTACACTGCAGTTCACACACAGTGACACCAGAGTTGGGTAATGAGAAGTGTGACCAGATCTTAAAGTACCTTCCCCTACCCCACCCTTCTTAGCAGAGTTCCCTTTAGTCATGATTTTGCTCCCTTCTTCCCCTCCATTGTGGCACAGGGAGGGGCAGGGACTGAGAAAATGGGGGCTTTGGTCAGTTCCTCATGAGTTGATTTCCTTCTTAGCTGGGGGGGCATTCATTCTTCATACCCTTCCCCTGCTGCACCATGGGGTCCCACCCACAGGAGACAGTCCTCCACGAACTTCTCCAACGTGAGTCCTTTCCCACAGGGCTTCAGCTCTTCACCAGCTGCCCCAGCGTGGGTCACTGCTATGGGGTGCTGTCATAAATCATAGAATGTCTCAGTCTCTCAGGTCCAGACTGCTCCACATAGTCATAAGGTCTCCCCCAGAAAACCTGGTCCAGCATGGGTGTCAGTCTCTCTCTCTTTCTTTGCATGTGTCTCTCTCCACGAGCTGCAAGTGCTGGCAGGGGCTTGCTCCAATGCAGGTCACAGCATCTCCTGTATGTCTCCACCTGCTCTGGTGTGGGGCCTCTCCACAGGCTGCAGGTGGGGTCTCGGCCTTTTCCATGGGCTGCAGGGGGACACCCGCTCCACCATGGGTTTCTCCACAGGCTGCAGGGGCATCTTTGTCTCTGGCACCTGAGGTGCCTCCTCCCACCCTTCACTGGCCTTGGTGTCTGCACAGTTTCTTACATGTTCTCACTCCCTTCTCTGGTGGCACAAAGCGTCTGCTTGTGGTTTTTTTTCCTAAATGTGATTCCCAGAGGTGCTGTGACCATCACTGATGGGCTTCGCCTTGGTCAGCAGCAGGTCCAGCCTTGAGCCAGCTGGTGTTTGCTCTGTGGGGCCTGCAGAGAGCTTCTGGCTGCTGCTTGCAGAAGCCACCCCTGCAGCCTGCCCTTCTCCACCAGAACCCAGCCACACAAAACCACAACGATTCTGACAGCCTCTTGTGTTAAAGATGGTTGGTTTCCCAAGGTTGAACACCACTCCGTTGTTCTTAAGAGAGACAAAAGGATAAGGGAAAATTCAGTAGCTCTTCATTGTTAGGGCTTCCCTTTGCACTCTACATCAAGCCTAATTCAGTGACATCTCCCCTTCCAGCTCCTTCATGGGCACACACACCGATTTAGAAATTAAAGAACAATTCTTCAGGCTTCAGCAGGGGCAGGGCCAGTGTTAAATTATCCCTTTAGCAGCCTGACATTCCTTTTAAAATGCCATCTAAGCAGAATATGATTTGAGAATTTAAGAAAAGGTTTGGGTTTTTTGACCACAGGGCAGTTTACTCAGCACCTGGCCTGATGACTGCAGGTGGATTCCTCCCGTCCCAAAGGGAAAAGTGGATCCTAGCCCAGGAGCTGGCAGGGCTCATTGAGAGGGCTTTAAACTAGGTAGGAAGGGGGACTGGGAGGAAATGAGGCTCACTAGAGATGAGTCTGGGGGAACAGTGCCAGGGCTGGGGGTGAGGGCGATGGTCCAACTGAAGTGCATCTTCACTAATGTACTCAGCATGGGCAGCAGACAGGAAGAACTGGAAGACACTGTGTGGCAGGCAAACTATGACTTAGTTGCCTTCACTGAAATGTGGTGGGACCACTCCCATGACTGGAGTGCAGCAATGGATGGCTATAAACTCTTCAGAAGGGACAGGCAGTGCAGGAGGGGTGGTGGGGTATCTTTCTATATTAGAGAGTGTTTTGATGTGGTAGGCTTCAGGGCTGGGAATAATAAGGTAGAGTCCGTATGGGTAAGGATCAGGGGGAAGACCAACAAAACAGACATCCTTGTGGGGGTTATGTTATAGACAACTGAACCAGCATGAAGAGACAGATAAGGTATTCTACAAGCAACTGGTGAAAATTGCACAATTGCCAGCATTTGTTCTCATGGGGGACCTCAACTTCCCAGACATTTGCTGAAAATATAATACAGCCCAGAGGAAACAGTCTAGGAGGTTCCTGAAATGTGAGGAAGATAACTTCCTGACACAGCTGGTTAGTGAACCTACCAGGGCGGGTGACCTGCTAGACCTTCTGTTCTCAAACAGAGAAGGACTGATGGGAGATGTGGCAGTTGGGAGTTGTCTTGGGCAAAGTGACAACAAAATGGTAGAATTCTCTGTTCTTGGTGAAGTCAGGGGGAGGGTCAGTAAAACTGCTACCTTATTGGACTTCAAGAGGGCAAGCTTCGAATTGTTCAGGACACTGGTAGGGAGGATCTTTTGGGAGGCAGCCCTAAAGAGCAAAGGGGTCCATGGTGGCTGGATGCTTCTCAAGAAGGAAGTCTTACAGGCACAGGAGCAGGCTATCCCCATGTGCTGTAAGATAAGCCATCAGGGAAGAAGACCAGCATGGCTGAACAGGCAACTTTGGCTGAGTCTCCAGGAGAAAAATTTATGGTGGAGGATGGGACAGGCAACTTGGGGAGAGTACAAGGAAGTAGCTAGCATATGCAGGAGAAAAATCAGAAAGGCTTAAATCCCAGCATGAGCTCAACCTGGCCACTCCAGTAAAAAATAATAAAAAGTGTTTCTACAAATATATTAACAGTAAGAGGAGAGCCAAGGAGAATCTCCCTCCTTTACTGGATCCAGTGGGGAACATGACTACTGAGAATAAGGAAAAGGTGGAGATTCTCAGTGCCTTCTTTATATCTGTCTTCAATAGTCAGACTGGTTATTCTTGGGGTACTTAGCCTCCTGACCTGGAAAACTGGGACAGGGAGCAGAATAAACCCCCCACGATTCAGGTCAAATCAGTTAGAGACCTACTATTCCACCTGGATTGTTGGAAGTCCATGGGGCCAGATGGGATCCACCTGAGGGTCTGAGGGAGCTGGCGCATGTGATTGCCAAGCCGCTCTCCATCACCTATCACTGGTCATCATCAACCAGAGAGGTACCACATGACTGGAGACTTGCTAATGTGGTGCCCATCTACAAGAAGGGTTATAAGGAAGATCTGGGGAACTACAGGCCTGTTAGCCTGACCTTGGTGCCAGGGAATATTATGGAGCAAGTCATCCTGAGGGCAATCACACAGCACATATTTACAAGCAGGGAATGGGGCCCAGACAGCATGGGTTCACGAAAGGCAAGTCCTGCCTGACCGACCTCATCTCCTTCTATGACCAGGTGATCCACCTGGTGGATGAGGGGAAGGCTGTTGGCGTAGTCTGCCTTGACTTCAGCAAAACCTTTGACACAGTCTCCCACAGTATTCTGGACAAGCTGTCCGCTCATGCCTTGGACAGGTACACTCTTCACTGGGCTAAAACCTGGCTGGATAGCCAGGCCCAGAGAGTGGTGGTGAATGGAGTAAAATCCAATTGGTGGCCAGTCACAAGTGGTGTTCCCCAGGGGTCAGTATTGGGGCCCATCCTCTTTAATACCTTTTTTGATTATTTGAATGAGGGAATTGAGTGCACCCTCAGTAAGTCTGCAGATGACACCAAGTTAGGGGGAAGTATCGATCTGCTAGAGGGTAGGAAAGTCCTCCGGAAGGACCTGAAAGGTTGAATCCAAGGGCAGAGGCCAATGGGATGAAGTTTAACATGGCTAAGTGCCGAATCCTACACTTTGGTCATAACAACCCCAGGCAATGCTACAGGCTTGGGGCAAGGTGGCTGGAAAGCTGTACAGAGGAAAAGGATCTGGTTGGAGCTCTATGATCCTTGGGGTCCCTTCTAATCCAGACCATTCTATGATTCTATGACTCTATGATCTGGGGGTGTTGGTTGATACTCGCCTGAACCTGTGCCCATGTGGCCAAGAAGGCCAAGGGCATCCTGGTTTGTATGAGGAATAGTGTAGCCAGCAGGGCCAGGGAGGTGATCATCCCCCTGTACTCAGCTCTGGTGAAGCCACACGTTGAATACGGTGTTTAGTTTTGGGCCCCAAGAAAGACATCAAGGCCTTGGAGTGTGTCCAGAGAAGAGCAATGAGGCTGGTGAAGGGTCTGGAACACAAGTCTTATGAGGAGTGGCTGAGAGAACTGGGACTCTTTAGTCTGGAGAAGAGGAGGCTCAGGGGAGACCTTATTGGTCTCTACAGCTACCTGTATGGAAGTTGTAGTGAGCTGAGGCTCAGCCTCTTCTCGCAGATTACTAAGGATAGGAAAAGATGGAATGGCTGTGAGTTGTGCCAGGGGAAGTTCAGGTTAGAAATTAGGGGAAAATTCTTCTCAGAAAGAGTGGTTAGGTATTGGAATGGGTTGCCCAGTGAGGTGGTGGAGTCACCATCCTACGGGGTGTTTAAGAAAAAAGTTGCATGAGGTACTTAGGGACATGGTTTAGTAAGCAATGTAGGTGGTAGGGGGACAGTTGGACTGGATGATCTTGGAGGTCTTTTCCAACCTTAATGATTCTATGATTCTATGAAAAAAAAACTCCAAAAATGTTTCCCTCACAGATATTGTCACCTCTCCACCCCATCTCTGTGCTGTTCCTCACACTCTGATTGAACACACAGCAATCTGATGGAGACATCAGCTTATACAGCAGGAGACCTGAGGTGCAGGAATAGCAGAATTGTTTGGACATTTCTGTCACAAAATCAGTCACCGAATCTCTGCCACTAAGGCAAACAGAACGCAGCACACATCTTACGACGCGTGCTTATTTATGATGTATGCTTGTTTATCCTTATGCCTAAGGATAAGTATTTGCAGTGACCCAATCAAACATACCGGGGTCATATATTGCTTACATACATCGTGCCATCAGTGACAAACCCTTGATGTAGAGCAGGCACCAAGGTGAGGAGGCACTGCTATGGTGTGATGCATGGTCATCGCCTCTGTGCTGCCACCCGTCTCCTCCGACACAGGGACGTGGGGGTACCTCGCTGGCAATAGCTCTTGACTAACACATTCTTAGCACAAAGTAGGGACATGGATTCTGGTTCTCTGCCGGTGCAGCGCTGCTGCATTTGAGCAGGCAGCACAGGCTGCCGCGGTTACTTCGCTTCCTCCCTTGCCCAGAAAAGGGGAAGGCCGGGGGGAAGGGAGGTGCTCTGGGGCAGAGGAAAGCGAAGAAACTTTATCTGAGCAGACCAGCGAACAGCCGCCCTGCTTGCCCAGCGGCAGCCGGGCCGCCTGCGAAAGCCCAGCCTGCAAAACAAAGGGCAGCAGCAGCTGGGCGTGCGGCGGGCCTAAGGCAGCCTGCGCCCCGCGCCAAAGGCACCGGCCCGGCGCACGCTCTGCCGCTACACGAGCTGCGCTGTGGCGGGAGGCCGTGCGGCGGGGGGAGTGGGGGGGCACCGCAGGCCGCCGCCTCGTCTCCCTCCCCGCGCCCGCCGCCGGTCCCGGGCTGCCGGGGGCCGCCGCCGCCGCCTCCTTGCCGGGGGCCGCATTTCGCGGCGCGGCTCCGCTCAGGCGCGGGAAAATGGAGCGCTCCCCGAGCGGCGCCTGACTACAGCTCCCAGAAGGCAGCCTGGCGGCCGCCCGCAAGCCCCACCGGCCCCGGCTCCCCCCTCCTCCCCGCCCCCGCCGTGCCCTTGTCCGGGTGCCAGGCCGCGGGGCTGGCGGCGCTTCCCCAGCCGGGAAGGGCCTCGCCACCCTCCCCAGCAACCCCGGGGTTGGCGGGGACTCGTCCGCACGTCGGCGCGGGGTGTGGGGCTGGAAGCGCTGGCTCGTGGGTACGGGCTTTGAGTTTGGGGTGAGCTTTACCCTGCAGCTAGAGGCTGAGGGGGAGACTTCTCAGCGTATGGGAGAGAGATGTCCTGCGGCTAGGGCATGAGCTGTTTGTTCGCTACCACCGAGATTTGCTCTACGTTCACTGCTTCCCTAGAAACCGGCCCTGGCTCCACCATTACTTTCCCCCTCCCACCCTCTTTTCTCTTCTGGGCATGTGTGCCACAGCCTTTGTCTTCCTTTTTCCAACTTTCTCCATTTTTTTCTGCTCTTCAGTAGAGAACCAACAGTGAAATGAAGGCCACTGTTTTTAAAGGGTTGTCTTGGTTTTAAAAGCTGCATCAGGACACAGTCGAGGAGGCTGGGCAACCTGGGTCTCTATCCTTGTCCTTGCTCATTATGAAAGCAAGGCTGTGTGGCATAAGCAAGGGTCTGGGAACTCAGCTGTGGAGAGGTGGGGTGGGAGTTTTGCAGGACCTAAGTGTGCCCAAGTACATAGAGGGGCTGGTGATCTGAATCAGTAACAGTGGTTAAGCTGGTTTTATCCTTTATTCTCTTGTCATGGCTTGGGTTGGAGTTCTCACAGTAGCATCCCCAGCCTCCTGCCTTCATTGGAATCTGTTCAGAATGATGCTGTTGAGCAGGCAGAGGGATTTGCTGGCCCTCAGCCTGCTGGCGCACTGGCTGGAGCATGGGCTAGTTTCCTCAAGCACTGCAGTGTTGCCCTTGTGAAACAAGATGGAGCTGAGAGAGACTGAGATCCCACCTTCTCCTCCTCTGCCTACTGCTCTGCAGCCCCTCTTGGGGCTTTTTCTGTCCCATAGACTTGGAGTTCGTGTTTACCATCACTTGAGTCTAGTGGGCAGCTGGTCTGTGGCCCACTCTGACGTCTTTGCACCCGTGGAGTGCACGGTCAAAGTCCCTGCACACCAGATCTTCATATGACATGGTTTGGTGGAGATGGAGGGGCAGTTCCCACCTGCCTTCTCCTTGACATTCTCAGCGGGCTGGCTGACAGAGCAGTCTGGCTGTGGGACAAGGCTGTTAAAAGAGGTGGGGATACCTGGGCCTTTTCTTGCCAATCCCCTCTGCTTGTTTTTGCTACCTTTCTGCATCAGCCTCTCCTGCTTTGATGGCAAAATGTCCCCATTTCCCAAATACTGGCATGTAGAGAGAAACATCAGGTCACGCCAGGCTGCTCAGGTGTGAAATACATTTTAATCGAGTTTAGGGATCTGTAGTTTGTTGCTCAGCTGAGCATGGGCTGTCCAGAAGGTGAAGCAGACATTATGGGTTGGAGGAGAGAGTGAAGGAGCACAAGAGGGAAGGGAACAGAGAGAAAATGGTCATGAGAAGCAAATGAGAGCACGGTTTTGCTTACGGATGTGTGTTAATATATCACCCCCACAGTACTATGTGCTGATCTGGAGACCAACAGCACACACACACATGCACACCCAGCGAGGGACACTTCAACGCTAAGCGGCTGGCAAGCACAGCCCAACACAGCACAGAACTGGGGTGCTCACGTCCCACCAGGGCTCAGTGCAAACACACGCCCGGGGCACGAGGATGCCAGAGGCCAGTACACATACACCTACACACATGCACAACAGGAGCGGGCCACTGAGGACAGTCATCCAGACACAGCTACAGGTGCGACGCTTGTCCAGACACACCAGCTGATGCACATATGTTCACCGCACATGCTTCGGTGTACAAGGGAAACACACCAGGCAGCATGCCCCCATAGTCTAACGTGAACAGAGTGGCTCAGATGCAGCCCTGCACAAAAACCCAAAAGACACACAATGCTAAGATCCAGAAATGCTTATGACCCCAAAGCAAGGGACAGGGTGTAGGCCTCTCTCTTGTCCTTCACCTGGGTAGCCGGGGACACCTGAACTCGAGGGGGTTTGAGGTGAGAGGGAACTGGGTGGCAAAGGGGGGAAAAAGAGCAAAAAAGGGAGCAGTGAAGGGGAGGGGACTTCAGAGTCTGTGAGGTGGGAACGAGCAGCAGGGTGGCTGTGCCCTAGGGACAACGTTCAAAGAACACTTGGGTTGCGAAAGTTGTGTCCAGCAAAGCGTGCTTCATCACCAAGCTCTTCTTCAATCCTGCAGGATGGAGAGGGAGAGCATATGTCAGGCCCTTGCTGCAAGGGAGCATCAGAGGCACCAGGGTGCTGGAGAAGCTGTTACATTAGCACAAGGCTGACATGGGCTGGAGGACCTTGGCTTCTGCCAGCTGCTATGCCTGTGGGGCTGCACCCTTGTGCCAAGGCAGAGGGAAGGAGGAGTCTGCAACAGACATCTCCCCGGGATCCTATTGTCATCCCCAACAGTCTGTCTTGTCTTGAGAAAGTTTTTTCCATAAGCCACATCTACCCTGGGGCTTTCAACTTCTCCCACCCCATTTAGTCACACCCTTGCTCTCTCTTCCACATTCTCAACCTTGATGCCCCTTACCTCATGAGCTGGTTGTATTTAGCCAGGCGTTCAGACCTGCAGGGAGCACCCGTCTTTATCTGTAAAGCATTCCCCAAAACAGACACTGTAAGACACTGTTATGACTCGCACCAGTTTCCCATGGTGGGGCAGGGGATTATGTCTTCACATCCCTTTGCTTTCCTCCAGGCCTGTATGTTGCCTGGGTCTCACCTACCTGCCCGGTGCACAGTCCTACAACCAGATCAGCAATGAAGGTGTCTTCAGTCTCCCCAGATCGGTGGCTCACCATCACACCCCAGCCGTTCTCCTGGGCCAGCTTGCAGCTGCAAGGACCAAGAAATAGAGTCAGTAGCTACCAGACCTATAACTGCCACCCACACAGGGTGAGATCCAGGCACCTTCTCCTCCCACCCTCATCCTGGACTCTGGGAGTGACAAAAGTCTATTCATCCAATGCATAGCATGACACCCTGCTGTGGTTAATCATCAACTCTTCCACAGGACAAGGGCAGTGGGCTTACGCTTGAATGGCCTCTGTGATGGATCCAATCTGGTTGACTTTGAGCAGGAGGCAGTTGCAGGCCTTCTCTTCAACAGCTCGCTCAATGCGCTTGGGGTTTGTCACTGTCAGGTCATCTCCCACTATCTGAATCCCCACATTGGCCGTGAACTTGGCCCAGGCCTCCCAGTCATCTTGATCAAAGGGATCCTCAATGGAGACCACTGAAATGACAACAGAAGAGGCATGAGTCAAAGCTGCCTCCCTTCTCACCCCAAAAACACGGGGTGGGTGGGGTGGTGAGTGTGCCTGTCAGGTGCACAACATTGGTGCCGATTCCCTCCTGCCAAGTGCAGCAGCTCACCTGGGTAATCACGTACAAAGCTTTGGTAGAGGTCGCCCAGCTCATCTGCAGAAATGTAACGGCTCGGGTCATCTGGGGACTTGAAGTCCAGGTCATATTTGCCATCACGGTAGAACTCAGAGGCTGCCACATCCATACCGATGACAATCTTGTCTGTGTAGCCCGCCTTGTCAATAGCTTCCTTGAGGAGCTCCAGAGCTGGGAGGAGGAGAGTTACAGGTAGATGAGGCAGCCCATGCAGAGAACTCTGCCTTTCAGTGGGAACCTCCCCTGGGAGGGTCCTAAGAGAGACTGAGAGTCTGACAGGGTGATGGGAGAGGTAGAAGGGAGACCAAAGAGCAATAGAAACATGCCAGGGAGCTGTGGAGGCCATGGCCAACGGGACAAGGAGGAACTAAAACACAGTCCCACAACTCAGAGACAAGTTGGGGGAAGGTGTTAGAAAAGTGTGCACATGTATGAAAGGTTTGTGTAGAGAGGCTCTGACAGATGAAGGCTACTCCAAGGAGAAGGAGCTTAGAAACCATTCCATAACAATGATGCTGAGGCATCATATTTTGAACCAATTTTTGGGGAGTGCTGTGAGCTGGGTATAGGAAACCACAGCACTGCAGGCGGGGTTACTCCATCTCTGCAGGGTGCTCACCTTCACTGTTTTCCAGGATGTTGGGAGCAAAGCCTCCTTCATCACCCACATTGGTAGCATCTTTGCCATATTTTTCCTTGATGACGCTCTTGAGGTTGTGATAGACTTCAGCCCCGATGCGCATGGCATCACGGAAGCTCTCGGCTCCCACAGGCAGGATCATGAACTCCTGCATGGCCAGTTTGTTGCCGGCATGGGAACCTCCGTTGATCACGTTGAATGCCTGGAAGAGGCCGCAAGAGAATCAGAGCTGAAGCAGCAGATCATGGCACCACCTAGAGGAGGCTCTCAGGTGAGTCAGCATGACCATTCATCCCACATCCCACAGGGTAATGTCACAACAAACACATCAGCTACAACGCTTCAGACCCCAGGCACATAAGCCCACGGTCTTCCTTCCCATAGTGTCTCAAAGCAAATGGTTGGGGAGGACTTTCCCACCCCTTTTCCTCTCAGAGATCTCCTGAGCTCTGTTTATCTGTATGTTTAGCAGCAATGCTATGCCAAGCTTTCTTCCAGGACCTTTGTCCTTGACTCTGGGAAAATCTAGCATCTACAACACCCACTGTGAAGGAGTTTTACAGGGCAGCTACCCCTGGTCTGAAGACACATACTTCCTTGTTTTGAACTGTGCACCAGAGGATTCATATGATGTCCTCTGGTTCTTGCACTAAGAATGAGAACTTCAGTCAACCCCCCACCACAACCTCTGCTGTATCCTCCTCAGGCCCCTTTTTTCCATATGGAAACCTGACAAATCTCAGGCTTTGGTTTGCTGCTGAGTGCAGTGTGCTCAGCTGATGTTGCAGTCCCGTATTGCTTCCTTCTCTACCTCCCAACACACCCTTTGAAGTTTATTTTGGAGTTTCTGAAGGTGGATGTCAAGGATGGAGGAGTCTTACTGGCACAGGAAGGATGAGATCGGAGTTGCCAGCCAGGTCAGCAATGTGCCGATACAGAGGGACATCCTTCTCTGCAGCTCCTGCCTTGCACACAGCCAGGGAAACTCCCAGGATAGCATTGGCACCAAATTTGGCTGTGGGCAAAACCAAGGAGGAGTTAGGCTTCTTAGGCAGCAGATTCCTGCCCATTGGGTGCCCTTGCCAGCCCAGCCTTGGGCTCACCACAGCACTGACAGTGCCCCTCGCTCTAGCCCTGCAGCCTCCCATGCTCTTTACTTCCCAGGCCAAAAAAAGAAGGAGGAATTACATTTGTTCTCTGTGCCGTCCATCTCAAGCATCAGATTGTCTATCTTCTCTTGATCCACAACAGAGAGGCCCTGCAGGAAAGAAACAGTTCCTGAGAAGGGGAGGCTGAGAAGAGCTGTTGGTTCTGGAGTGCGGGAAAGGAGGCGGCAATGGAGAAGCTGGGGGGTACAGGGACCTTTTGAGCTTGTGGGGGAACATATACACACAAAGCTCTGGAAAACAGTGTCTTGGTATATAGTCAACTTAGGTAACCATGATGACGTTGCTGCAGTGCAGTGTAGATGTACCCAATGCCAGACTGGGAATCAGCTGCAGCCCAGGCAAGGCCACGCGTTGTTGGAGACACAGGACTCCCAATGGGATTTACCTAGCCTTTTGGCAGCTTCCAGGGAGCTTTGTAGTGCTGTGGCCACACAGAAGCTAGGCACAACAACAGTACATGCTCAACCCCAAGCAAGCAAATGGAGACTGGATGGAGCTGTTCCCAGGAGCAAGGTGGAGAGCAGGTTTAGGCCCAACACAGGCAGCCCTCCACCAGTCCGGGTGTTTTTCAGTAGTGGAAAGAGCTGGGCTCTCAGCCAGACCCCCTCAGGGGCTGCACAGGGTATAATGCATGGCTTCAGCTCCACTCTCCTCAGAGCAGTTTCCAGGTCTTCAGGTATAAAAAGGTTGCAGATGTGACACCATCACTCCACAAGGCTGTGCTGGGAGGGCTGCCAGACTTTGCAGGGTAAGGTCATTTCTCATCACACTGTGAATGCTGGGTGGGACAAATGGGCATGAGGCCACAGGCATGTGGATGAGATTCAGTGCCTGAGGAGGAGCACACCTGAAAGAGGGAGAGAGCTCTACAGGGAGCATCAAGGGGACTAGATAGGTGGTATGGATGCTGCAGTGGACCAGGTAGCATTAAATCCTTTCCGCCCAGAGAAAAGATCGCTGTGGACACATACAGGCATGGAGGGCAGGAGGGGTGTGCCCAGGTTCACAGAAAGCATCACTATGTCTATTAACCCAGTGAGATGAAGAAAGGCAGAAATAGAGAGCAGGGGACAGAGATGGACCAGAGTAAGCGTTGGAAACGGGAGAACAAAAAGAAATCCTTACAGAGCCCACGAGAGCTGGGGCGACAGTGCTGTTGATATGATCCACGGCCTGCAGGACCCCTAAAGAAGGGAAGAGACAGAGAAAGAGAGAGGGAGAGAGAGAGAGAGAGAGGGTAAGGAAAAGAGGAGAGCAGAAAGAGGGAGAGAGAACACCCATAGACAGAGAGAAGGAGACAGTGAGGGAGGGTCTTTCACTTTACACTAGGTGCAGTCTCCCTGAGGGCAGTGGACACATCCACACCAGGCCAGTGGGTGAGCGGTACCCTCTGGCAGAGCCCCGCGCACAGGCAGCCCCAAGGGGCAGGATGCAGAGCAGGCATCTCCCCACCTTTTCCAAGGAAACGCGACTTGTCGTTGTCTCGCAGCTCCAGTGCTTCGTAGATGCCGGTGGAGGCGCCGCTGGGGACCGCTGCGCGAAACATGCCTGGGAAACAGCAAAACGTGGGGGTGAGATGGGCGGAGGGTGAAAAGGAGGGAGAACCCCTGTGCACTTGCGTCTGTCCTGCTTTTGTGGGAAAGGATGCGGCAACTGCTTGTGCTGGATGCTCAGAAGGGGAGCTCCAGGGTGTCAGAAATACATGCACCAAGTGCTTCCAGACTGAGAAACCTGGACCTCAGCTACCCAGGGGTCCACACTGATCCCAAAACAGTGAATGATGGGTGGACATCTGGCTCTTCAACCCTCCTCCTGGTTCCAGAGGCAGCCTGACCTGCAGGTCCCAACAGCTTCCTCTCTTTCAGACTGGGGCTGAGTTTCTGCCTTGGTGAAAAAGAAGACGACTGTTGGGTGCCTGCTCTGGCACCTCACTAGCTTTGAGCCCAGCACAGATGCAGCTCTTCCAGTTGAGAAAGACCTGCACTGAGACCTTGGGGACAAACATTCCCCCACCTCATGAGCATGGCCATGGATGTCTTTCCAACTTGTACTGTGTCCCAGGACTGTAAGCATGGCTGCTGCAGGGCATCATGGGGACACAACAGAAAGGTAAATATATTTATGCTAATGAAAATTTCTGTCCCTGCTTACTAGCAAGCACATAACTCACATAGATGGCAGCCAGGTGCTTTGTGATTTGCCCATCACATGTGTGGAGATGCTGAGCGCACACACAAGTAGAGCCACAAGCAGAGTTTTGGTCCCTGCCTCTTCTTCTGGCTCGCTCTGTGCTGGCGGTTCATCAGAGAAGACCCTCTCTACTCCCAACAGAGTATGCCGGGCTGCTGTGCCACACCTGCTCTGCTGAGGTGGGCAGGACTTCCCCTCCATCTCTTGTCCTCACTCACGTACCTTTGTGTGTGTACAGGTCCACCTCAACAGTGGGGTTCCCGCGGGAGTCCAGGATCTCACGGGCATGGATCCTCTCAACAGCCATGGTGAGTCTGTGGACAGAAGAGGACATGTTCAGCTCTAAGAGGTCCCAGGATGTGATGCTCACCCTTCCAATGTCAAGATAAAACAACCTTGTGAGCTGAAGCTAAAACTATTGGCTCAAGAAAATTTAGAAATTGCCGTTAAACCCCAGATTTGTGGGAACATACCTGCATTCTGTCTTGGAACTGGTTATCTATTTGACTATTTGAATTTATTCTGTCCTTTTGCTGCAGATGACAAACGGGGACCTCTTCTCTTCCTCTGTCCCTGTGGCACAGAGGAGTGTTGCCCTTTCTCAGGGCTTCTGATGCAAGCCCGATTGGCAGAGATGCAGGGAGTGCAAGAGCATCCACAGGCAGCAGAGAGGGAGGGATCAGCTGGCACAGCTGGGAGGTGTCCCTGGCCCCAGTGCCAAGGTCAGGGCACCAGTTCCCAGCATCTCCCTTCCCCTTGCCAGGAGGTAAGGTCACTCCCAGCCAGAGCCAAGCAGTGAGCAGTCGCTGTGTCTTTGTGCTGTGGGCAGGAAGCCAGCTGGGCGTGCTGGCTCCCAGGACAGAGCTGGGCAGGGCAGAACGGCCATTCCATGGGGCCCCTCTTCAGCCTGTGGTAGGGGGAGATGCCCCATCCGGGCTCCTGCAGATCCCTGGGCCGAGCTGAGCTGAGCCCTCCTGTGAGCCGCCAGGTCAGGTGACAGGAGTTGGGAGGAGGCTAGGAGCCCGAGGAGCCGTCTGAGTAAAGGCAGCAGTGCCTCAGACTTGGGGGGAGAGGGCTCTGGAGGCAGGGGAGACCTGACCCTGCCTGAACACAGGCTGCACTTGTGTGATGGGGAAACAGGTGAGATGGGGAGGTGTCTCTGTCAGATGCGGAGGGCGAGGAAACCTGGCATTTTGGGGTACCTGGTTAAACTTAGAATGGAAAACAGGCCGGTGGGTGAGGATGACTGAAATAGTTTCCCTTGCTGAAGTTTGCTCCCCAGGGGATCTAAAACAACTAGTTCCCCCCCCATCTCACCTTCTTATTTACCCAGCTGTGGGGATGTGCAATGCTGGGTGGCTGCATACCTCTGGAGAGGGAGCAGCAGCAAGGTGCATGTCAATCCATACCCCAGTCTTGCCAGGTTTCCTCCCACAGCTCCTACAGATGACTCACTCAATCCCGAACGGAGCCAGACCCACACAAAACTCAGTGCAGAGGCCAGACCCAGGATAACCACAGGGCCCCAGACAGAATCACACAGATGCATGTGAGCATCTGGCAGGGGTACGGCCAGCACAGGGGCTCAGCGTGGGGTAGGAGGTGAGTGGGGGTGCAGCAGATAAGCACATCAGAGCACTGAGGGGAGCTAAGAAGCAGGCTGGGGCAAGCTGGAGCCGACTCCTTTGCCCCGGGTAGATGGAAATCACACGGGTGTGAGGAAATGGCAGTGTTCTGAAGTTTCAGCAAGAGCTTCCCGTACTGGGGAGTTACAGTCAGAAAGACCAGGGCTTTCTGGAGCCTGTGCTGGTCCCTCCACCATGTCCATCTGGGCTGGGATCCCCCATCAGCCACTTTGGCGGCGCTCCTCACGCCATCTGGCACACGCTGTGGGAACTTCCTCCAAAGCTGTGCCCGTGCAGCTGCGAGCTTCCTTTGCAGCAGTGCCCTGGCCATGCCCCAGAAACCTCCGAGGGGGAAGAGAGGAGCAGGACCTCATTAAAGCGATCTTTGACAGCAAGACCCATGCTAGATGCAGGGCTTCTCTGCTTACGTGGTCATGCTGCTGTGGTCACGCGCATCCCTCTGCCCACATCCACCTGCACCTGTTGGCGCCAGCTCCAGGGCAGTCAAATGACAAGCCCAAATCCAGCCTTGCCCACCCCATCACTCGCTCTCTTCTCCTCTCTAGGCCTTCACGCCCCTTTCTCCACTTGTGTCCCCTTACGTTTCAGCAGCGCAAAGAACCCTGGCACGAACTGCACTGTCCTGAAAGGAGGTCAGAGGCGGATAAGCTGGGATAAGGGATTGGGATAGAGCTATTGCCAGAGGGCTGGTGAGGAGGAGAGAGGAGCCAGGCTGGAGGCTGAACAGGGGCTGGGCAGGGCACCCCGGGAGAATGTCACTGCTGTGCTCCCTTCCTGTGGGTACTGCTTCGTAGCACTGCGTGTTGCCGGGGCATCCTCTGGCTGCTGCGATTCCCGCGGGCTGGGCACTGCTCCCAGGAAGCCCGCACTGCTGCAGTGTCGCGGCTGATGCAGCTATTGCTTGCTTGACTGTCACCTCCTCTCCCTGCTGCCGCCCCCCCCCCCTTCCCCCCCCCCCCCCCCGTGTGTTGGGGGGGCATGGGGCTGTGCAGCTAAGACAACATCCTCTCTCCTCCCTTCCTCTCCCCGGGACCCGTCTGAGCGCCCGTGTTTATGTCAACACCTCGAGAGGCTTGGGGGGGGGGGGGGGGGGGGGAGGGAGGGAAGAGTGGGGGGAGGGAAAACGGGAAGGGGAGGGTGGCGGGCTGCGCTGCACTGAGGCTGGGTCCTTTCCCTAAAACCGAGCTTTGCCTCCTCCCCTCTACCACCCCCTCCCCCAGGTACTGCTCCATCCCGCCGCACCTCCCGGCAATGTCCTTGGGAGAACCACCTAGCCTTACTGTTTGCCCCCCATCCTGCCATTCCCTAGATTCACATCTGCAACGACGCTGGCCTGGGGTAAGGGAGGAGGGAATACCTGAAATTAAAATATAAAAGAAAAGTGAGAAAGGTGGGGGGGGTGCGAAGAAAGAAGGTGGGAGGAGCAGGGGGAGGAAGTGAGGGGAGTTCAGTTGGTAATGCCGCTCACCGCGGTCCTTCTCCGTCAGGGACCCCAAAGTGCCTGCGGGCTTTGGAGGGCACGGGGTAGGGAGCAGAAACATGCATGCGGTGAGGGGGTGCTGGCCGTGGGGAGACACTTACCTTCCAAGGGCAGGGGTGAGCGAGAGATTGAGAAAGTGCTGGTAGAAAGGAGAGAGGACGAAGCTGAGGAGGGATGCAGGACCTCAAGGGGAGATGATGTGTCCTCTAAGCCAACGGCGGCGGCAGCAGCAGGATGGAGACGCCCCTGATAGGGCCGGGACAGCAGCATGTGACCTGGAGCTGCGATGAGTCAGGATTTAGCAAAGCTTTGCAAACAGCACGTAGAGGATGGAGAGAGAAAGAGAGACAGACAGGGGATAGACACAGACAGAGGAGAGGGTGAGCGAGCCAGGGAATAGGAGTGGGCGGGCAGGATAAACAATTCCAGTCACTCCAGACTCATTAATTATTTTTATTCAAATCAGGAAATCTTGTCAGATTTTTGGGAGCTGTAAATAGAGCCACAGAACCTGTAACTCTCCCCTTGCCCATTTCCCCTCTCAGGCCTACTGAGAATAGAGCATATGAGTGCACTGGCTGCAAAAACACTGCAGTACCTCAGAGTAGCTTCCAGGACCAGGGTCGGTAGCCCTCCTCTTTTCTCCAGAGGCAAAATGGTAGCTCTGCTACCTGTAGCTCTCACTTTCCCAGCCATACACGTGGGGAGAAGGTATTTTCAAGTCTTGACTGGCTCTGGGAACAGGTATTGCAATCAGGGGTCACTCATTTACATCACCTTGGAGAGATCCTTCTGTTTCCTGATGAAGAAGAGAGGGAGAAGTTAAATGACTCTTATGTCAAACTTTTTCTCCCCTTTCACCGCTCAGTTCTGCCAGTGGGGTCAGGAATGGCAGTACCACTGTGATGCTGGCCATTGCAAGCAGGTTACCAAGCCTGGTCTCTGCTGCAGGCTCCTCTGCCCTTGGGACTGACCTCCCTTAGCCTTCTCGTCATGTAATCTAGAGGAGGAGAAGCTTGATAAGCATGCCTGATCCTCTCTCTTTCCCTTCACTCCCTTCTCCTCCCCCACTGTCTGTGCTCACTTTTGCTTCTTCCTGTCTTTCCTGACGGATTTTGTTGGCCTCTGCCTGCTCATCTTGCTCAAAACACTCCTTGTCCAGGCGTTGCAGTTGTGGCAGCAGGACCAGGACCTCCAGACGGTAACTGGGTTCTTCAGAGCATGGATTGTCCGACAGCACCAATGCCTGAAGCATGGGGAGGACCTGCAGTTTTGCCACCTCCTGAAGGCTACTAATGTTATTGTTCCTGAAGAAGAGAAAGCAGAGGGGGCAGGGGAAAGAGACACGTGCAACTAGTGAGGCCCCTTCAGAACAGGAAGCTGTCAAGACAGACAAAGCAAAACTTAGCAGCATGATAGACCTTCGACCACACACCTGTGATCTAAGATCCAGATCTCTCTACAGCTCCCCAGGGTGTGGGACAAAAAGGACATCCCTGGATGTCTCCATGCTCAAACAATCCCCTGAATTGTGCAGTATCGCCATCATCCCGCGTGGCAAAGGAAAAGGAAAGGGTGTTTGCAGTGATACCCAGGACACAGAGAACACACAGAGGAGTTATGGCAAAGAATAAAAAGCATGAGGTCTGAGAGTGACTGAAGAGGTGTCTGTTTTCTGAGAAGCCCAGAGGAAAGGTCCTGGCTGTTATAGTCCTGGTAGCTGAGTACTGAACACCAGTTAAGGACAGTGAAGATCAATCTATTCCCACCAGTTCTTCAACTTCCAAAGGGACCAGAAAATCCAGGACACCTAAGTGGGCGTCCAGCCTGATGAAGGAGTCTCTGGTCCTGACAGAGAGGACCTACCGTAGATTGAGGTACTGCAGGCACTTCATGCTGCTGCAGAATCCATCCAGGGTCTCAAGCTGGTTGTCCCGCAGGTGCAGAGTTGTCAGCTGCCCCAGCCCCTCGAGACCTTCAAGGCTTCTAATGGCATTCTGGGCCTGGGCACCAAGGAGGCAGGAAGAGAGGAGGAAAAAGGAGACACACAGGAGAGGCAATAGCAGTTATTTCTGGCCTTTATAGCTCTTTCTACCCTCCAGACTTCCTACTACTCATAACAGCCTTCTCTGAAGCTAGACTGGGTTACTTAGCGTCCTACCCAAATGGATTCTAAGTATTCGGATTCAAGGACCAAAAGTTTGCTGAGAAAGTGTTTCCTGTAGCATCACTTGATGACCAAGACCACCCTAGATGAGTACTCCACTGCCAGCACAGCACCACCTTCCATGGCATTGCCAAATCAGCATCCCTGGGGCCTCAGAGAGCAACAGCATGGAGGGAAAAGCAAGGACCTGAGCCTGAAACAAGTATATTTACAGGATGAACAACCAGCACCTCTCAGTCATGTAGACCATGCAGTCTGCTGTCAGTTGCTTCTCTTGTGGGGGAACTCTGCTACCAAGAAGTCTCCCCTTTTACTCCCCTAGGAGCAGAAGCAGGTGGAATGGTTTCAATAGGTTTCAGAGGGTGGGCATTACTGGTTTAATTTTATGCATTTCCTGGTATAACTGTTGTTATCCATCCAAAATTGCACCATCTTGCAACAAACCTGACAATCTTACAGTAGGAAGAACAAGTCCTATCAGGTCAAATTTCCCCACCACTGAATTTCATTCCCTTCAGTGTGATGGGGAAATCTGAAGCTCTGAGCTCCAACAGTAGTTTTGCAGCGGGATTTCAGCTGGAGAAGACCACTAGGGGCCTCCTGCCCAAGCCTGGGCTCACCGCCCCTGTCAGCACCAACACCAGCTCAGGCTGCTCACTGCCTCGGGCAGCCAAATTCCCATCACCCCAACTCAAGGACAGTCTCCTGGCCCAGGGCTTCACTTGCAATTGCAGCTCAGGGCTGTAGTCTCTAAGGATGCAGACACCCGCATGGGAAATGGGGAGAGAAGTGTCATCTTGCTCTGTGACATGGCCAATGCCTGTGACTAATGAAAGGGGCACAGGCTGAACTCATGGGATGAGAGAACAGTTTAGGACTGGGTCTCTCAGGGAAATGACCCTTTGTATAAGTGGAGGACTCTAATGGAAACTGGACAAGTCTAGAACTGATGGGCCAAGAAAAGAGGGTGACACAAGGACAACAAGAGGAAAGTCGAAGATTTAGTGAAGGTCGTGTGAACATGTTTAACAACCAGGAAGGATTAGTGCATTGTACTTCAGAGGAAGTCAGGAGCTGGTGGGGGAAACAGGACGGGGAGCTCACAGGCCACTGGTCTGTAAAATGAATAGTAACATCCCATCACTCTCACTTTTCTCATTACTTTAGTGGGAATAGATTTAATGGCTCTGGCCCTGCAAGCACTAACAGCACAATGCAGAAATGTGGGTATTTTTCAGAGGTTTTTTGTTGGTTGGTTTTGTTTTTTCCCAAATCAGATAACATTCCCTATGACACCTTCAATTAAATGATCACATTGCCACCTTACCTTAAACACCAGTTCTTCCTATAGACATGATGCCACCATTTGTCATGGAAAGCTACTATAACATGTTCCCCCTGCTTTCCCCTCCCCTTCCTGCCTTGCTCTAGAAGTGATCCTCAAACTGATCTAAGTGCCACATGACATGCAGCCAGCGTGTAGTCTTTTCTGCCAGCAGGCATAACTTTTTTAAATGCTAAATTTCACCTGCAACTATGTCATACATTAACCAAATTCAGTTTGGTTCCTTTAAATGGACCCTTTGCCTTGAACCCTGCCCTTGAAGCTTCAGGCTACATCTACCCATGGCTCAAGTAATACCAAAATCTTTATGCAGAAAGCAAAGCACTACAGGGAGAGACGCCCCTCCAAAATAATTTAATGAGCAGACAAATTCAAGCCCCAAATATCCCTGAGAAATTAGTTGTTTTTTCTAGTTTTAGTAATCATGTCTTGCAGTTTGCCTGCTTCATATGTACAGCTCAGAAATCCCTCAGTCATGCCAGGAACCTTCTTTAAATATAGGTGCTGTGTTTGCTTCCCTCTAATCATTCACTAAAGTGACTGGTTTTACTTTGAAATGCTGCATTGTATCTAGTGACTTACCCACTTTATCCCTTTTTCAAGCACCTCTAGTCCTAAAAATCTCAGTTTTCCACCAGAAAATTGCAGGCAATCTCAACAAGCAATCTCTTCAGTCTTTTCTCCCAGGGAGTCTTGATGAAAAGAAACGCTATAGCTTTCCAAAGCCTTTATCATCTTTAATTGCTTTTTAAGAGGTAGTGACTCAGGACATTTATCTAGTCTTTGCAAGCTGTAGCACTGTGTGATGCATGGGACTAAGCTACACACACTTTCCTCACTTGCATCTCTAGGAGTAAATGTTCCCTGAAGCAGTTGTTTATGGTATTAGGAAATTGCTTCTCCTATCTTCGTTTCAGTGTGGTGTTCATTCCGGGGGGGGGGGGGGGGGGGGGGGGGGGGGAGGGTTGGCAGCTGAAGGTGTGACTCATATAACTGTGCTGGTTTTACACCAGTTAGGCTAATCATAGAGGCAGAAGAGGCATCACCTTCCCCTGTCACCCAAAGCAAACCTGTTGCTTTTCCCACTGACCTCTGGGGATCCCAGGACACGGGGAATACAGCCTTGCCTAGCACTGCTGGAAGAGAATACCCCTCTCCTGGAGGAGGAGGGGGGGAAGAGGGAATAACCAGTCACACTGAACGCTGCCAACTCCCCTGCTCTCTGCAGAGGAATTACTGGGCAGTGGTCAGCCTCCCTGCACACCATCTGGGCAGAGTGTAGAAGGAGCTACCCCAAAGACATGATTTGGTCTCTTTAGCTCTCTGAAATCCGTTCCTCTGGCGGGCTGAGAAGATTGAGCTGAACAGGTTAGCACAGAAATTATGCTGCTTTGAAGGAGACAAGGCAACAGCTTCCTCCCACTGACTGGAGGTCACAGGCTCTGAAGCAGCTCTGTCACACTCCTCAAGGTGGCTGACCGCTTACCAAATAGAGATTCTTAAGCTTGGGAAGACTGAGCCCAGCTGTGCTCTCTAGCTTGTTTCCTCGCAGCTCCAGGATTTGCAGGCTAAACAACTTGCTGTGACTCAGGCCCAGCGCTGTCTGGATTTTATTTCCTGAGTGCCAGAGGAGGAAGAAACAATGAGAGAATTAATTCTACCCAAAGAGGGTGTCCTGTGGGCATAAGAATGAAGAGAGGTGGTCTGGTTCACCTTTTAGGCTGAGGTTGGCTAAGCGGGGGTGAGTAATGCCCTCCATATCCTTGATGTGGTTGTGAGCAAAGCTGATGATCTGGAGGTAGGGCAGCTCCTGCATGCAGGCACTGGTAAGCAGATTCCCATCCACCTTCAGCCAAAGCAGGTGGGTTAGGTTGCTCAGTGGAGACAAATCTTGCAGCTTGTTCTCTGACAAATCCACATACCGCAGGTGAATGAAGCATTCGAGGAGGCTGATGTCTGTCAAGTGCCTATGGGAGGGAGGATGGGGATAAAATATTTCTCATATTTCCCCCTGCTACTTCCAAACCTTTCAGTTTGCTCCTCACCACTACTGGAGGGAGGGCATCCTCCTCTCCCACTTGCCTGCTCTACTAGGATAGAAAGGAAAGGAAAAGGAGGGAGATAGGGGCAGGCCAAACAGTCTGTAAACAAGGCCAAACTGGACCTGCTTTTCTGGCATGGGGAGTACTTATTCCTAGTGAATTGTATCTGTCAAGAGAGGACAGAACCAGAGCAGAAAAGAGGGTAAGTTTAGGGGCTGGGTCTGTTAGTAGTGGAAGCACCCAGAACTGTGTGGAAGGACCTTTCTAGTGGGGAAAAGTGGTTTGAGATACCTATGAGGCTGCTGAAATGCAGAGTCTCGTTGTTCGTTAGGTCTAGGGTTATGTGGGTATGCTGATGGGAGCTAAGGCTCCAAACTGCCCCGAGGCCACTGTGGCACTGTACTTACAAGTGCATGCTGTAAAGGTTAGCAGTTCACAGGAGAGATGCTTAATGAGTATTTCTCAAAGTGACTGTGGGGAGGTCACCCAGAAGATCACTGCTCAGAGCGATGGCCAGGCTGCCCATTTAAAGGGAACACCAGGCCATCTGGCTATGGTGGAGGCAGTCCCCAGCTGAGGGCTGGGGATGGACAAGCTATGCTGAGGCAGGCTGGAGGACAGACAGACAGAGAACACGGCCTGGAAATGCTCCTGCCCCACACAGCCAACCACCAGCTGTCTTACCACGCAGCTGCTCCATGGGGAGCCTAGGGAGGAGGAGGCGGCCTTCTCCCAGGGCTGGTGTTGTGCACTCACTTGTCTGTGGCTTCAAATTTCACGTAGGCATGGGCCAGGCCACAGCCTGTCTTACAGAGGCGAGAGAGACCCTCCTTCAAGAGCTCCTCCGTCAGCGGACACGGGGCCAGCACCTGGGGGAAGAGAGAGCACAGTGCCAGCGGCAGCCTAACCACAGCTGGAGGGTGCTGAGGCCCCGGCCCTCACCTCTTCTTCCTCCTCCCGCTCCGACGGCGCCTTCTCGGCTCCGTCCTCGCCCTCCGACTCCTCGCTCTCCATCCTCCCAGGCCCCGCTGCAGCAGCTTCCTCGGGCCCTGCGGCGGCCGCCACTCCGCGCCGCGCGGCGCCCTGCTGCCATGGAAACCGGGGAGGCGGGGCCCGGCGCCGCTGCCATAGCAACTGTGCCGAGTGACAGCGGCGGGGTGGGGGCTTGTTGCTTCCCGCGCTGGCGCGGGGCGGCCTGGCCCTCGGCCCCAGGGGCCTCGGCCTGCAGGGGCGCCCCGCCTTTCACCTGCGCTATCCTCATGCCCCGACTCCGGGCCTTTCTGCTCCCTCAGACAGGGAAAACGCCAGATCTTGTCAGCTTTGAGTAAACTGTCCCCCCCCCCCAAACCACTTCCTGCGTTTTGCAGGCAGTGCTCTGCCTGGCGCATCCCGCAGCTGCGGCGCCGTGTCCTGAGGCAGTGCCTGCACTGTTGGTGTGCTGTTTGTCAGCCATACATGTTCCCTGGGGTTCCTTTCCATCCTCCCGCTGGTAACACTCCTGCCTCCCAGCTGACCACTTGCATTCGTTTGCTTCTCCACCCGCAGTAGCTTGTAATGTTTGGTGTTAAATTTCAGGTGGAAAGCTCAGAGAGTGTCTCACCTTCAATAGAAGCACTTTGTGATCCTTTCTCATACCTCCCCAAGTGCTCCCAGCCCTTCCTAGCTGGGTTAGTTAGATGCCTGCAGTTACTAGGGGCATATGCGGAGCACTGAAGGATGACTTTGGTGGGAAGGGACCACAGGAGCTTGTCCTGTCCACAGCCCAGCTCAAAACAGGGCTGGCTTCGAAGTTAGGCTGGGCTGCACAGGGCAGTGGTCACTCAGGTGGTGAGCTTCCCTGAGGAAAGACTCTGTGGTAGGTGTTTAATGAATATGTCGAGCAGAATTAGATTCAGGGACTGTATCAAACCTCCCATGACACGATCCCCCGGATGCCAGAACGTGGCTTTTACGGTACAGTGTCCTGACCTGCGGCAGGTGATGCTGCTTCAGCCCTCTCCTCCAGGCTGAGCAGCCAGGGAAGGCTGAGGCTCTGAGTGCCGAGCAGATGCCATCGGCACTTGCCCAGCTTGCGCACCCGCAGGCGTGTGTGACTCTGCCCTGCTGACTGCTGAGCAGAGCCGTGTGTTTACCGACTGGGAACACTGCTCAGAGCTGAGCGCCTCCAGAATTTCATAGTTAGTACCAAAGTCCAAGGCCCTGCTCCCTTTCCCTCCAGTGCACTTTGCTCCTTCATAGCCTGTGGGCAACACTGGTGTTAGGTAACCTGGTCCAAGCTGTGCTGGGTGCACAGCCATCAGGCAGGAGTCTCACACTCTTGCAGCATGTGTGCCAGCTCGCACCCCTCCTGCAAAGCACCCCCCTCTGCTCAGGGCTGCACAGCAAGCTGCTGCCGGTGTCCCCTGCCTTGTCCCACTTGACTCCCCAGTGCTGACCTCTTCTGTGCTACACCTGCCCCATCTTAATTCCATCCCTGGTCATTAACCTGCCTACTGTGTGGTTTTCTGCTAAATCCCCGGGGAAAAAAAAAAAGTATAAGGAAAGAGATAACCAGCTTTTACACTTAAAGCACTCCAGCTCCTCTTGGTTTTTGCTTTCCACAGCTTTTAGGAGCCCTTCAGCAAATCAGTGCTGGAGGAAAAATGACCACATGCTTTTATTCCTGTCCTTTACCCCTTTATACTGATGAACAGACTGGTAGAAGTAGTGTGTGCTTCTGTGGTCTTAGAAGGGGAACATATAGATTTTGCTTTGTTTCTAGGTGACCAGCGAACTCAGAGAAAGACGAGAAATTATACAAGGGAACCCAAATGTTTAGAAGAGAGAAATTTTATTTATACGAAAACCAAAACACCCCAAACCTAACTATACTGATCATTAAGGAGATTAAGTGACAAAAGCTTGTCTGAATACTCACAAAGGAGCACAAGGAGATGAAGGCAGGAGGAGGAGCCCAAAAAGAAGCCCCACCCCCACCCCAGCCGGGCAGCTCCCAAGCCCATCCCAGGAGTCATCAGCCCACCAAAGGCCCATCTCAAGGAGCACAGGGGCACAATGGCGGGCAGGAACACAAATCCTGGACTAAGAGGCATCCTCTACGGCTTGTCCAGCGGTACCCTTGTCCAGGGCCCTCCCAGGTCTGTCCCGGGGCTGGGGGAGGGAGTCAGTCCCTGGGCACTTTTAGGGCTAGGGAGGTGGCTGCTACGTACAAGGAGGTGTGGGACACACAATGGGGTGCAAGTGGGATGCAGGGGAAGAACATTTGGGAAATGCACAGGAGTCATTAGGAGATACTATGGGGAGGAACCAAAGGTTGAAAAGGGGGGATAAGGTGATTTGTGGATGAACCAGTGTGGGAAAACAGCGAGATACCAAAATAAAAAGGGCTGTTTGCACGTCAATGGTTTGTGATGGTTTTTCTGTCCATGTCCTGTGCCCAAAAAGTGCAGCCTGTCCTGTCTTCTCACTGAACTCCTTTCTCACTTTGCCCTGGGTGAGGGATTCTTATTACCACATGCAAGGGGTATGCTGGAGTCTGGGTGCCATAGGCTACACTAGGTCTTGGGGCCCATGGATGTGAGTATGCAGATGAGTGTGTGAGCAGCAGGAAAGGTCCATCCAGACCAGCTGGCAAGGGATTCTTGCTGTCTGGGAAGTGACTGCAAAGGAGGAGACAGCTGCCAGGGGAAGAGGCCAGGAAGCCTGGGCAGGCTCTGGGGTGACAGAACACCACAGGGGACCAGGGGGAACTGGAGGGACTGGGATTGAAGAGCAGACTGCTTCTGTAGGGAGCCACATTGTGCATGTATGTGTGTGTATATGTGTGTATCTCTCTATATATACATATGAAGTGCATGCATGCACGCTCACTAGTGCACCTCCACCCTGCTCAGCCAGAGGAGGAAGCAGGATGCGGCTGCAGGGTCTGTGTTCGCGTGAGCACGCTGCGTAGCTGCCTGCCCCTGCACGTGGTGCATACGTGTGTGTGTGTGTGTGTAGGTGCCTACTGGGAACACCAGCTCAGCCTGGCTGCTGCTTGGGGCCGAGTACACTGAGCTGCAACAGCGGCGCTGGCCATCGCATCGGGCGCACTGCGTCCTCCTCAGCAGCAGCCTGCTGAAGACCCAACCACTGCCGTCTGCAGGGAGGATCAGGCGGTGTTTCCACTCCCCTGAGCTGCGGGCCTGCCAGGAAGCAGGAAAAAGGAAGAAAACCCACGACCTGGCATCCCTGCTGCTGCAGAAATTGCCTTCCATTATTTTATTCCTCATTAAACAAGCGCTTTCGCGGAAGCCTCTGTATTCTCCTCGAAGCAGCAAAAGCAAGGCTCGGTTCCCATCTGTTTGGTTTGTGCCTCTGTGTGTGAGCAGGGGGGGTGTCCCTATGTAGGTCACTCTCCCGGCTGCTGCCGAGCTCTGTGGGTTGGGCTGGGCAGCCGCAGGAACCGACCGCGGGGGCGCCGCCCGCCGCCGATGCCTGGGAGCTACACCGGCTCCCGGCGGCCTCAGGCACGGCCCGTGTCCCTACCGAGCCACGCCGGCCCGGGTGCCGGTTTCAGCGCGGGCTGGCCCGGCCCGGCCCGGCCCAACCCCCCCTGCAGCCGGCGGGCCCCGCGGCCGCCCGAGGGCGCGCCAGCACCGCCCGCCACAGCGGCCGCCGCCCGAGGGAAGGGCAGGGCGGGTAAGGGGGTTCTGCCCTCAGCCGGGAAGGAGGCGGCCCCTGAAGGGCTGGGGGCCCTGCAGCAGAGCACGGGGCCCGCAGGATTAGCGGGCTTCCCCTCAGCCCCCAGGTGATGCTGGCAGGGAGGGCAACGCA